>NW_027397072.1:74953813-75102730 GCF_003265705.2 Callorhinus ursinus
ACACACACACACACACACACACACACACACACACACACACACACACATCTGTTCTTCCAAGGTCTGTTTCTTTTGAAACACAACTCCACGGGAAGACAAGCTTCCTGCGTCCCAGCCATCCCTTGGGATGAATTAATGCAGCCATGACCTGCACGCACGCAGGTGAAAAGCAGGAGCTCTCTATTCTATGTTGTTGACCCTCAAAAATTAATTTCTGAATAATTTCAGAATTAATTTCTGAAAAAATTAAATTCTGAATTAACCGACTGAATAGTGGGGATTAAGCACTGAACTAGGAGTTAGGAGACCTATGATCTATTCCTGGTTCCGAGGCCACTGACCCATGCTTAACCTTGACCAAGCGCAGTTTTCTATAAAACGAGAGGTTAGGCCCTTTCCAGCTCCAACATTCTAGTCCAAGGGTAGGCAAACTACCGCCCATGGGTCAAATCTGATCACTCCCATTTATTTTCATATTGTGGCTGTTTTTACCTACAACTGCGGTATTGAAGGCTTGGGCCAGAGACCCACAAGGCTGAAAATATTTACTCTCCAGGCGTTTATGGAAAACGTTTGCTGACACTGTGCTCATCTCTGGTTCCAGCTTATTTTAATCCTCTCTACTCATTGACTTGGGGATCTCCAAAACTGGTGAGAACCCGGAATGAATCTGGGCTCCTGAGGATTTTGTGGAGCAAAACCACTACTTTGTTCTGAACTTTCACTTAAGGGAAAAATGAACTTCTTTGTCTGATCCACTGCTATTAGCAGTAGCAAAACCTAAACCTAAAGGACATACCCAACCTTTCCTATGTCCCTCTGCTCTGCCTGAGCACAATGTCTGCTGTTAATTGTGAGGGTCTGCAAGAGTCCAGATTATGCTGAATGCGTGCGTGCAGGTCATAGCTGCATTAATTCATCCCAAGGGATGGCTGGGACGCAGGAGGCTTGTCTTCCCGTGGAGTTGTGTTTCGAAAGAAATGGGAATTATAAACTAAACATTACAATTCTTCCTATCTCCCTCAGATAGATGAAATTTTGATTAAAAGACAAACACTTCTCAAAAATCTCATAAAATAGTCAGCTGAGTAGTTTTTCTTTTTCTCTTTTTTTAAAGATTTTCTTTATTTGAGAGAGAGAGAGAGCACACGCTCGAGAGAGCACAAGCAGTGTGGGGGGCAGGGAGGGAGAGGGAGAAGCAGACTCCCCACTGAGCAGGGAGCCCGACGCGGGGCTCAATCCCAGGACCCCAGGACTATGACCTGAGCCGAAGGCAGACGATTAACCGACTGAGCCACCCAGGTGACCCCTGAATGGTTTTTCTTTGTTTCTGATGGAATATGGTTTTTTTTTCCCCCAACATGACACCAAAGAGTTGATGTGAGCTGTTTCTATTCTTTAATGGATTATTTGGATATTATTGGATATGAATACACCTATGTGTTTTAGACTGTATCACAGTCTTACGGTATTCATAGCCTGGTTTTTTCTCTTCCCACAAAAATATTTTTTACATGTAAAACAAACATTAGCTAAACTGATAAAAGCTTTGCCTGTAGTCCCTGCCACAGCCTTACCCACCAGTGCTGCTCAGAATGACTATTGTATTAGAGATGACAATCTTTGCCTGCTTTGTCCCCACCCTGACTCATAACCTCTGCTTCTAAGTGGCACGTTGCCCACCCTCAGCTGACTGAGCTCTGGGTGGGCATCCAGCATAAGGGCAGCTAAGCCACGGGATGCCCAGGGCACTAAGCCCTGCCTCTCAGAAATAATCGAGGCCAGTTGGGCCAGTTATATTTCTCTTAAGTCATAGAGAAATAGCCCATTAGCGTTGAGGACAGAAGCCAGAAGTCATATAGAGAACAGCCACAAATGAAAAGAGCCGGCAGTCATGACGGGCCATATGCAAAGTGAGGTAACAGAAAGTATTGAGTAAGCAGCGGGGAGAATGGAACAGCCAGGCAGACAGAACAAGAAATGCTGAGAGAAAGGGCTGGTCTCCAGAGCTGCCTTGGGTTCCTTCTAGCATTCCTATTCCTGATTGGTTTCCAGGTCCCTGCAGCAAACCTATAACGTGCCTCTTCTTCATGGTCTATCCTTTGTCCCTTCGCACTTTGGAGCCCAGTTCTGATGGGGCCAGGTAATGCTTGGACGCGTCACAGCCCAGACTGGCAAACACCACTCTTTGCTGAGGAATTTTTCACTCAAGTATTCCTAAGAATGTCAAAGAGAAGAAGAGAAAGGGCAACTTTCTGGAAGGGCAAATATAAAATGTTAAGAAACAAAATCTGGGGGCACCTGGGTGGCTCAGTTGGTTAAGCGACTGCCTTCGGCTCAGGTCATGATCCTGGAGTCCCGGGATCGAGTCCCGCATCAGGCTCCCTGCTCGGCAGGGAGTCTGCTTCTCCCTCTGACCCTCCCCTCTCTCATGTTCTCTCTCTCTATCTCATTCTCTCTCTCAAATAAATAAATAAATAAATCTTTAAAAAAAAAGAAACAAAATCTGCCATCTTGCTGCCTGGAGGAGTTTCTCCAGGAGGTATCTGCTGTGCTCTGGGCCTCTTCAGAGTTAGGGGTTGTCTCTGATGGGAGCCCCAGGAAAGAGTCAAAGGTGGAAAGGAATTACCTTCCACTGAAGTTAATCTTGAAAGATGGGGATGGGGTGCCTAGCTGGCTCAGTCAGAGTGTGCCACTCTTGATCTTGGGGTTGTGAGTTCGAGCCCCACATTGGGTATAGAGGTCACTTAAAAAAATTTTGGGGGTGCCTGGGTGACTCAGTCAGTTGTGTGTCTGACTCTTGACCTCAGCCCAGATCTTGATCTCAGCGTCATGAGTTCAAGCCCCACTTTGGAACCTACTGAAAAAAAAGAAAAAGAAAGGTGGTGATGATACTTTGAACACCCCAACTTTTCTTGTCTTCCTTGGACTGAAGAAGACCAAACCTGTTGGTGGGTCAGAGCCAAACAAGGCAACCCCTGGCTGCCCCAAGGACTGAAAGACCCATAAATGTAGGTCTGCGTGTAGAAACTCCATTTTGGGTCTCTCACTGAAACCCAACCCCCAGCCCAGCCACACAGCATGAGCTCATTCTACCCCAACCGGGAGAATGAGAAAATGGTCTGTGAATTTCGCTTCCACTCTGTCAAAATAAGAACAGAAAAAATACACCTCTGCAAAAGTGTTTTCTTTCCGCTTTTATTTGCACACATTCTGTATAATTATGGTCAGCAAGAGGGCATTTTCCATACCCACACTGGCAATATTTTCCACACAAAGGTTTATGCTGGCGGGCAGCCTGCCCTTGAGCTATTTACTTGTGTGGTGGATAGAAAACCATCGGACCTATGGCCAGTTAGACCCCAGCAAAATGTTTTCATTTGGACCTCTCCTGTAATAAGGCGTATTATTTTAATTTCCCTCTGCCCCTCCTTCTCTTCCCTAGGTAAAGTGATTCAATATGAGACAACCACCTTCTCACAACCAACTCTATGATATACCTTTCACTCAACCACTAGTGTTCACATTTTAAAATGCTCCTTCTTAGCTTTCAGATCTTTGAAGTTTCTTATCCACAGTTATTCTGTGTGACTCCATCTCATGCCCTCTCTAGCTAGTTAAGCCTTTTTGCTTCACTGGCTCCTCACACACCAAGCCCATTTCCTTCTTCAGGTCATTTCTCACACCATGCCCCACCATCCCATCCCAAATGCCTATCTCCTTCCTTCAGCTTCCCTGAATCCTGTCCACCACTTCTCGGTGAAGTCCTCACTAACTCCAATTCCTCTTTCTGTCCATGTATAGGCTGGTCACTAGCTGCCCATTTGGGAATTAACAAGTCACTAGACAACTTGATCAACATGTTGACATAGGTTTATGCATGGGTCCGTAGCATAAAACAAATAATTCAGTTAGCAAGTATTTGCTGAGCACCTAGCTTATATTCAGCCTTGTGGGGAACACCCTATGTCAGAAAATGTGTGGGGATTCATAAGACCTGTTTCTGTTCTACAGCAATTTGCAGACACCTTTGAGAAAACTAGCTATATACATGGAAAGGAACAATCTCATTACTGGAGGCCAAAGTATGATGGTTCTTCAAGGCAACATGAGGTAGCTAAGAAGGGAAAACAGAGCTAACATGATCCATTAGAGGGGGGCAGTGGTTCAGAGGCAGTTTCAGCTGACAGCAAAGTCAAGTTTCCACTGTTCATTGGATGGAGGGATGGAGGGATGGATGGATGGACATCCATCTGTTGCTGAACCAACAGAGGGATGATCCAGAAGGCATCCATCCATCCATTTAGTCAAGAAATATTTACTGAACACTTACCATGTACCAGTCATAGGAGATACTTAGATGGACACGACAGCCTTCAGTGAGATTGCATTCTAGTCTGTTGACATGGCAGCACAGTCATAAGTCAACCAACAGTCACTTTAAAACTTCAAAGAGAAGTAATGATAGCTACCATATTTTTAGGCATCTGTAATATGTTAGGTGCTTTTCAAACATCATTGCCTCAGTTCCCACTCTGGGGTACTGCAGCAAATACACAGGGGCACCATGAGTTGTTTTAAATTTCGAAGGAAGCATAGTGATACTCAACGTCTGCTAGACACTGTGCCAACTACAAGCTCAAGGTAGTTCACAGTTTTAACATGAGATCATGCCACATTCCTTTTGATGATGTCATACCTTGTGGAGCTGGGTGTTTGGTGGCGGCCGCAATAAATAAACAAGAACCATATGAAAATCAACAAGGAACAGGAGATGAGGGCAACGGGGTCCAATGAGATTCCAAGGTTTGAAAAGTCGGGCAGTGCCCAAGAGGAGCACACATCTCATTAATAAGTGCCTGTTGCTCCTTAGGAATGAAGTAAAACTATTACTTTTTTCTTTCAATATATACGTATTACTTTGTCAGGACATAAATACCTCTTAAGCTGTTTGGTTCTAACTTTTTAATAAGTGGGACTTTTTGGTGTTTCTTAAAGCCTAGAGACACTATGAAAAAATTACTGAGGTACGAACTCGTTAGTACATTAACTGAGAAAGTTCAAGAACCTCTGTGTTATTGCCAATCCTCCCAGGTTACAAATTTGCCAAAGATTACACAGGTGGTAAGTTCCAGAGTAGGCATTCGAACCAGAATCTCTTCGTGGTCTCTAAAATACATCACTTTTGCTTATAGTAATGATGGGCACTCCGTGGGCTCATGAGGAGTTGGAGAGGAAGGCTGGCCTGTTGGGGCAGAAGTTGAGGAAGTGGGGTAGGACCGACAGATGATGGAACGGAGCCTTGAGGGCTCACTACACAGCCCCTCGCCCCTTTGTCTCCTTCTCTGTGCTGAGTTTCCACAGGACCTTGTCTGGTGGGAGGAAGAAGGACAACCCCCGTGACTTTCTCAGTGTGGTCAAAAGAGGGGGAGGGGAAGGGAGACCATGGAGAAGTGTGAGAAATGGGGGCTGAATCTGCACATATTTGGGGGGGTCAGATAAATTTGTTTTTGCAGCCTGCTGACTCTTGAAACCCTGAATGGCTACTGTCATAGTAATATCCCCAAACAACCGGACTTTTGTCATTTCAGGTGGGCCGAGTCCTGACAAGATTATGGGGACAGGGAGTGGGAAAAATTTAGGTCAACCTCACTTGAACCTTGATCTCCTACCCTTTTGTCCCCTGACAGGCATTTTTCCTTGACCTCCAGAAATTCCTCTGCCTCAAGGGAAGGCTCCCTTGCCCCCCAGAGGCCTCCTAAGTGGGCTGGGAACAGATTCAGGGCAGGACCCCAAGGGAAGCATGGAGGGCCTTGGGAGGGTGGACGGTGTGGGGAGGCATCTCTGCGAAGATCTTCAAAGGCAAAGCCCAAGGCACTGGGCACCCCCAGGAGAGTACGTTCCATGACCAGAGCCTGCAGCTGAGGGGGCCTGGCCAGAGAGACCCCCTACTGTGGCAGCGAGCCTGCTTCTAGGAGCCCTGAGAAGCCTAATTCAATTACCCTTATCAGAATGCCTCTGAACTTAACAAAGCAGATAATCAGTTCCAGAGACAGATACTGTGTGGGGGGCCAAAATTATTTTGCTTCCCAAAATTGGAGGCTGAAATCAGAGATGTTTGGGTAATGGAAAACATAATCCCTCCCCGGACCCAAGCTCCGTCCCAGAACCCGCACCTGAGACACCCCTCCCATTCCATCCATGGAGGCCGGGATTCAACATCCACACCCATCTTCTTAAGGCACCTGGCTGTGGACTTGACCTCTTTCCCCCACACTCTTTGTGCTATATCCAGAAAGAAGCTGAATAGAGGCTGTTAGCAGGAGGGGAGAGTATTATTGCATTTACTGAGAGTATTTATTGAGCCCCCTTGTTCCTCACACACGATATTTAATTTAAATCGCCCAACTTACCTTTTGAAGAAAAATGTTAGTAACCACCACATTATAGAAGGCAATGGAGACTTGGAAAAGTGAAATCACTGCTTGAAGGACCCACCGCCCGACTCACTGCGCCACCCAGGCTCTCTGCTCACCATCAGAAAGCAAATAAAACTCCCTTATTCGAGGATGCATAGCCACCCTCCAAGGTAGAGCTGTCTCCTTTAAGGGAAGGAAAAAGACTCAGAGAGGCTAACTAACTTTCCCAATGTCACACAGGTGCTGCGTGTCTCAGTTGGGATTTGAGGCCAATGAGATTGGAGGCAATGCCGGGGCCCTGAGGGCTACCTCACAGCTGCAACCCAAATTATTTTCTAGAATATTCCTAGAGCCCCAAGTGCAAACACCATTTCTTTCCATCTTCCCCGTTGGTTCTAGCATGGGGCTGGGCCTGGCCAGAATGAGCATAGGCTGATTTCTCTTTCTTAACCTGTGTGCTGCGTTGCCAGGATTACGACTGAATGTTCAGATGCTTTCCCAAGGAGGGCTCTCAGCTTCTGTTTACCTTAGAATTGTACAACATACAAGGTTAGCACAGAAACTCTCCTATCAGTGGATCACACCCTTTATTTATTTGTTTAAACTTGCTTTTCTTATTAGGTAACATTTGACATGTACAGAATAATATACATGTAAATTATAAAACGTAGTAGTCATAAAGCCTGTGAATCCACCACCCCACCTTACAATTAGGTGGTTACAACGCATGCCCCTCCCTTTCCTTGCTCCCGCCTCCCCTACCGAAATTACCAGAATTATCCAGAATTTTGCGCTCACCGTTCTCTTGATTTTTTTTTATAGTTTGGCCAGTTAGTTACATTTTGCGTAGGTTGCATTATTCTTCCGGGTTCTTTAGATACCCTTTGATATATGACTTTGTGGCTCCTCCCGTTAGAGATGGAATAAATTGACCTGCCCAATGATGTTAGTTTTGCCAGTAGAATGTTGCAGACAGTGACGGAGGCCAGTTCTGAACCTAAACCTTAAGAGACAATCACATTTCCATTTCTCCCTGTTGTATCTCTGCCTCTGTCGTGAAAAGAAAGTGCTCCGGGTCACCTGCCAGTCCCAGGAGGATGAGAGACATGTGGAGCAGAGCCAGACCCCATCTGAACTCAGAACCAAGCCCGACTGAACCCAGACCGGACCGGCCAACCCCCAGCCAATCCACAAATATCTGAGTAAGAATATGTGAAGATTTGGAAGCCACTGAGTTTGTCATGCCATATTATCCTGGCAGTGGCTGCTAATATACAAGGCATCTCTGAACAGCATACTTTCTTTTTGCTTCTTTTAGAATTTGGAAAAATGATAAATTAATATGGAACGTCATTGCCTACTACTTACTTTTCTTTCCTATTCAATGTTACGTTTCCGCGATTTATCCCATGGAACAGAACACAGCCGGAGAACTGCAACAATAGAGAGAGAAAAGCTAAAAGGCCCCCAGAGCTCGGGGAGGGCTGAGCTGGTGGGAAGCCTGTGTCTCATTCCCTCTGCAAATATTTACTGAATGTAAGCAGAGCACTTTCCTCAGTGCTGGGAATATCAAGGTGAACCGGACACATCAGATTCTTGCCCTTGAGGGCCTTCTGTTATAGAAAGAAGCACACACATCTGCGCTTCCTGTCATATCACCGAAAGGCTCCTTATTGCCTCTGCCCTGCCATTCCCTTCATGCCCTGCGCCAACTGCTGTCCCCAGAGGCAGAGAGGGTAATTAAGGCAGCATGTGAGGAGGGCAGGCAGAAACTATGGAGTGGATACCTCTCCTGGGGAGAACCTTTGGGCAGGCGAGTTCCAAAGGGAAGGGCCCAAGTATTTGGGAAGCTCGGGCCCAAGGATCCATCACTTTGGGGAGGCATGTTTTCCTTTCTGCTGATGACAAGTGTCTGTAGGCAACAGGCAATTGTCTGGCCAGAGCAGGCCCCGCCATGAGCTCAGCAACCCCACAGACTTGGCTCCTGGGTGACTGCAGTCATCAGCAGAACATGTCTGGAAGACAAAGGATGACAGCCAGTCCTCCCCCTTGAGGACTTTGCAGTCAAATGAGGGAAGCAGGATACACCCTAAATGCTGGGCCACAGACCCCTTCCACAAACACAGACGCCATGGGTATGACCAGAGCAGAGCGGATACACATGGATCGACGCGGATGACGGGACGGCCGGAAGCAGCTGAAATGACCAGGGCCTGCTGCCATTCCGCAGACAGGTGTCTTTTGTTTCTCTGCAACACTGGGGCAGGTCCCCTGAGAGTTGCATTTGATTCCATGCATTGGAAAAACACGGTCAGAATCGCTTCCCATAAAAACGAGACTGAACACAACCGCATACTCCTAGTGATTCAGAAAGCATTCCAGGGTGCTTCAGGGCCGCGGGGACATCATTAGGAAAACCAGTTACCAGACAGGAGCGGCAGAAATAGCATCTTCATGATAGCAGGTTTCAGGGCGATTGGGTCCTGGATAAAGAAGTCATTTTCTGTCATGAAGGATTTGCAGCAGTTGCCAGGTAGGGAAGTGGCAAAACCAAGGAGAACCCTCCAGCTGCTGCCAGTGCCAGCACTCAGCTCAGGGGAAGCTGGGGGCCGCTCCTCCCAACCTGGATCCCCACCACCTCCCCCGAAGCACAGGAAGGGACAGCCCGGACAGCCCCACCCGCCTCAGCCTCCCCAGCCCTGGGCCAGAGGCAGGCATTTCTGCCGGGGCT
This sequence comes from Callorhinus ursinus, assembly GCF_003265705.2. Taxonomy (NCBI): domain Eukaryota; kingdom Metazoa; phylum Chordata; class Mammalia; order Carnivora; family Otariidae; genus Callorhinus; species Callorhinus ursinus. Next base: position 74,962,964 of record NW_027397072.1, read on the forward strand.
CAGTGATCCGCTCTCTTCTGGTCCAAGAGGAGCCACAAGTCTGGGGTGATCTCCCCTTGAGCTGAGACAGGAGGCTCAGGAAGGTCTGTCAGACAGGAGTGGCCCCTGCTTGAGGAGAGGGACACTGTTTTACCTGTCCCTCCACCCAGCTGCCATTTGGAAAGTCCCATTACTCTGGTTTACTGTTTTGGGTTTTGTTTTTCTTCCTCCAAAATTAATGTTTCCAAAGACAGTGTTTTCTGTCCCCTGTGGTTCTGTATGAGGACTCTCCCAAGGAAGGGAAGCAAGGAGTGGCCTGCAATGAAGTGGGTGGGGAGCCAAGGCCCAGATCTTATGCGCTAGGAATGATGGCCAGCTCGGAGGGCAGCAGAGTGGATTGGAAAGAGCCCGAAGCCCTGAGCCCAAGGCCCAGCCCTACGGCTGCGGAAACGCAGAACCTGCAGTGCAAGGCTCCTCATCTCTTCGGGCCCTGGTTGTCCTGTCTGTAAACAGGACTGGAGGACAGGGGCTTCTAACCATAGACATTTTCTACCTTCAGGAGCCTATGGGGAGACCAAATGCTTCCAGAGAGGTGGCCACAAGAAAGGAAGAAAATGACCAAATTTATTTGGGCCAAAGTTGAGAAAATACAAAGTGGCTCTTACCCTCTGTTTCACAAAACGTGGTATATTTTCTTTGTGTCATGTATTGATTCCTGTTATGCACGTGTGTGTTTTTACTTCCCCAATCAGATTACATGTTTCTTAAGAGTGAGAAAAAAGTTTCACAGAACTCACTAAATTTCAAAACAAATCTTACTAGTTTTTAAAAAATTATAAAATTAGAAATTTTATTAATCTCTATTTATTAGATCAGAATAAATATCTCTCAGTTAATTATATATCGTTATAGGTGATCTCATTTATTTCTCATATCAACGTTCTTAGATGGATTGTATTTCTATGCCCATTTTACCGATACAGAAACTGAGGACAAGAGAGGTTAGAAGACTTGTTAAGGCCACACAAACAGGAAAGGTAGCACTGGGACTTGAACCAAAGTCCTTCAGCTTAAACCCCTAGGCTCTCCAGAAGTCCTTTGGCTCTCTTCTTCACTGATCACAGTGCAGGTCCGTAACAGGTGATCGATACACGGTTGTGGGTTGATGGATGCCACATAATTATCCATTGCCTGGCTCAAAGGCTGGGCTGGATTCACATGGCCTTGCCTGATTTTGTTTTTCACTCAGGAATACTTTTGGGCCCCTTCGAGTGCCCCACGCTCCGGGAGCCAGGGCTCCAGAGGACCCACCCGGACCTATTGGCACACAGTTGCCGTCATGTGGTTGGCCAGACGCCTACGGTTCCCTTTGCTTATACGCGAAGCCGGCAGGCCCAGGCCAGGCCTGGACGCCCCTTTACCCACACATTCCAGTTCACATTCACTCCTGGCCAACAAACGTGGCCCTATAAACCGCCCGGCAGAAGCAGCCAGGAAAAAGCCCTCAGTTCTGGCCACGGGAACTTCACCAACGCATCCGCCCGAGCCTGAGGCGCCGGCTCTGCCCACAGGACACCCAGAGGCAGTAACCCTGGCCAGGCCAGGTCGCGTGGACTCACTGAGTTTAATTTGCCCAGCAGGGAACTGGAGCAAAATTGAAAAGCAAACACCTGGTGCTGTTAAATTGGTCATCCTAACCACAACTAAGCCTGGACGTGCGTCCACCTGATCCCGCCCCACAGCTCAGTTTGGGGAAAGCATTTGTGTGCAGCTCACTCGGGCCTGGCCATCGGTTCTTCTGGTGACGTTAGCTCTGGACTCTGGACTCGGTCACTCTGCCAGCTTGGCCTTGGCCACTGACCGCACATCAGGGCTCCCTTCCTCCCCCCACCTCCCAGCAAGTCATCATCCTGACAGTAGGCCTTGTCCGGTTCCTCAGCCACTAGCCCGGATCTAAGCTCCGGGGGACCCCTTGGTCCACCAGCATGGTGCTGCCACGCCCAGCTTTCTCAGGCACCACTTTCTTTCTTTCCTTTTTTTAAAAGATTTTATTTTATTTATTTATTTATTTGAGAAAGAGAGAGCACAAGTAGGAGGAGGGGCAGAGGCAGAAGGAGAAGCAGGCTCTCTGATGAACAGGGAGCCCGAAGCAGGGCTCCATCCCAAGACCCTGGGCCAATGACCTGAGTTGAAAGCAGACACGTAACTGACTGAGCCACCCAGGCTCCCCCTCAAACACCATTTCCAACCATCCTCCTCGTTCAGAAACCTTCAGAGACTCCCCAGCTCGTACTGCAATAGATTTGGACCCGGAGTCCCCTTACAGCTCTTGTAAACGTCTGCTCCAGGTCCCACCGGCCATCCCCCCTTTCTCTGTAAACACATCCTCCATCTTTCTAGACCGGCCTCCCTGTTGTGCCAACCCACGGTGCACTCTGACCTCATGGCCTCTCTTCACACCGCTCTCCTTACCGGGAAAGCCCTGACCTATGTCCCCTCCTAGCCTCATCTTCCAACCCCCAAGGCCTGCTTCTGGAGGAGCTCTTCCCTGCTGGCAGGGGTCTCTCCTCTCTGAAACTCCGCAGCACTTAGCCAGTCCTGTCTTGAATTGTTATTAGACTGTTTCACGACCATCACTCTATGAACAAATCTGCTATGCAGTAAATAAATACCTCTCTTAGACCTATCAGCCAGGGCCCCTGCACATCAGAAGGCCCCGCTTGGGCCCCTCCAGCCCACCCTTCCTCATGGGGTGACGATAGTTCTGCGGGACCAAGTGAACACGCCCACCTTTGGCCTACATCCTTTCCACTCCCCACTCTAAGACCATGCTCCTGACAGCCAGGACCCCAGAATTCTGCGCCCAAACAGCCCTGACTCTATTTCCAGGACCCGTGAGAGCCTCTTCCCCAGATCAGTGGCCAAGGAGTTGCCAAGGAGGGGCCGTTTGCAGGGAGGTGGGCTTGTGGATGGAGCTTGGGTCCGTGGGCTTGGGTGTCCGTGTACATATATGCAGAGGCCCTTTGGTGGGAAGAGAAGGGGGTGGGCCTCTGCACACTTGAGTCCCCCGGTTGCCTTTTGGACCACCTGCTGGAGGATGAGGCCAAGACAGAGAAAGTAAGGTGAGGTTTGGGCAGAGAGAGACCAAGCACAGACAACATTGTGGAAACTCAATCCAGCATGTGCCTAGAATTTTCAATGAACTAAACGTTGGTGGAGGTGGCGGCTAACGGGCTAACACCTGCACGTTCCAGGCGCTCTGCTTTGCCTGTGTTAGCTCACGTATTCCTCCACCTACTTCTTGAGGAGGTTGCTATTATTATTCCAGTTTTCCAGGTGAGGAAACAGAAAAGCTAAGTATCTTGCCCAAGGTCACACAGTATTCCGACCCACCTCTGTCTCACCCCTGAGTCTGTGCTCTTAGCTGCTAAGCTCGTTTTTATTGGTCGCCAGTAGCGCAAGTTGAACCACATAAAAGGCATGGGACTCAGAGTGTGCAGTTAGCCACAGTGGGACAACCATGGCAAAGGTCAAGGTCAGGATGCACAGGATACAGCGTGCTCAACCTGACACCCAGCAATCCTTGTTGATGGAGGAGAAGAGAAAACAATCCTCCAAAATGCATTTCTCTAAGCCTCTCCCCCTTGTCTCAGACCTCCTGAACCAAGCTTTGGGAAGGACAAAATTGTGAGTCTGGCAGCACGCCTTTTAATGTCTCTGTAGGGTTCTGTAGGTTATGCTTTTCAGCAAATACACAGAGTAGCTTATACCGCCATTGGGTTAAATCCTACTAATGAGCAGAGGCATGTTACAGCACAGATGGCTGAGGGTGGCCAAGTCCAAGTGTTTGTCACCCCCCCCCCAAAACTGAGTACATATAAGATATCCCAGATGTGGTCCGGGCAGGAGCCTAGCACACACCCTGTGAGTGACTAGGATCATGTAACTTAAATCTGGCCTCTGCCGGGGGAAGGGGGAAAATGCAAACTCAAGAGGGCTTTGGCTCCTTTTAGGACCACATACATGATTGTGACATCAGTCTCCCTTTGGGTCCCTCCTTCAGGGAGAACAGAATGAGACCGAAATTAGCCAAGAAGGTGTATGTGGTGTGCAAGATAGCAGGACCATCATAAAAGGTTTATTGCTACAAGCGTCAGGGAGCTGCTGCACGAGGCGGTCTCTGCTCTGCCACATGTGAGAAATGCTCTCGTCCATATTGTCACTGCCATAAAATCTTTATGGAAGAGAGTGCAGACCTCCCCACTGCCAAGTACTCCGTGTCACTCAGCAAACACTCATGAGGCATGAAGGGCCTTCCCATGTGCAGGTGTAGGTTTTCAAAATCTTCCAGGAAGGTCAACAGTCATAGCAGAATAATCTCTGTGGTGCCTCTTGGAAGGAGCACTCAGTCAAGTTCAGGCTCCACGTCTAAATACATCTTCTTCCTTACCATTCTTTAGTAGGAAATGTGCATAGTAAGCCAGGGCATTTTCTACTGAGGGCCACTATTTCCAAAGGTAACACCCATATATCAATGAGCCAGAAACCTGTCTTGCCGCATGGAACTCTTTCAACAGTTCCTTCACTTACCCGTATATTCATCAATATTTTTGAGCAAAGGGTTAGAGAGGTGACTAGAACAGACTGTCATGGAAATAACATTGAAGGATGGGAAATGGGGACACGAAATGATGCCTATGAGAGCACGTAAAGGAAGAGAGATTTGCTTGGGGCTAACAGTCAGGGATTGGGGAAGGTCTCTCTCAGGGAATTCCAGTTTGATAGAGACTCAGTAGAGGAGTCAAAGTTAAGCAGATAAAGAACTGGGGAAGGGGCACCTGGGTGGCTCAGTCAGTTGAGCATCCAACTCTTGATTTCAGCTCAGGTTGTGATCTCGCAGCTGTGGGAAATCAAGAGTTGGATGCTCCGCGCTCAGTCTGCTTACCCTTCTCCCTTGCTCCTGCTCGCTCTCGCGCTCTCTTTCTCTGTCTCTGTAATAAATAAATAAAATCTTGAAAAAAAGAAAGAAGTGAGGACAAATATTCCAACAGAAAACAATGTGTGCAAAGGTCCTGTGTCAAGGAGGATTGGTGCACAACCCCCTCTCCCGTTGACTCCACGACACCACAGTTGCTTCACCCTATGTCTCGTGGCTCCTCGGTCTTCTTCACAGGTTTGTTTCCCTTTACACAGCCTTTAAAAGTGGATGGCCTCAAGCCTTAGCCCCGAATCCTGTTCTTTCTCTATGCTTTCCCTAGAAATCTCTTCTGCTCCTGTGGCTCAATTGTGTTTGAGGTATCCATGAACCCCAAAATTTATAGCTCTTACCCAAATCCCTCCTCTGGGTTCCTGTCCACCAAAACTGCCTCTTTGCCTGTTCCTCTTTGCACCAAGTTTTGCAGAGGCAGGGCCCTGAAGCAATTGGTTCTGCTTATGAATGTTCAGTCAGCCTGCATCTGGGGTTCTGTGTTGGGAAATCACCTGATGCTCTGCAATTAAGCCACATTTTCTGGTATTGACTCTATCAGCCATAAAGCTGACACTGAAATCTTCATCCATATCAACCGCATCATAGAATATCAGCTTGAGCCAAGGAAAATGTCTGGCATCTACTGGACCTCCTCAACACCAGCAATGCATTAAGGAAAAGCGAGGTCAATTCTGTTTCCAACTCAGTGGCTGTGGGTGCCATTTGCTGAATAGGTAACAACTGAAGGAAGACCAAGCTTTGGTGGCAAAGGGGAATGCAAAACTTGAGCCTCAGTCATGGTGAACTAGAGATGCTACTAAAACTTCCAAGTGGGCAATTCAGAGGAATGCAGAGGAGGGGTTCATGACAGAGATAGACACTTGAGGTTGACAGGTTCCTCAACTGCAGTTAAAGCCAGACTTGTTGAAGAGCTCGCCTAGAGGGAGTAGAGAAAAGAACAGGACTTAGACCAGGGCTTGCAGCTCATCAGCTGCAAGAAGAGCTTTATCGAGACACAATTAATATGCCTAAAATTCAACCTTTTAAAAAGTGTTTACAGTTCAGTATTTTAATACATTCACAGAGTTGTGCAACCATCACTACTATGTAATTCCAGAAATTACAACAAGAAATCCTATCCCTGTTAATAGTCACTTTCCATTTTGACCCTGCCCCCAGGGGCGGACAGTCATCCATCCACTTTGTGTCTCTACGAATTTGCCCACTCTGAACATTGCATTTGTGTCTGGCTCCTTCTATTTAGGATAATGATCATCCCATGCTGCAGTGTGTATCTGTGCTTTATTCCTTTTTATGGCTATAGGATAGTCCATTGTATGGATACGCCGACATTTTGTTTCTCCATTCATCAATTAATGGACATGTGGAGTGTTGCCCTTTCTTTTAGCTACCGTGAATAAGAATAAGGCTGCTATGAACAAGTTCTTGTATGAACATGTTTTCAATTCTCTTATATACCTAGAAATTGTGTAAAATTGCTGGGTCATATGGTAACTCTCCGTTTAACTTTTTGAGGAACTGCTGAAAGGTTTTTATGAAAAAAGTGAAGCAGCTGCATCATTTTACATTTCCACCAGCAATGTATGAAAGCTAATTTCTCCACATCCTCGACAACACCAGTGACTTTCTGTCCTTTTGATTGTAGCCATCCTAGGAGTGTGAAGTGACATCTCATTATGGTTTTGATTTGTGTTTCTCTGAGGAAGTTTCACCTTCTGTCATGTGCTTATTTACTATTGTAGATCTTTGGGGAAATGTCTGTTCAAATATTTTGCCCACTTTTAAATTGGATTGTCTTTTTATTATTAAATTCTACAAGTTTTTTTTTTTTAATTCTGGATACAAGTCCCTCATCAGACATATGTTGTACAGACATTTTCTCTGATTCTGTGTGGATTGTCTTTTCAGTTTATCAATTATGTTCTTGGAAGCATAAATGTTTTAATTTTGATGAAGTTCGACTTCATATATGTGTTTTTTTATACCTGTTCTTTTATAATTTGTGGTTTGGGTGTCATATCTAAGAAACCGTTGCTATGTAGATCTCTGATCCATTGTAGTAAACTTTTGTATATGTTTTGAAGGTAGGAGTCCAAATTCATTCCTTTATATGTGAATATCCAGTTGCCTCAGCACCATTCCTTGAAAAGACTTATCCCCATTGAATTATCTTGATGCCCTTGTCAAAAATCAATTGACCCAAAACATAAGGGCTTGTTTATAGGTTCTCATTTCTATTCCATTGATCTATATGTCTACCTTTATGCCAATATTACACAGTCATGATTAGTGTAGCTTTGTAGTTAAGTTTTGAAATCAGAAGGTGTGAGTCCTCCAACTTTGTTCTTTTTCAAGATGTTTTTGTTGGGGCGCCTGGGTGGCTCAGATGGTTGAGCGTCTGCCTTCAGCTCAGGTCATGATCCCAGAGTCCTGGGATAGAGTCCCGCATGGGGCTCCCTGCTCCTTGGGAGCCTGCTTCTCCCTTGCCTCTCTCTCTCTCTCTCTCTGTCTGTCTCTCATGAATAAATAAATAAAAATCTTTTATAAATAAATAAATAAATAAATAAATAAATAAGATGTTTTTGGCTACTCCGGATCCCTTGAATTTCCATGTGGATTTTAAGATAAACTCATTAATACCTACAAAGAAGCATCTGGGAGTTTGGTAGGGCTTGCATTGACTTTGTAGTTTGATTTGGGGAGTATTGCCTATCTTAACAGTATTAACTCTTGCAATCCATGAGAATGGGATGGCTTTCTGCTTATTTAAGTCTTCTCAAATTGTTTTCAGCAATGTTTTGTAGTTTTCAGCGAACATCTTGGCACTTGTTTTGTTAAATTTGTTCCTAGTTACTTTATTCTTTGTGATGCTGTTATAAATGGAATTGTTGAAAGTACAACACAGGGAATATAGTCAATAATATTGTAATAATTTTGTATGCTGACAGATGGTAACTACACCTATCATGATGAGCACAGTGCAATGTACAGAGTTGTCTAATCACTATGTTGTACACTTAACACTAATATAACATCATGTGTCAGCTACACTTCAACAAAAAAATTAAATAAATGGAATTTTTTTCTTAATTTTATTTTCTGATGGCTCATTGCCTATGCTATAGAAATATAATAGATTTGTGCATATTGATCTTGTATCCTGCAACCATGCTGAACTATTTATTTGTTCTAATAGTTTTTTTTTAATGGATTCCTTAGGATTTTCTATAAGGTCATTTCAGATGTGAATAAAGCCAGTTTTAATTTTCCCATTCCATTCTTGATGCTTTTTATTTCTTTTTCCTGCCTAGTTGTCCAGGCTAGAATCTCCAGTACAATGTTGGGTGGAAGTGGCATGAATAAATATCCTTGCCTTATTCTTGATTTTAAGGAGAAAGCATTCAGTCTTTCACCATTAAGTTGATGTTAGCTGGGGGTCTTTTGTAGATGCCATATTCATTTTATATGGCTCTTGTAACTAATTGTGGCAAACTTGATGGCTTAAAACAACACAAATTTATTATCTGCCATTTTTGTAGTGTAGAAGTCCAATACGGGCTTCACTGGGCTAAAACCAAGGTGACAGAGAGTTGTGTTCCTTTCTGGAGATTCTAGGGGAGACTTCTTGCCTTTTCCAGCTTCTGAAGACCACCCACATTTCTTGGCTCATGGCCCACTTCTATTTTCAAAGCCAACAACGTGGCATCTCTCATCTTTTTTCCGTAGTCATAGCTTTCTCTGGATAACTGCAACAGCAAAGATTCTCAATTTTAAAGATTCAAGTGATTATACTGGTCCCATCTAAAGGTCCTTAACCTTAGTCACCTTACCACATAAGGCACCATATTCACATATTCTATGGATTAGGATGTGGATGTCTTTGGGAGATCATTATTCTGCCCACCACATTCTACCATCTGACCTCCAAAGATTCATGTCTATCTCATACACAGAGTACATTCACCCCACCCTAAGATCCCCTAAATTCTCAACCCCTAATGACATCAACAAGTCCAAAACCACACCTATATCTCATCAGTTCAAAAGTTCCAAGTGTCATCATCTAAATCATCAGTATAATATGAGTGAGACTCAGTATAACCTATCCTGGAGCACAGTTCCTCTCCATGTGGACCAGTGAAACCAAAGAAACAAGTTACATGCTCCCCAAATATAAAGGTAAGATAGAGACACTCTGGTTCAAAAAGAGAGAAAAAGAAAAGAAAAAAGAGCCACTGCTCCCCCCAAATGTAGAAATCCAGACAGGCAAACTCCATTGGGTTTCAAGACCTGGAAATCATCTTCTGGGGGCCTCAGTTCCAATCTCTGGGTCATGGCTCCACTGTCTGGGCCTGAGTCTCCACTTTCTGAGCCACCTTCCTTTCTCATGATAAATGACATGTGTTTGCAACTCAGTAGTTTGCTTCCTCGGCCTGTTTCCTGCTTGCAGAATTGGGGGGGTGGGGCGGTCCTACAACTTTCTTGCATTTTGTTCTTTCTCGGTTTCTTTGGTCCAAGCTGGTAGTGTTTGTGCTGGTGTAAAATTATCAAGAATCTATCATTTTCCCATTAGACAAGAGATTTCTCCATAGATTCTTCCTAAATAACCCCATCTCTATTTTTGGTTTCTGCTGGGATGGTTTGGGGGAGGGGGGTCTATGTGTCATACATGTCACTGCTAAGAGCCTTTTGTGTGACTGATTACTCTGTCTTATTTCTTGAGATATCCATTTTTTCTCCTGTAATACACTTCCCTGACAGTGAATCTCTTGATTTTAGTCTTTTGCAATCTGGGTAAGTAGAGAATTTCCTTAGTCATTAAGTCCTGGATCCCTTCTCAAACAAAACAAAACAAAACAAAACAAAAAACATTCTTCCTTCTATTCACCTCTTTTCTCTTGCATTGTATTATAAGCAGCAAGAAAAACTAGGTCACACCTTCAACACTTTGCTTGGAAATTTCAGCTAAGTGTTGAATGTCCTCATTCGCCAGTCCTGCCCTCCGCATGACTGCAGGACAAAATTCTGCTCAGCTTCCTGTACTCTCTAGCAAGAATCCCTCGTCTGCAGTTTGCAATAACATGTTCCTCATTTCCCTCTGAGCCTTCCACAGTGGATCCTTTAACACCCATATATTTGTTCATGATGATTTAGGCATCATCTAAGGCAATTTGTTGTCTCTGCTTCTTCTCCTTTCCTCCTGAGTCCTCATTAGCAGCACTATCAACGTCTTTATTCCTACTAACCATCTGTTCTAGGCAATCTAGGCTCCTTCTCTCCTTCTCTCAGCATGCTCCCAGCCTCTGCCCACCACCCGATTCCAAAGCCACTTCATTTCGGGTATCTGCCACAGCAGCACCCCACTTCTAGGTACCAGAATCGGTGTTCGTTTTCTGTTAGTATTTTATCGGGTTAAGGAATTTCCCTTCTATTCCTAGTCTGTTGAGTATTTTTAACACGAAAGGGGGTTGGATTTTGTCAAAAGCTTCCTCAGCGCCTCTTGGGACGATAATGTGGGTTTTGGTCTGTCAACTGTAAAAGACCGTGCAGAGAGAAATGAACCTGCGGAGGAGACAGAAGTAGCCAGCCATAGAAGGGAAGCCAAGCGATTGCGGTGTTCCTGGAGCCAACAGCAGAGAGGGTTTCAAGGAGGGTGTGGCCGAGGCTATCAGTCCTGTTGAGAGCTATGATGAGAGGCAAACTGAAGAATGCTCAATGTGATCGGTTCTGTGGAGGTTTGTTTTCGACCTTCGTAACAGCTGTTGTAATGGGACGAGAAGAGGCACAAGACCGGTCAGAGCCCTGCTCTGTGTCATCCCGGCACAAGACCGTTCAGAGCGGGAGGTCATCCCCTAGATTTCAGGGACTCTAGGGAAGCTAAAGGGCAGTGATTCCATTCAAGAAGGTAGTTAGCATCTGGGGAACTCACTGAGCTTTTATACCGTCGATTTGGGACACATTTTGGCTGAAGCAAGGAGGGCAAGACGTGTGTCCTCAGTCTCAGTGTCTGAGATTCTGGAATAAGATTCCCTGCTACTTCTAGAGTCAAGAACGGACATTTCCAGACCTCATCTTGGGAAACCAGCTCCCACCCTTCGTGAAGGCACAGTGGACTGGCACCTGCCTCAACCCATGAAGGAAACCAGCTGTGCTGGGAGCGGCAGTCCCATCTTGGGAACACACCCAGGCTTGGCCCCCACAGTGAAAGATGGGCTGAAACCCACATATGGTATCTAGTTTTTTGATGATTCTTTAAAATGTGAAACTTTTTTTGTGGGAAGGGATGGATTCCTGGCCTCAGGGAGAGACATTTCCAGTCAGCGGCAGCATTATCTTCCACGCTGAGAAGAAGCCAGCTCCAGCCGGTTCTCTGGGCTCAGCCTCACCGCATTCTTGGATGGGACTCCCACTTGACAGAGCCCGGGAGACCCCAGCACTCTGCTGCAATGCTCATTTCCCTCTACCTGGCAACCTTGTTTGATTGAACGTTTCCCTGGGATATTTATGTGGAAACCAAAGAAAATACTCCAGGGTCGTTTTTAATAAGTGCCAATCCCTCCTAGCTATCTGCAGCCATAAACATTTACATCTAATATCCCAAAGAAAATGTTAATGCAGTCTGATGTGGGGGTGACAGTGCACAGATTAGTCTAAACAAAAACATGAGGGTGACAGTTAGCTTTTTCCTGCATGAAGCTGCATTCACTCATTTTTGACATAAAAGTGCAATTTGCATATTCTTTCAAGTCTGTTTAGCTGCAAACACATGTGCGTTTGGGGCACAGAAATTTAAAATTTGTAAATTATTCAGAAACTACTGCCAAATTGTAATCAAGTGGTAGGAAAAACATTCTCCATGAATAGTTGTATGTTCAGAAGGGAGCCTTTCTCAGCTCGGGGAACAGTTTTTAAATATACTGGTGCTTAATCAACTCAGAAAAAAAACCAGGGGGAGAAATGTTTACTTTGTTAGTAACAATTTAATATAGATGTTGGGGTTTTGTCTGTTTATTGAACATTGCAGAATGGAATGATTTTAGTATTGTGACATTAAGTAAATAAGGTGCTTTCCGAGAGAAAACTAAACATAGTGATTAAGGTAAAGTAGGAATTTCTAATGCCTCTCTAAAAACCATTTTAAGCCCAGAACCATAATTACTAGAAAGTGATCCAATGTAATGAAATGTATGTACACTGTACCTTGCAGATTGTAACATTCAGTACATATTCGTTGCATCTTTGATGTCTATGCCCCCTCCTCATTTCCTCTTTTATTTCGCGTATCTAGCAGATATTGTTCCGAGGGTCCACTTTCTGCAAAGCACTTAGGGTCTAAGGAAGTTGTTTTTGTTTTGTTTTTTAAGATTTCATTTATTTGTCAGAGAGAGGTAGAGAGAGAGAGCACAAGCAGGGGGAGGAGAGTGGGAGAGGGAGAAGCAGCTTCCCACTGAGCAGGGAGCCCGATGCGGGACTCGATCCCAGGACCCTGGGATCAGGACCTGAGCCGAAGGCAGACACTTAACCAGCTGAGCCACCCAGCTGCCCAGGGTCTAAGGAAGTTGTGCATATATGGAGAGGACATGGACATGAGTAGGTGAGTGAACTGTTTGTGGGAGAGGTGAAGGGCTGGTGGACACTGCCAAGAGCATTGGGTGTGGACTGAGGGTGAAAGTACTTGCCTAAAGATGGATGGAGAGAAGCCACTTTCACTTCCCTACCAGTGCTGCCAGATGCGGGGTTGAAGTTCACCGAAGCCAGATGACACTTCGGACATTTCTTCCATGACCATAACTAGGCAGTGTTTACACACTGAGCGGTGCAACCCAATTCAGCTTTTCAAAAAACTTCCACTTCGATCCAACATCCACCTCTCCTACTTTACCTTTTGACTCTTAGCAGTGACAGCCTCTGAGAAGTGGCTTTGAATTTGGGCGGGGAGAGAGATTGTTGTGGCTGTCTTTGAAAACATTCTACTGCAGACAGAATACTCCTTTAATGGAACCAAGCTGTAAGTGGAAAGCCAGATTATTTGAACATCAAACAAAATAGCAGATAAATTCAAAGTCCAACAGGATGCATTGGCAAAGATAACTGAAGATCAGAGTTGACTTCTCTCAGCCATATAATTCCATTCATTCATTCTTTTATGTATTCATCCCTTCACTCATTCAAGGAACATCTATGGAACACCTAAGTGGCAAAGTATAGAGTAGGAACAGAAAATAGAAATCCTGCCCTTACCTTGTGTGTCCTTTGGTGGATAAATACAGAGAAAATTATTTTCCAAAAAGTCCCAAAAGACCAACGGGTCAAGTTGGACATAAGCAAGGTTTGTTTGGGAACTCTGCATTCAAGTTCTTGAATATTTTGTGGTGATTTAACAAAAATGTTCCTTCAGGCAAGACTGTCTTGCATTGTCTATGAATATTTCACCATGTGGCTGCTGATGTGCATATGTATTGTGCCTGGGTGTCGTATACATTTTTGTGCATGCAAACATTTTCTATCAGTGGGGGCAGTCCGTGAGAAATTGCATTCATATCATTGCCTCAATTAAATTAGCCAAGATCCTTTCTAACTAAGTCTTCCTTGTCCTGACACTTTTTTTGTGGTTCATTTTACCTAGGACTTGATTTAAGACCATCAGTCTACAGAGAGATTATTGGAAGTCTTTTCGAAAGGAAAAACAAACAAAAGCCCATAAAAAGTGGAAGGAAAGAAGTAAAACTCTTTATTTGCAGCTGTCATGGTTGTCTATGTAGAAATTCCAAAAGAACCTACAACAAACCAATAGAAGTAATAAGTGAATTAATACAAAGTCAACTTACAAAATTATGTTTTCTATAAAAGGGCCACAAAAAATTGGAAAATGAACAATTTAAAACCCTATAGCATTACAATAGCATTAAAATATGAAATATTTAGTAACAAAATTAACAAAATCTGTGCAAGACTTGTACACTGAAAACACAAAATGGATTGCTGGGAGAAATTGAAAAAGGGCTAAATGACACACACGCTCACAGATTGAATGACTCAAAATCGTTAGAGCATAAATTCTCCCTGAACTGATACATCAATTCAATGAAATCCCATTCAAAAATCCCAAAAAGTTACTAGTTGTTGAAATTGACAGTTTGATTCTCTATTTTACAAAGAAATGCAAGAGATCTAGAATAGCTTAGATGACCTTGAAGAACAAAATTGGAGAATTTACACGACAGATTTCAAGTCTTCGAAAAATGGAAAACCATAGTAACTAAGACAGAATGGCATAGGTGACAAGATAGATAAATAGACCAATATTACAAAATCAAGGGCAGAAATAAACACTCCTACAGGCTCACCTGATTCACACAGAAAGCACCAATGCTTTGTTGGGGGAAAGAATGATCTTTTCAACAAGTGGTGCTGAAAATTCGAATAGCCATGATGGGGAAAAAATTGAGTGTGACCCCCCCCACCTCATACATGGCACAGAAATTAATTTAAGATGGATCACAGATTTAAGTATGAAAGGTAAAACACTGAAGTTCTAGAAGCAAATATAGGAGAATATCTTCCTGACCTTGGGGTAAATGGGTATCTCTTAAACAGAACACGAGGCAGTAGCCCATACAAGTGAAAAATTGACCAATTGAACTTCACTAAAATTGAAGATTTCTGTTCATCAAAAATAAATAAATAAATAAATCATTAAGAGAATAAGAAGGCAAGCCCCAGACAAATATCTTTGAACAGACAGGACAAAAGACTCATATCTGGAATATATGAAAAAACTCCTGCAAGTCAATAAGAAAATTCAAACAACCCAAATTAAAAATAGGTAAAACTCTTGAACTGGTACTTTAAAAAAGAGAATATCCAAATGGCCAATAAGCATATGAAAAAGGGCTGAACACTTATATTTATCAAGTAAATGCAAATTAAAACCATAATGAGATACCACTACCTACCCACCAGAACGACTACAATTTAAAAGATTTATAATACCAGGGGTGCCTACGTGGCTCAGTCGGTTAAGCCTCTGGCTTTGGCTCAGGTCATGATCCCAGGATCCTGGGATCGAGTCCCGCATCGAGCTCCTTGCTCATCGGGAAGCCTGCTTCTCCCTCTGCCTGCCACTCCCCCTGCTTGTGTGCTCACTCTCTCTCTGTCAAATAAATAAATAAAATCTTTAAAAAAAATTTTTTTAATAAAAAATAAATAAAAGGTTTACAATACCAAATATTAGTGAAGATAAGAAGCAACCGGACCATTAAACATTGGTGATGGGAATGTAAAATCATATAACCACTTCTGAATATTATTTGATAGTGTCTAATAGAGTAAACAAGTATATATCCTAGGACTCAGCAAATCCACATCCAGATGTACATCCAACAGAAAGGTGTACATATGTTCACAAAAATACATGTAGAAGAATGTTCATAATAACTTTATCCTTAATAGCCAAAAATGAGAAACAACCCAAAGACCCATCAACAGGAGAATGGATAAATAAATTGTGGCATATATGTGTGTATACATAAATATTTGTGCATATGTGTACACACACATCAATATATACATACACACATATACAATGGAATACTTCAAAGCAATAAAAATGTACAAACTGCTGATGAGTACAACAAGTGATAAAACTCAAGATAATTATGTTGAGTGGAAGAACCCAGACACTAAATAAAGTGCATACTGCATGATTTCATTTATATTAAATTTGCAAGCAGGCTAAGCTATTTCTTGTTAATAGAAACATCAACAGTATTTACTTCAGGGGTTTTTGTAGATGGAAAAGGAACATGAGGGAATCTTTTGGGGTACTGGGAAGATTCTATATCTTGACCTGGGTATATGTATACACATAGAAAAATTCATCAGGATGGGGCGCCTGGGTGGCTCAGTTGGTTGGGCGTGTGCCTTCGGCTCGGGTCATGATCTCAGGGTCCTGGGATCGAGCCCCGCGTCGGGCTCCCTGCTGAACTCGACCTGGGATCATAACTTGAGCCAAAGGCAGACACTTAACCAACTGAGCCACCCAGGCACCCCAAAAACTTCTTTTTAATATCTTATTTCATTAAACACAAGATCAGGACAAGAAAAACTGTGAATGTATTTAAATATATATGATACAAAGCTCTCATTCACTACAGCAAAACAAGTTATTAAATGAGAATGGAGGGATATCCTTATGACAAAATATGCAGAATCCATCCAAAGAAAATTCTAAAACTTTACCTAGAGACATTAATGTTTTGACTAAATGGAAAAAACATGTCATGTTTCTGGGGGCAGGGGAGCGGAATCTAGTACAACTTCAGTAACAGTTCTTCCCCCAAATTGTGTTACATCTTTAATGTTATCCCAAATAAAATCCAAACAAAATATTTAAACTTGACAAAATTATCCTATATAAACAGAACAGTTAAGGTGTGTTAAAATAAAGGTAATGGTAGGGGTGCCTGGGTGGCTCAGTGGGTTAAGTGTCTGACTGTTGATTTCAGCTCAGGTCATGATCTCAGGGTCATGAGATCAAAGCCGCTTTGGACTCCGTGCTGAGCGCGGAGTCGGCTTGAGATTCTCTCTCTCTCTCTGCCCCTTCTCCTTCCCCTGCTTGTGCTCTCTGTCTCAAATAAACAAACAAACAAATAAAATCTTTAAAAAATAAAATAAAATAAAGGTGATGATAACAGTCTTCACCTACCAGACACTACAACTGAAATAATGTAAAGCAGAAATAATTTTTAAACTCTACTACTGGTATATAAACAGATGACATGGTAACAGAACAGTAATTCAGTGATGTACCCAAACATAAAAATAATGTAGACTATGATCAAGGTACTTCTCAAATCAGTGGAGGAAAGCTGTAACAAATAAGAGCAATGGATTCATAATAATTTGTAAAGTTAGAAACTCACCTGTTAGCTTAAAATAAATTCAGGATGGATTAATTTTTTTAATTTTAAAAATAAATATTGTTGTCCACACAGAGGATTGAAGAAGCCCCCAGATTCCCTACCTGGCTTCCAAACACATGGAATTTCTGAGTTAAATATAATTCATACCTGTCCTATCTCAAAAATAAGAAAAGGAAACCCACAAGTACCAGAAAATGGACAAAGAAAGTTAAAATCAGAGCGGTAAAAGGGAGTAAGAAACAAAATGGCCCATAGTGTTATTAGAACCAGACACGCGCCCAAGGCACTCAGGTTTTAATTGAGGTGCTTAGCCTATTTGCCTTTAGGTAATTGTTGATAAATAACTGTCTTAGATTAGGTTACATCGACCACCTTGCTGTTTGTTTCTATTTGTCCCATTTTTTTCCCTCGTTTCCTAAACTTTTTAAAAATTATGTTTTAGTATTCCATTTTCTCTCCTTCTGTAGATTTTTAGTTATACCTCTGTTTTATTTTTAGTTTTTATTCTAGGGATTGCCATCTGCAACATGAACTTTTTTACAGACTACAATTTGTTAATATCATGCAGTGAAAATCTTACACAATACACTCCCATTTAGCTCCTTCTGTGCTTTGTACTATCATAGTCACAGATTTTACTTTTACGTACGTTATAAGCCCCGTGAAATATTGTTGTTATTATTTTTGCTATAAACTATCAGTTGAACTCCCAAGAAATTAAAGAAAGAGAAAAAAGTCTTTTTTCACTTACCACATGGTTCTCATCTCTGGAGCTCTTTCTTTCTTTCTGTTCATTTGTGTTTCTCTCTAGCACTGTTTCTCTTCCATCTAAGCAACTCCCTTTGGCAAGCACTTCTTTTTTTTTTTTTTAAAGATTTTATTTATCTATTCATAAGAGACAGAGAGAGAGAGGCAGAGGGAGAAGCAGGCTCCCTACGGAGCAGGGAGCCCAGTGCAGGACTTGATCCCAGGACTCTGGGATCATGACCTGAGCCGAAGGCAGACGCTTAACCATCTGAGCCACCCAGGCGCCCAAGCACTTCTTATAGTGAGGGGCTGTTGGCCATAAATTCAACTTCTGCTTATCTGAAAATGTCTTTATTTCACCTTAATTTTTGAAGAATACGTCATTTCACTAGCTCTAGGACTTAAGGTTGACGGGGTTTTTTCCTTTCAGGAACTTAAGGATGTTGTTCCATTTTCTTCTGGCTTGCATTGTTTCTAATTTAAAAAAAAAAACCATAACTCATATTCATATTACCTTGTGGGTGATCTTTCTTTTTTGCTGTGCCTTTATTTATTTATTTATTTATTTATTTATTTATTTATTGAGAGAGAGAGAGAGCACACAGGAGTAGGGAGAAGGGCAGAGAGAGGAGAGAGAGAGAATCCCAAGCAGGCTCCACACTCAGCACAGAGCCCAACACAAGCCTCGATCTCATGACCCTCAGATCATGACCTGAGCAGAAATTAAGAGCCAGTTGCTTAACCGACTGAGCCACCCAGGCACCCCTTCTTTTAATATTTTTGAGCAATTTGACCATGATGTGTCTAGGTGTCAATATTTATTCCATCTGAGGTTTGTTAAGTTTCTTGGATCTGCATATTGACATTGTTCATCAAACTTGAGAAATTTTGGCCATCGTTTCTTTAAAACTTTTCTGTCATAGTCTCTCTTCTATGACTCCAATACATATACGTTAGACTATTATTCCGTATGTCACTGATGATTTGTTTTATTTGTTTGTAGAAATATTTTTTTCTCACTCTGCTTCGGTTTGCTTAATTGATCTTGTCCCAGCTCCAAGTTCATGGCTCCTTCAGCCTACAATACCCTAACGTCCCATCTGCTTTTAATCCTATCCAATGAAATGGTTTCAGATAATATATTTTTCAGTTCTAGACTTTTTATTGGGTTCTATAGTAGAGTTTCCATTTCTTTTCTGAAATACCCCTATATAATTCTTTACTCATCATATCCATCTTTTCCTATAAAATCTTTAACATCTTTATAATAGTTATTTCTCGTCTGATGCCAAATTGCGGGGTATCCTACAAATTGCTGGATAGAACTCTTCAAAGGTGTCAAGATCAAAAAAAAAAAAAAATTGAAGAACTGTCCCAGAATGGAGAAGACTAAGGAGACAGGACAACTAAACACAATGTGTGATCTTGCAACTTTTTTAGTCCCAGCTGTATATGTCTACAGCCTCAGCCAGGAATATGCTTGCCCAGCCCCATGACCTCAGGTCAGTGGAAACACGGGCCCTCCAACTTATCTGTCGCTGAAAGAGTCACTTCCACCAACAGCATCACCGGGGGTGGCTTCACCTACTGCTCTAAGTCCAGTGAAGTGTCTCCAACCAGGGCAGAGAAGCTGCTAGTATTCCTGATCCACCCTGGCTGGTACCCTCACTTAAACTGAGCTGAAGGAGGGGAGCAGCCCCGGGCTAGAACACCACACATTTCCACTGTCCTTACCCTAAATCCAGCAGTTTTTTGAGCATAATAGCTTCTCAGATTGTTATGCCTCTGCTCAGTTTCCAGGGGACCAAAGTGGTTATTTTTGTCAATTTTGTCTGGCTTCATAGTTTTTTGGGGAGGAGAGTTTGCCAGTCTCTATATTGGTCCATAGCCAGAAGTCCTGCCTTAATAGTTTTTAAAGAATGACTGGAGAGACAGGCATTTTTAAAGATAAATATATTAGCAATATCATCATAGATGAATGGAAGAGAGTTAATTTGGAATTAATGTATTTTAAGATCCGAATCTTGCTTGGAAGATAAACTTTGTTGAGTTAAATAAGCATAATACAAATTTAAGAGCACCTGTTAAAAATGGAACATATAACTTCAAACTAACCAAGGAAACCAAGGGAAGAATCAGGAAAATTCAATCGATCCAATGGAGGAATAAAAAGATGGGAGGGGCACCTGGGTGGCTCAGTTGTTAAGCGTCTGCCTTCAGCTCAGGTCATGATCCCAGGGTCCTGGCATCGAGCCCCACGTCTGGCTCCCCGCTCAGCGGAAAGCCTGCTTCTCCCTCTCCCACTTCCCCTGCTTGTGTTCCCTCTCTCACTGTCTCTCTCCCTGGCAATAAAATAAAATCTTTAAAAAAAAAAAAAAAAGATGGGAGGGGAAAGAAGGAAAGGGAAGTACCATAAATAAAAATTGCAAAGTAATATGTCAGGGAGAATGAGTATGATTACTATGTTAGTAATTATAATAAATATAAATGAATTAAGTTTTCCTATTATGGTACAGAGTGTACTGGAATGAATTAAAAGCCAAAATCTAGATATATAGTTTACAAGAAGCATACCTAAAATAAGGCCACAGAAAGATTAAAATTAAAGAATCAAAAAAAAATGTACACTATACAATACTAACCAAAAGAAAACTGGTTCAACCATAGTAATAAGAATTACTTGATGGTAAATCCACCAAGAAGACACAGCTATTGTAACTTTCAGGGATTGTAAATCACTACAAACTCTCTGGGAAATAATTTGTTGGTATGTATCAAAGGCCTTGAAAAGAATTTTTAAATCGTGAAATTCCATTTCTTGAAATTTATCCTAAAGAATTTGTTGTACAGACGAGCAAAGATACACATAAAAGTGATGCACGTGCAAAGAGGTTCTGGAGTCCGGGTGCAAACCGTGTCTAGACCTTGGTTTTCTGGGCTGGGACATT
Source organism: Callorhinus ursinus (assembly GCF_003265705.2). Classification (NCBI taxonomy): domain Eukaryota; kingdom Metazoa; phylum Chordata; class Mammalia; order Carnivora; family Otariidae; genus Callorhinus; species Callorhinus ursinus. Next base: position 74,983,552 of record NW_027397072.1, read on the forward strand.
GGGATAACAGCTCCTTAGTACCTACTTCATAAGGATGTTGTAAATATTAGAAGAGGAAATACACTTAGCGTGCTTCAAAGAGGAGACGGCACACCAGTGATAAAAGCTAATGCTGCGTGGTATTTCATACGTGCTAAGCGACCTAGGCTTTTTAACTCACTTGATTTCTACGGACTCGCATCTGGGATAGGCTGTATTGTTGCCCTCATTTTTTTTTTTTTAACCTACTTAACTTTTGTCGTCTTCACTTTAGAGATGAGGAACCTAAGGCCCAGAGAGGCCAGGTAACCTGCCAAGGCTCTACATTTATCAAATGCTGGGGCCAGGATTGGAGCCTGGGTAATTTAGCTCCTGAGTCAGTGTTCTGAACCACGGTGCTATTATCACTAAGCAGTAGCACTGGAAATAATCCAACTGGAGATTTGGGTAAATAATTCATTCCTAAAATGCAATACCGTCCATCTGTCTTGAATGCCAATATAGAAGTAGATGATAAAGACAGCAAAATTTTATTAGGTGCTTTCCTATGTAAAAGACACTATTAGAAGAATTTCATATAGATTATGTCAATTAACCCCCATAAAAATATAGGAACATTATTATTTCCTTCCTGGTGAGGAAATGGAGGCACAGCAAAGAGGAAACCCGGTAGTTTTAGCTGAGCTGGCGGAGACAGGACTAGACCTGGGACACTCCTCTTAACCCTACGTATAACCCAGCACATATACTCCATCCAGCCTGGCTCGCCAGCTCTTCTGCAAGACGTCCTCTCACAACTCACTGCTGTCCGCAGCCCACCATACTTCCCAGCTGAAAACATGGGGATCTTCTTAAGATCTTCCACTTTCTCTTGTCTCCCACATTCGATCCATAATCGTGTCTCATTAAGTCTATCTCTAAACTGCATCTTAAATCTGCGCGCACTTGTCTACCCTCCCGGCACCACTCACATCTTCTTGCTGCGATGGACAGATTGCCATCCTGTTTAAACACCTCTGCTCCAAGCCACTCTCCCAGCTGCCAGAGAGATCTTTCAAAATGTAAAGAGATTCTTAAAAAACCACTTGGTTCTCCACCTTAAAATCCCCAAGAGCTTTCACATGGCCAGTTTGCGTACATTCCACACCCCTTACCACATCCTACAAGATCCTCCACGACTGGCCTCTGCCCTCCTTTGTCACCTCCTCCACCAACTCTGCCCCAGGCTTCCTTCTGTGCTCACTTCCCTGAAAATGCTCTTCCACTCCCTCGGTCTGGATGTCTTCTCCCCATACAGCTCACGGATCCTCAAGGATCAGTAGAAATGTCAGCTCAGAGAAGCCGTCCCTGACCCCCAGGCCAGCTCAGTGACCACTGGCACCAATGCTCTCCCTTAGTTGTTCCTCCAGTCCTGTGCTTCATAATACTCCGTTCTTTCAGCCAACAAACATTTATTGAGCACCTACTATGTGACAGGCACTACTCTAGGTGCCGGGAATACAGGAGTGAACCAGACAAGGCTCATCATAGTGTGCAATTGTATTTTCATTAATCTATTCATGCAGTGGGATTACTCATTTACATATGAATTTTTATCGCCATGGTTACAGACATCCCAGGAAGCAAAATGTGATTGCCTTTCCCTAGTTCTCAAAGCAGCTTAACATTGATAGTCCAGTGTCTCGGCACTTCTGAGAGGGTCGCATCTCCCAGGTACTGGCGGGTTCTAAGGAGGCAAGGGGCACTGGGCAAGGGAAGGAAGGAATGGAAGCCGGTGTTTCGAAAACAAGGCAGAGGGGCTTGCACCAGGAAACTGAGTAAACTCCCAGGGGCAGGATGCAGTGGGGGCGAGGATTTCCTCTGAGGTTGGAAAGCCGGTGCCTCAACTCTGAAGCAACCGGGGCTGGTGGGAACCCACGGGGGGTGGGGGCGGGCAGGGGTTTGCTGGGAACAGTGCTGGGAGCAGGCAGGACAGGGTACCCGCAGGGACTGTGATGGTGGGCCAGGCATTTGAGAGCCGCCTCCAATTTTCTGGCCACAAAACCCCAGGATTTTGGTACAATTCATGGGAAAGGAAATGACCCCAACAACTAATATTGAACTTAGTGCAGACCTTGGCATGGGTAATGCTGAGAGCCAGATTTGTTGGGACTTGGCGGCGGGGGTGGGGGGGACCTTTCTTTCACACCCAAGTGTCAGGGAGCAATTCATACCAGTTGCTTGGCCCACGTGCGTGCAGCCCCCACCCCCACCCCACCCCCGCTCTCTCAGTTGGTTTTGTTCAGTGTTGTATGTCCAGTGCCTAACAAAACACTTAGCCCCTAGGGGCTCAGTAAATGCTTGTTCAATGAGCGACTCTGGAAAATTAGACATAAAAATGTTAGCATGACTAACACTGAAGAAGGGATTATAGGTGATTTTAAACTGAAAGTTTAATCCATCGAAGTTACAAATGCCCATATCCCTTAACCTTAAATTTCCATTTCTCGGAATTTGTCCTATGGATATATGAGCATATGTGAGAAATTATGCATATACAAGGCACTCCTTTCCAGCCTTTTTGTAATAGCAACAGATTGGAAGCAATCCAACTACCTATCTACAGGGGACTTACTGAATAAATTGGGATGAAATACTATACAGCTGAAAAAAGGACAGGAGAGTCTTTCTACAATGAAAAGGAATGATCTCCAGGATATAGTGCTAAAATGAAAAAACAACAGAGAGAACAGTATATGAGTAAGGTACATAAAAAATAATAGGCAGGTGCATGTATTACTTATGAGTAACATAGCTCTGGAAGGGTAACACGCACGCAAAAAAAAAAACAACTGTTAATGCTGGCTGCCTTTGGGGCGGGGAACAGGGTGGCTGGGGTCAGGTGGGAGGGAAGGTTTTGCTAATTATCTTTTCGTTCCTTTTAAATTTTTAATCATATTGATATGTTTCCTATTTTCACAAGAGTTAAATATACCCATAAAATCATCGTTTACCTTTTTGCTTCTCTGTTTTTACTGTCTCATAAATGGAAAGAGACCACTTGCGTTATTTTTTAATTTTTAAAAAGGAAGAAAAATGTAACAGGGGAGCCCCACTGACAGAAAGTAGGGTCTAATTGAAAAGGAAAAAAATCTACATCGTTTTTCATCTGGAAATGTGTTTTGAGGTGCCCCTTTGTATTACGGATGTTAAACCAAATGTGGTTGAGCCTTTTCATCAATGGAGCTAGTAATAGGAATCATGTAGGGGGCTATATTTTTTAAAACATGTCCTGTAAATTCCTCTAAGTAGAAGTGATTTAAAAATCCACTTATATTGCAGTCTTCTCTTCAGACTTTATTGTCATCAACATCTGTTTTTTAAAAGAAAACAGCTTTCATCCTGGGAATACCACTGAGCTCTGTCAAAGCTACTTATAGGAACCAAAAGTGTCTGCGTTCTGGGGAGAGCGAACTGCAGCCCATGTGTCCACCAGAGACCGGGCCGGGCTGGTGCGGGAGCCCGCTGAAGGGCTGGGCCACAGAGTCCGCAGAAATAAATTCCAAGTGTTGGCAGTGTGTTGGAAACCTGCTTTAGGAACTCGGTGCTTTTCAGGTGTTGTCCTTAGTTAGTATACCGGCCAAACAAATGGACACCTAGACTGGCTATAGCAGCCCAAGCACCCTCAACATCCACGTCCTTATAATGCTCTTCAGCCACCTGCCCTAGTGAGTTTCCAGTCTTCAGAGACACATCCGAATTGTCCCCACCGTGGTTGGGTTATTATGCAGTGTCTTTTATATTGCCCTCATTTGATAATCAACAGGTAATACCTTCTCTAATTAGATCCCCACCATAGGAAGTTGGAGCTGGAAGGGACCTTAGGGGCCATTTCCATTTTCTCCGTTTTGCAAATAAAGAAACAGAGCCCTAGGGGGTTGCAGGTAGTGTGTCTAAGACCACGTGTCAAGTTGGTTTACAGAGGGCTCTTACGGCACCTCTTCCCATTGTTTGTTGTCGTTGTTGTATGGACTGTATTTTTAAGAGGCAGGGGATCAGGCAGACTCCTGTCGTGTCCTGGTGTCATGACTGATTAGCTGGGGAACCCCCGACCTGTTCCTGAAGCTCTGAGTCCCAGCTTTCTCATCCAAAAATTAAAATAATGAAGAAATTCAACATCAGAGTTGGATGAAATGACCTAAAGAATACCCGGGATATAGAAGATGTTCAGCAAAGGTGAGGCTCCCACCCTGCCTTTGGGCTCTCTCACAGAAGGACTTGTCTTTATTTGCAAAATGGAGAAGGTAGAGATGCTCCCTAAGGTCCCTCCCAGCTCAGAGATGCCGTGAAAGGCCTTTGCACATAGAAGGTGCTGGAAAATATTTAGCGCTTTTGATGAACTGATGGATAACTTAGTACTATTTACCCGAACTGGTTCCCAGGCTTTATGTCCGCTAAGAGATGTAGGGCTGCTTCCACCTGTACCCCTAGGATGTCATTAGGACTTCTAGGCTGTCTCGCTGTGCATTTCTCCTTCTCTGCAGCCCTGCAAGGTGAGCCAGGATTCAGCTCATGGACTGGGGGCACTCATGGGTTTTTCATTTGCCACCTACCCGTGGCTCTCCTCTGTCTGTCTGCCCCTTGTCACCAACCCACGTGTGCCTGAGGGGCACAAAGGCAGTCCTCTTCATTACTCCCAAGTGTTTCCAGCCCAGGGTAAGCAATGCTACCCTGCTTAGCAGGAGTGGATTCGTGTGAGCCTTTAGGTCCTGCCCTGCCCAGAAGGAACTTCACCTGCATTATAGCACGGTTCCCAAGGTTTCTTAGAAGAGGCTCAACCAATTTAGTCTCCCCGTGGCTGCCCTCTCTCGCACCTCTGGGCCTTTGCACACCCTGTTTTCTCTGCCTGGAACGCCATTTGGAGATCACTTTCTATCTATTCAATAAACCCTTGTTAAGCACCCGCTATATATCAGGCACAGCGTGAGAACCAGCATATAGCGGTGAACAAAACAAACGAGAAATCCTGTTTTCATCAAGTTTACAGAAGCTTCCATTCTAGGAAGACTTTCCTGACCTCTCGAGTGGTGTTGAGACCCCATCCTCTATAAGCCCTGAGACCCTGGTCCTTCCCCACCAGGCCAGCAGGCTTTCCTTCTGTCATAAAACTCCATGGATGGATCTACTGGGGCAGCTCTCTTGTACCCAGAATGGACTCTCCTCCTCACATATTGGCCCAGCTCTTCCCACACCTCTCCCTGCCCAAGAGGTAACTTCATTTCACAGGATTATTTGGAAGATTGAATGAAGTAATTGTTTGCCACCTGGCCAGAATAGGGCCCGGAACAAAGAAGATGAATGCATTTGTAATCATTGCAGAATGTAGTGATTGTGAGCAAGGATTATGAAGCCAGGTGAAGTTCAAATCTTAATGTATCACTTAGAAACTCTGTGACTTGGAGCAAGCTACGTTGTTACCCTGTAATTCAGTTTCCCCACCTATAAAATGGACACTGATAATAATAACTGCTAAAATATCTTCAAAATGTAGACTATGTGCTTCTAAGCACTTTGCATACACCACCTCTCCAATACTAGCAAGAATCCTGTGACAGGTACCTTTATCACCCCCATTTTATAGCTGGTTAATACACTTGCCCAAAATCACGCAACTGGCAACAGTGAACCAGGCTGCGCATTACCAAAGCGGGGGTACTTGAGCCCTGGAGCTTGAGCTTCCCACCCGTGTCAAGCTCGCTGGGTTGTTGTAGCAATGAAATGTAATGATACGTGTGAAACATTTGGCACGGTGTCGGGCCCGTGGTAAGTGAACCACAAATGTTGGTGATACTCACTATGATTATGACCACTATCATTCATTTTCTCCACAGCGAAATGGTTCCATAGGTGAATAAAGACTTAATTGAGGGAAGAAGGCCTTTCGTTTTGTCCAATCAGATCAGCAGAAAGAGCAGGCCAGTATCAGAGAACTCAGTTGAGGCTGCACTTTATTTTCCCACAGCTAGGTCAGCATTGGCCTGCATTACCGTAGGCCTGGCTGGCCCTGAGTGGATACATAATAGCCTGGGCAGAATGGGCTCCCAAGCTTTCTAACAGAGGCTGAACTCCTGGCTAGAACACCAGCCCTTTAGCAGGTATTTCCTGAGCACCCCCTATGTGCACCGGTGCTGGAGGGAGCCGGGGGGCCGGGGGAGGAGTGAAATAGGAGATGTGTAGGACTCACAGAAGCACGACAGACAGACAGTCCAGCTCTCAGGGGCACTGTGAGACTAAGCATGAACAGGAGATGTCAAGTAGGGCAGCCCGCCAGGCCGGCAGCCCCAAGCTAACCACCCACAGAGGTTACAGACAGTGAGAGCTAGGACTGCAGGGAAAATGAGATCCCCATGGGCTGGAAGGTTGCTTGGAGAAGGAGCACCTTGACAGACAATAGGATCTGGGCAGATCGTGAGCGATACAAATAGGAAGGTCATTCCAGGAAAGGAGAAGGAAATCAACAAAGATCCAAAGCCAAAATACCTCACAAAGCTTATGCTGAGGATAGTGAAAAGGTGGATGGGGCGCAAGGTGGGGAGACAAGTAGGGGACAGGGGAAAGCCAGTGGTGTACCGGGCAGGGTGGAGTCACAGGCTCCCCACACAGCCAGAGGTAATAGGGAGCTGGAAGTTCCCCTCCCCACTCCCCCAGCCCCGCCATTATGCTGCATGCTGTGCATTAAGGGCACAGTGCCTGGCCCAGAGCCGGAGGTCCCCAGTCATGTTATCAAAATGGAGCTTCAGTCAGATCACTGAGCCAGGCTGGGGGGGGGGGGGGAGGATATTCAGTGTGGTGTCAATTCCCATGTCCTTGGGAGAATTGGCCTGTGTTTCTGGACTGTTCTTCTGGAATCTATCTCGAGGGAGCTTTTGTCTAATTGGCCAGCCAATCTTTGCCACTCTCTAGTGTCCCCCCAGAGGTGGACAGAGCCAATGGGCAGGGCCAGACAGAGACTTGGAGTGTCCTGGGCAGACCCATCATTGGGCACCCCTTGAAACAAACCAGTCGCCTTTAAACATTCATTAAACACATGGAGGAAACAGTCGGAGGAGTGGGAGAAGAGCAGAGGAAGACAGCCCAACCTTGCCCCCCATTCACAAGGCAAAGGTTCTGCAGAGACCCCCCTGCTGCCCACTGTTCCCTTCTTCCGTCTCCCCCAGGAGCACCTTCTGCGACTCAGCAAAGAATTGCTCTGTTTCCAGAGCTCTCCTTGAGAGCACTTCCTTCATTCCACAAATATTTACTGAGTGCCTACTAGAGGCTGGAGACAACTACAAGTGAATCAAATTGTCAGTAGTCCTTTAGAAAAACTGTATCTACGTGACAAACATGTAACCGGTACCATTCTAAGTGCTCCACAAGAGTCACTTATTTTTCCCTTATTAACTGCCTTTGAGGTAGGTACTATTTTTATCCCATTTTACAGATTGAGAAACTCAGGAACAAAGTTAATTAGCGTTATAGCTAAAGTGACAAAGCAGGACTTAGACATGGGCCATCTGGCTCCTTAATCTACATGCTTAACTCCCAAAAGACAAAAGAGGTTTCCTTCCGTCCAGCCCATCTGTTGCTTCCTGTGGATGGGTACCTCTTAACCCAGAATGTCCTTGGGGCCAGCCTGGGCTCTCAGTTTTCCTTTAAAGGAACAGACAAAAGGGATGGAGCCCCCTGCCCCATCTTGGTTGGTTGGGCAAACATGAAGCAAGGCTTTACTTCAAACCTTGCGGTCTCGGTTCTCTCTGGGGATGACCTTGAACTGGGGACTAGGAAGAGGCAGCATCTGACATTCTGGGCACCCACTTGAGACATATTCCATTCCTATGACTCTAATGCCACCAGGTCCCCACTCCGCACCTTGGCAGACTCCAGCCTTCGGGTGGCAGAGGACCCTGAGAGGAAGAGCCTTCCCTCCACCTGGTCTCCTGCGTGGTTTTTCCTCCCTTCCCCCCCAGCCTCTCCTTCTAGGTTACTTTCTAGCTCCTTCTAGTACCTCACGCCTCTGTCAGCTAGTCGGGGCTGGTTATGGAAGCCCTCAGAGTTTGAACCTCTGCTTCATCTCCTCGGACTGCTCAGGGACATCTCCCGGAGGCTCACCCGACATGTGTCCACACTGTGGCTTGATTCTAGCCCCGGTCCTGCTGCCATGCTGACTTAAACCCCCCAAAAATAGACTGTCCTGATCTGGTGTAATATCCCTTTACACATTCTAAACACTTCTCATGCGTCCTCCTTACAGAACCCTCTGTTCCTGGGGTAGAACACGTCTGGCTAGATTCCCCAAACTCCAACTTTGGTTTATTCTATGAAATGTCTTTCTTTCTTTCTTTCTTTCTTTCTTTCTTTCTTTTTCTTTCTTTCTTTCTTTCTTTCTTTCTTTCTTCCTTCCTTCCTTTCTTCCTTCCTTCCTTCCTTCCTTCCTTCCTTCCTTCCTTTCTTTCTTCATAAAAAAATCTCTCAAGAGCATCAAACAAAATAACAGAGCTGGTTTAACTCATTAACAAAATATTAAACTAATACCACATTGTGCTCAAGTAACATATTTTCCTTCTTTGAAGTAGTCTGACAGAACAGGTATGTGTTTATTAATAAAATATTAAAATAATACCTCACCATGCTTACATAAGACATTTTCTACTTTTGATGGTGTTTTCTTATGTATTCTCTCATTCCTTCCTCACAACGGCCTTGTGAGGTGGCTAGTCCAGACATTAGCCTGTCCTTTTGATAGATAAATAAACAGAGGCCAAGAGAGGCAGTCTGACTTGCCTAGAGTCACACAGCCTATTCAGGATCCAACTAGCTATGAACCCAGGTCTCCCAATTCCCAGCCTTGCTATGTGTTCACTGAGCCAGCTCATGGCCCTGTGGCCTCTTCTTAAATGAACTCCCAGACCAGAGAGATTGAAGGAGGCCTTTGTTGTCCACACTCAGTTAGGAGGAAAGGTCAGGCCTAAAGTCAGTGGGGAAACTGGAGCCAGACATCTTGAAAGCAAAGGGACAGTGGGCTTGCCTGGCTTGGGGACCCCACCTGGCCTGTGGGATGGGTGGAGGGTCGCCTGTTATAGAAACCCCTGAGGAGTTGGAGGATTAAGTGATCTGCTTAGGACTGTAGACAGAGAAGTTGGACACTGCACCCCCTCCACTCATTTATTCCACAAGTAAATTGTCACATGTGTCATACTGACGAGGTCGTGCTTACCATCTCTGGCACCGAGGGTGGCAGCTGGTGGATGGTGGGTACTGGTTCTCGAAGGAGAAATCAGAATTCCCAGGACACCCATGTCCTCACACCACCCAACCACCTCCCCCCAGAAACAAGCGCGGGATGTTGCAGAGTCTCTGTTCCAGTTCAGTTCCTTGTGCCTGAGATGCGCACAGCCAGACACCACTTCAAGCTTAATTCCTTCTAGCAACTTCTAGAACTGTGCTGTCCAGTACAGTAGCCACATGTAGCTACAGGACGGTAGCCTCCTGAGCACTTGAAATGTAACTAGTACATCTGAAAAATTGAATATTTATTTCATTTTAACTTATTACAATTTAACAACGGATACTGGATTCAGTCATTGGAAAGAGTATCCAGTTGTTTGGAGCAACGTGGGCATGTGGAGAGCTACTTTTTCACCTGTCAGGTTATGGAAATCTAAGTATGACCAAGTATTCTAAATGGCAATCTGGTGCCTGAATTGCGATGCTCTGTAAATGTAAAGTACACACTAGATTTACGAGATTCTCACGCAAAAAGAGGGAAAGTATCTGTTTCACAATCTTTTTACTGATTACACTTTGAAAGGATAATATTTTAGATGTATTGGGGTAAATGAAATGTATGAGCGAAATTAATTTTAACCTGATTTTTCTGTGTGTTTGCTTATTAGTGTGGCTTCCAGAAATTTTTTAATTTCATATGTGTCTTGCATTATGTTTTGATTGGAGAGTGGTGGCCTAGACCCTCTTTTCCTCCAATAAATAACTAAATAAACATAGAAGGAGAGGGAAGGATTTTGGAGAGCAGCTGAAGGAACTCCAGGAGAAAGATCCTGGCAGTCTCTGGAAGGACATAATGTTGACCTTTATTCCATCATAACCAAAGCTAGTACATATATGTGCCAGGCATGGCTGCAGGAACTCACTTACTCATCACAACAGTCCCATGGAGGAAGTACTTTATTATCTCCACTTCACAGACAAGGAAGCTGGGGCAACAGAGAGGTTAAGTCACTTGCCCAAGGTCACTCAGGTGGTAAGTGGCAGATTCAGTTTTAAATCCAGCTTGTCTCTAGAGCCAGCTCTCTGAACTCCCACGACAGACTGCTTCTAATTTTAGATTTTGCTATCAGTCCAATCCTCCTGTGTATCAGTGTCAGGTTGAATTCCACTCTCCCCCTCGACTAAATATTCATGGCTTCACTTCCCTCTTGCCACCTCTCCTGCGTGTCTCACATTCCTCACCTCAGGGCTGACTCGGTCCCCGGGTTCTCCTGTCCTCCCGGCCACCCGCATCTGCCCGGCTCCGGCAGAGTGTTCAGGGCATCCAGGGAAGAACCTTCTGAAGAGAGGCAATGGGACTTTTCTGAACACTTCAAAATAAAATGTGGCTTAGAAAAAGGCATAGCCATGACAAGTAACATTTTGCTTAGGGCGATGGGCAAGGGGAGAGAACAGGAGAGCGTTACAGACTCGGCGATTGTGAGTTTGGCCATTTACCAAATGAAGCAGAGGCAGGGACAAGTGACAGAGGAGTGTTTGTGAGCTTTGTGCCGGAGCAGTCCAGATGAGAGACTTGGGGTGGTGAAATGGAGGTGAGGCTGGGGACATAATCATTCAGGCTTTTTTTTTTTTTAAGATTTTATTTATTTATCTGACAGAGAGAGACACAGCGAGAGAGGGAACACAAGCAGGGGGAGTGGGAGAGGGAGAAGCAGACTCCCCTCGGCTGAGCCGGGAGCCGAGGCGGGGCTCGATCCCAGGACCCTGGGATCATGACCTGAGCCGAAGGCAGACGCTTAACGACTGGGCCACCCAGGCACCCACTCATTCAGGCTTATCACTCGCCAGGAAAGGCAGTCACCTGTCTCCGCTCATCCAAGTATCTGTTCCTGGGCATCCGGATGCCGGCCACTCCTTTCTCACGAGGGCCCTGTGCCCAAGTGTTGCCACCTGTGTCTTCAGAGAACAAAACAGACACACATGATACCCCCCTCTGTGGGAGAGTCTGATAAGGCCAAGGGCTTGCTCTCCAGTGGGTCTTTTGTAAAAGCATCTAATTGGACGGGCGAGAGGCTGCCTGAAGCCCATTCTTACTCAGGTTCTCCTTCCCCCGCCGAGGCCAGAGGGAAGGCACTGCCTGCCAGGTGCACCCCAGGATGGCCGAGGCACCATCAGAAAGGGGTAGACAGACCTTTTAAACAGCACTCAGCCTGGTTGGAACCAGTCTCGGGCCTTCAACAGGGAAGGTTTTAGTTTGGAGAAACTTCTACAGAAACTTGAGCTCCTGCTTCTTGCCCTAAGAGTGGCTTAGAACCAATCTAAGCAGTTACTGGTTGCTTTCCTAGCAGCATTCCTAGGTGTTTGCAGAGCCACAAAGCCCTGAAGCCTTTGGTGATCCAGGAAGAGCTAAGGGGGACTGTCAAGGGGACAACAGATATGGTGGCCTGACGAATTTCCCAGCTAGTGGTCAGTGGAGCCAGAGACCAAGGAGTAAGTTTGGAAGACGAAATTCAATTGAACAAACGTGGATTGAAGACACACTATGCACCAAGCTTTCTGGCCAGGAGCAAGATGTCCCAAAATGCAAGGCAGAGCCTGGGACACACTCTTCTGAAAGGCACAGCTTGAAGGAGGGAGCACCTGTGACTAAGGAGCGAGGGTGCCCATGTGCCGGGATGGTTTTGAACTGGGTCTTGAGACGGTTTCAACAGAGAGGGTGGTCTCAACAGATGGCACTGAAGGAAGGAACAGCAAAGCAATGGCAGAAAATGGGAAAATTAGGGAAAACATTCAGGGAACATGGAGCATCAGAGGTTTATAGGCAGGGGACTGTTTAAGCTGGTGTCCAGGGACCATGGGAAGAAAGGTAGGTGGGAAGTAGGGGAAGAAAGAAAAAAGGGAATGATGTCCCCACCAACTTTCATAACTCATTATTTCTCACTCAGTAGCCACGTTACATTTAAACTTTGGATTTTTAAATGGCAAGGTATGTTCTTTGGTATTCTCCATGTGACCTCTCCTAAAAGTACAGGATATCATGGCACTGAGGCACCTGGGCAGGGCTTGGGGCTCTCGTGGGAAGGCTAGGCTGGACTTCATGCTGAAGCATGACCCAACTGTCCTTCTGGCTGGATGGCAACAGGTGACCATTGGCACAAACATTCATACCCACTGCTTCTCCATCAGTAGCATCCAGTTCCCCCAAAGTCCCATGCTGCCTGCCTCTGCCAGTTCTGACAGCAAAGTCTTGCTGCGTGAAGCCAAATATGACCTATTTCAAATGAAGACGGAAAAGAGCCTGACCAGAGAATACACAGGTGATATGGGGTACTCAGCGGGCTTCACAACACTCTCACAGGCAAAAACACTCTTCTTATAAAAAGGAATGAAAAGATTTCATGATTTGGCAGCACCTGGGGGGCTCAGTCAGTTGGGTGACAGACTCTTGATTTCAGCTCATCATGATCTCAGGGTAGGGGGATCGAGCCCCGCATTGGGCTTCACACCCAGTGGGGAGTCTGCTTGAGAGTCTCCCTCTCTCTCTCTCTCTCTCTGTCCCTGCCCCCCCTCAAATGGATAAATAAATCTTTAAAAAAAAAAGACTTCCGTTTTATTTCATGTTCTTTATTCGTGTATTTATTTTAGGAAACCAAAGGTGAGGTAAACGCTGTCTTCCCTCAACTCTTCACTCATTTGCCATAGGAATACTTAAGAATTCCTGAATTCTTTGGGGGAATACAATTCTGCAGTTCAGTTGAGTTAAAACCCGCCTAAAATGGGCCATTTTCTTCCTCACTGCACTTTCTGAGCCCGGCAGCAGCCCTGGGAGAGGACCGTGAAGCGTTTGGGCATCTTCTCTTCCCCACCAGCGGCCAGGGTCCCCCGTGCCCCCCCTTTTTGGTTCCGTTCACCGTAAATGGCAGATTCCTCTGTCTGGGTCAGGTTTCCAATCACCATAGAAACAAACTCGAGGCAGTTTCATTAATCATTTAGAGCACGAGAAGTCTAGGTCAGTCTGATTGCAGCATATAGAGTATCATCTCCGGGCCACATGGGACTCAGTCGATTTGAATTAAAAAAGATTAAGCTGCCCTGGGCTGCCTGGCCCCATCAGTTTAAGTTCTCATGTAACCGTGGTCTCTGGAGCCATATGGATTAGTGAGTGAAGCTATGCATTTATGTGGCAGGGTTCAGTGAAACATTAGATGCTTGCAGGTGTCCGGGGAAGGGGACAGGATCACATACAGTTGGGTTTTTTTTTTTTTATACTTGTTGCTGTTCTTTTGAAACTGGAAACAATAACTCAATTTTATTTCTCCAGTGACAGTTACCACTCTTGCTGACCATGAAATGGTACATTTGTTACTGGGGTTTATGGTTCAGGACGAGATGGTCTGGGAGGACCCGGGATCGGCCACATCGCAGGCCTGCTCCAGGGCGGCGGGTGAGGATGCCGACATGTTTGTTTTGGGGGGTTTTGTTGGGTTTTTTTTCATTCCTTTCCTATGGAGTGGTAAGAAATGCATCAGATAAATATTGATGACATTTTAGTTTTGCTCGAATCAAGATTTATGAACCCCAGGAAATTGACTTAGAGGCAGCTACAAATCAATGCAGCTCTGAAAAAGTTGTATAGGGATCCCTCCAAATGAATGCCCCTTTCCAAAGTACCTACCTTATTTATGGGCCTCCCCAGGACTTCAAAGAAGTTCAGTAACTTAGGCCAGACTGTTTTATTGCTTCATGGAGCTAAGATGTTTCAGGGGGAAGATGCAGGTTACCGTGTATTAGGAAGCCTCTCCCGGGCGGTGGTGGGCAAGAACTTTCGGCATATTGAATCATTGATCGAAAGCTGATTACACTCCGGCTTCCTACAGAATGACTCCTAAATCTTCTCAGTCCACTTGGCATTGTCTGCAGTCCCAGGTGTTAAGCCCAAAATAGAAAGAATTTTTGTCCCCTCTTTCCCCCACCCCACCCCCCATTTGGGGGCAGCCGCCTTGGACTAGCAAGGAGGCAGCTGGGCCCAGTGGAAATCCGCTACAGAGTTCTTCGGGCTGTTTCCACGGGCCTGCTGTTCCCGATCTGGTGTTTTGTTCCTCTCTTTGTTGTGTCCTGAGTGCATTGCTGAGAGTGCCGAAAGGCAGGGTCCAGCCCGAAGACCGGAAGGTGGTGCTGCCCAGCACTGAGTCACATCGAATGCACCAGAATCAGCCCCGGTCCAGCGGGGGCATTCCAGACGGGACCTACGCACACCTGGGGGCAAGTGCTCAGCGGGAAAGAGAGGACCGAGGCTAGGCCAAGCCCCAGAGCCTCACTCTGCTGCTTTCAGCACAGCCTGGGTAGACAGCCCAGAGTACACTCGCGTTCTGGATGCTTCCCACAGAGCCCAGTAGTAAATAACCAGAGAAGTCCAGGGGAGGAGGTCAGATTTCTGAGAAGGATGGGGGCATGAAAGCACAGAGAATGAGTCAGATGTCAGGCCACATGCCCACCTGGCCAGACGTGCCAGGGTCAGTGACGAAGGTCAAGCATCCTGGGGGCTTGGACAGTGGTTTTTAATTGCCACCCGTTCTATTAAAATTTGCCAAGAGTCAGGCTGGGCAAATACTGACTCATCTTCCCCTGACATCATCCCTCCTCCTCCTCACCTGTCCCTCACACTCCCTACCCCTGCCCACAGCACCCATAGCCACCCACAGCCACCCAGGCACGGAGCCCCAGCGCCATCCCTGACTCCCACCGCCAGCCCCCCACCCAGCAGACCCTGCGTCACTGCCTTAAGCCCTCCCCTCAGGAAGAAAAACAATGCTGCTTACGGGTCAGGATAAGGGAGGTTGGGGGCGCCTGGGTGGCTCAGTTGGTTAAACCTCTGCCTTCAGCTCAGGTCATGATCCCAGGGTCCTGGGATCGAGCCCCACATCGGGCTCCCTGCTCATGCGGGAAGCCTGCTTCTCCCTCTGCCTGCCGCTCCCCCTGCTTGTGCCCTCTCCCTCTCTCTCTCTCTCTCTCTCTCTCGCTATCTCTCTCTGTGTGTCAAATAAATAAATAAAATCTTTAAAAAAAAAAAGGGGGGGTAAGGGAGGTGTTTCCCCACAGGTTGAAATGGGCAGGAGTGGGGAGACAAAAGCCGAGAAGGGTGTGGAGAAGGAGACTCAGCTGGAGGAGGGGCAGGTGCCCAGGGCTGCAGCAGGCGTGAGAGTTCTCATAGCAACCCTTCCATATCTGAGAGCACTCAAAGACCTCTTTTAAGACACAGGGTAAAAGTGCATTTACTACGTATAGATGTCCTAGCGCTACCTGGGGCTTTTCCCGTCCACAGGCACACGCCGCTTCGTGCTCAGCTCTTGCAGCGGACAAGCAACTCGTGTCTCCCTCGGCTCCTAGCAGAGCAGCGTCCAGACGGCTGGGTTCACTGCGAATGGTGTCCCCCTGGGTCCGTCTTACTCCCAGAGCAGGGTCGTGCCTTCTCTTCATGCCTCGCCCCCTCAAACACACACCTGCACACGTACGCGTGTGGCCACACATGCACGCGTGCACAAGGCTGGCCGCACGATTATCAGGCAATAAAGAGAGTTGACTGATTAGCAATCACCATGATCCACACCAGTGGGTACTCTGAAATAAGGGGGCGATGTCAGCTTGAATTTCCCAGCCCGGTGTCCTTTCCAAAGGTCAGGACGCCGCCTAGAAAACTAATTGGACTCAAGATCTCAGTCGGGTGACGCGTCCCCTCACCACCCCACCACACACACGGCTCAGACCTCCCAGGCCAGAGTTGGCCAGATTTACACAGTCGCTCAGGAGGCCCCAGAAAGCAAGAAGAGACGTCGTCTCCCCCACCTCGAGCCTTTCTCTGTAGGACAACACTGTTACTGAGCATGGCCTTTCTCCAGAATGTTCAGTTCCACCGCCCAAGCTCACCCTGGTACCCCTGTAGGAAACGTTGGAAAACTGGATCTTGGGCTGTAGGGTCGTTAGCACATGGAGCTCATGCGTGCTTCAGTGACAGAGAGCGCGAGGAGAGGCCACGGTTTGTACTCTCTCAGGGAAATCTGCAGGAGTGCCTGGACAGGGGGACTGTGCCGAGGGGACCTCAGGCAGCTCCGGCTACTGTGACAAAGTACCACAGACCAGGCGGCTTTAGCAGCAGAAATTTATTTCTCACAGTTGTGGAGGCTGGAGGTCCAAGGTGAGGATGCCGGCATGGCGGGGTTCTTGGAGAGGGCCCTCTTCTGAAATGCAGGCAGCTCTTTTCTTGTCTCATAAAGCAGAGAAGGCGAGGAAGGAAGCAAGCTCTCTCATGACTCCCAGAAGGACACCGATCCTACCATGAGGTCCTCACCCTCAGGGCCCCCGGGGAGTTCTCATCCCCTAATACCATCCCATTTGGTGGGGGGGCGTTTCAACATATGAATTTGGGGGAGACACAAACATTTCAACCAAAGTAAGGGCAAAAGAGCAGCAGGTCCCAAGCTCCTGGATTCTCTGCCCAGCCACCTGGCCAGGGAGAGCCCTGGCTTTCATTCCTGGGCTGGCCCTCCTCATGGGCTGTGAGGACTCAAGGTTGTCTGAGGTCACTCCAGCGTGAAGCCCCCGTCTCCAATGTCCAAAGAAGCTGGTTCCCAGCTCATTCCTGATCACTTCTGGGGACACAGGCTTCCTCCCTGCCCAGCAGCTATTAGGAAGCCCTTCTTCCTTCCAGGCAGCCATGGTCTACCTCCCTGTCCCCACCTCCCCTCTTCTGGGGACACAGGGAGCGCAGCTGAGCTGTCTTCCACACAACGTTCCCCGGGCTTCTCTCCCTAGTGCTTGGTGGCAGTTTGGCCCTGAGTCCCCTGTGTGAGGGCCCTCCAGGCAGCCTAAGAGATTCTGAGCTCTAACGGCTTCACAGAAAGAAAGCTGGGGAAGGTACTTCCCTCTGTGCCTCCGTTCCCACCTATGAAGTGGGGAGAAGAACAGAGCCTAGCTCCTGGGATTGATAGGAAGCCTGCATGAGGTAGCACACAGGAGGCCCACAGCACCATGCAGGGCACGCCGGAAGGGCCCAGGACCTGTCAGCTACCATTCTCCTACACGGATAAGTTTTAACAACATTTTTTTAAATGGAATCATATCGTACATTATCTTTTGTAACTTGGTTAGGTTTTTTTCACTCGTTTAGTATGAACATTTCCCCATGTCATTAAATAGTTTTCAAAGCCTTTTTAACGGCTGTCATATCTCATCTCAGGAGTTCTGGTGATTTATTTAATCACTCTCCGAGGGATTACTTCTGTAAACTATTTTTTTTTTTTTAAGCCCGGGGTCCCAGGTTGGAGCCACCAGGGCAGAGGGGTGGGGGCGCCCTCACAGCTACTGACCCTCCTGCCCCCACCCTCCCGGCATCTGTTACCCTCACCCTGGGCCCGTCGCCCTGGTTCCTCAGCTGGAATCAATCGCCCTCCCTTCCGGCCCGTCCCTCCTGCCCCATCACATCCATCAACCAATGAGCCACCGCTGGGTGCCCAGCCCCATGCCAGCAACACAAGGGCTGCCTGAGAGAGGCGGGGTTCACCTGCCTTCAAGGACTCTGTTCTCCATCTGGGGAGGTAAGCTGTATGAAGCAAGAACCAGGGAGGCGGCACCCCAAGGGAGGGGGTGCTCAGAAAGGCAGAGAGGAGGGGTTGGTGGGAACTGGTGTGTTCCCTAGGAGCACTGGGAACAATGACAGGAGCACACCCTAGGGGAGGCATCCGTGGGAGCAAGGTGCACCCTGACTGGCTGGGCACAAGGAGTCTCGGAGGATGTGTGGAGGGGGCTGGTTGGAGGGTATAGTTTGGCAGGAGCACAGCTGTGAGCCCTTTCGAGGTCACAGTCCTGCTGGGGTCTAAGCTGATGGAGCCGTCCTCTGCTCCGCAGCCTGCCTTGGGCTGGATTGGGGGGCCCCCCGCTCGGAACTAATGCCCCCGGTGGCTAGGGGCAATCATTTCGAAATGAAGGTAATGATCCAATTAGTGGTTATCCATCAAGTTCAGTTATCTTTCCTTGGGCTGGGGAGCAGAGAAGCTGAGTAAACACGTGCCTTGGACTGTGACATAAAACCAGACCCCCTCGTGCTGGAAAATGAGTTCAAGATGCGGGCTGAGCTGCCTCTCAGGGCCTGCAGGTTAGCATCTCTGTGGCCCAACGAGACAGGGGAACCACCAGGCTTACAAGGAACAAGGTCTCTGAGACGGCAGCTCCCGACCTCGGCAGTTTGCCCCACTGGGAGAATGGGGAGCAGCCGTGGGTCTGGGAAAGAGCTTCACACCCACAGCCAGTATCTGACCAGCATGCCAGTCAGAAGGCCTTGGTTCAGCTCAGTCCTGGCCCCAAGCTCCTGGCTCTGAGCTCCCCAAGCATTAACCGGCTGTCTGAGCCCACCCCTCCTCTCCACCTCTGCTGTCCAGGCAGCTCCTTTCCACACTGGCATGCTTGGTCTGCGCCTCCTTAATTAGACCCTCAGTTGCTTGAAGACAAGGGCTTTCAGAGTCTTCTCATCAAAGGACAGGGTTTATAGTTGGAAGGCACAATAGGGAGTCATCTACTCCAAGAGTCTCATTTAAAACATGAGGAAACCTGGGTGACTCAGTTGGTTGAGCATCTGACTCTCGATCTCAGCTCAGGTCTTGATCTCAGGGTCATGAGTTCAAGCCTGGCCTAGCGTGCAACCTGCTTTAAAAAATGAACGAACAAAAGCAAGGAAACTGAAGCCCAGGGATGGGAAGTGATTGAGAGGATACCCTGAATGTGAGAACCCACTTTCACCAAGTATCCTCTCAGGTCTCTTCATTGCGACGTAAGCCTGTTTACCCTCATCTTCCCCAAAGAAGGGCACCAGCCGTCCCTTCAAACAGCCACCCAAAAGTGGCAAGCCATTCATGAGCCTTCCGTTCATTCTGCCCTTCATCCAGAGGTCCTGAAATTCTGTTAACCTTGGGTTTGGAATTGGCCTCCAATTTCTCCACTCCTTCCTCACAGTACTCCCTAACTGCTCAGACTTTTGGAAGAAGGCATGACGGGGTTGTCCTGCTCAGCCGGTTCCCACTCAATAGTCCCAAACTGCCATTCATCCCCCACCCCCACCTGATGTTCACAGCTGCCTCCAGAAATTCTTTCTCAGAACACAATCCATACCACCACTGACTTGGCTCAGCCTGGCCTGGTCACCCCCAACCCACCCTTGCTCCTCTTGGTAGCTGGACTTTACAGGGACCATCGAACGACCCACCCCTGTCTCCCCGACACAGATCAAAGAATGACATTACTAAAACTGAAACACCACCAACCCCTCTGCACTCTATATTCTCTACGATGAACCATGAACCATCGTGAAACCCGCCCATCCAGACACTGCTGGTCCTCCAAGCTCTCCCGAGGACACAGCACATAAGCCTAGATCTGAGGGCTGTCCCCTTCTTCAGCAAGATTGCAGGAATCAAGGCACAGTCTGCAGAAGTTTCCCTGTGGATTCATTGCTTCTTCCTCTTGGCCAGGTAGGTGCTCAATGACCTTAGGTGGCCCTCTGTGCTGCGATGCGCGGGTCTGCTTTCAAATGAGCCAGTTTTCCTTGTGTGATCATCTTACACTGATCTCATTATGCATGGACCATCTGCATATTAACTTCAACATGTTTTAAACAGCTATCCAATTCCCTTTTCCTGGGGCCTCTTCTGTCCCCTCCCCTCTATTTCTACCTATGAAGGGTGTAAGGTCTGTGTCTAGAATCATTTTTTTTTCCCATGTGGACATCCAGTTGTTTTGACACCATTTGTTTTTCTATCTTTGCTCTATTATATTGCCTTTGCTTTTTTGTCAGAGATCACTTGACTATTTTTATGTAGGTCTATTTCTGGCTCTCTATTTTGTTTCGTTGATCTGTTTGTCTATTCTTTCACCAAGACCCCAATGTCTCAGTTACTGTAGCCATATAGTAAGTCTTGGCATCTGGTAGTGTCGGTCTTCAATTTTGATCTCTTTCAGGATTGTGTTGGCTCTTCTGGGTCTTTTGCCTCTGCATATAAACTTAGTTTGTCAATAGCCACAAAATAATTTGGTGGGGTTTTGATTAGGACTGCATTAAATCTACAGATGAAGTTGGGAAGAACTGACATCTAGCCAGTATTGTGTTTTCCTGTGTGTGAACACAGAATATCTCTCCATTTATTTGATGGAGATATCTTTCATCATGGTTTGACACCTTTGATACCTTTCTTTGATATATTTCATCAGAGCTTTGTAGTTTCCTTTATATAGATCTTGTACATACTTTGTTAGACTTATACCTAAATATTTTCATTTGGGGGGATGCTAATAAGGGCCTCCACTTCCTCCTCTATTTCTATCTATGAAAATCCTACCAACCATGGGTTTCAAAGGTGAATCCTAGCTCTACCACTTGTATGCTAGGTGTTCCTGGGCAAGTGATTTAGCTCCTCTGACCCTCAGTTTCCTCATCTGTGAGATGGTTAAAATAACAAGTATCTTGAAGTATTGTTAGGATTGGTAAGATCAAGGACAGACTCAATGCCTGTCACAGAGCAGGCCCTCTGATAAATGGTAGTGGCTATTAGTGTTTTGTTTTAATAATTTTTCAAGTGCCACTCTTCCATGATGCCATTCCTCATGGCTTCATCCAAAAATCATTTTATCCATTGCATTTTCCTTATAGAACTTCTCTCATGACATGGTCACTAAAGGAGCTAAGGGAATAGGGAAGGTGGGAAAATGAACTGTTTTAAATAGAAAAAAAAATGAAGGTTATTCAACAATAGATTGATAATTGAATGAGCAAACCCAGGAGGCAAATGCGTTTCATCTCATGTGGTGACATGATTTGGGAAGGTATTGTTCAGAGCACAGAAAAATAGTGCTGTGGTTAATTAATAGTGTCTGCTATGGGCAGTGAACCCTATGTAATGTATTTGCCAATGATGGAGTAAACTATAGATCTATAGGATATTATTTCCTGGACATGACTGCCAGAAACATTTGGTCAAAACTCCTCATTTCATAGGTAAAGAAACTACAGGGGTGCCTGGGTGGCTCAGTCAGTTAAGCATCTGCCTTTGGCTCAGGTCATGATCCCAGGGTCCTGGGATCGAGCCCCACATTGGGCTCCCTGATCACCAGGGAGTTTGTTTCTCCTTCTGCCTGCCTCCCGCTCATGCTCTCTCTTACTCTCTCTCTCTCTCTCAAATAAATAAATAACATCTTTTTTAAAAAAGAAACTATAGTACGTGCTCAGACATGCAGTTGTATAAAATTTCTTCCTTCCTTCCTTCCTTCCTTCCTTCCTTCCTTCCATCCATCCATCACTTAACTATTTCTTTAAATACATATAGTTGTGTCCCATAGGAATCTGGATACCATAAGTTATATAGTTCTAAACTACAATTCCTTTCTCCGCCTAGGTGTTTTGTCCTCAAGTGAGACTTCAGAACATTCTAGAAACCTGGAACCTAAAAAGAAGAAATATTTTGCTACATGACACAATGAGTGCTTACAATACATTCAAAGAGAACAAATCAATGTATAAGACCATCAAATAAATAAAGCACATGTATTACTCCTATAGAAGAAGGATGAGAGGAGAAGTTAGAAGAAGGAAGGAACCCCTGGCCCATAAGAATCTAAAGCCTGACAGCATTGTATCCTGGAGAAGTCTGATGCCTGGGTACGCCACCAAGAGAGGACTCAGTCAGTATCCGTGACAACTGTTGGTCAGAGGGTGGGGGATGCAGGATACCAGTAGGTGCTTTTTTGTCCTGAGATATGGTTCCCTTGAAAGTTCAAGAGCATCCAGAGGAGAGATTATGCCATAGGTGAGGTCATTCACACATTGCCTCCCCAGGTTGGAGTCGCCACCAATGCAACACTCATCTACCATCTATGCAAGCACTTCACCTACATTGGCATTTGGTCATCTCGGTAACCTTTTGAGGTAGAAAATATTATTTCCATTTTACCTATAAGGACTGAGATTTAGTTAAGTGAATCGTCCAGGACAACACAGACAGTGGCAAAGCCAAGACTAGCATCCGGGGATTCTGACTCCAAATCCTCAACTATTCCACACTGCGTGATGGTCTAGGTACCCCGTACATGCGTGGAGTAGTTTGAACAAAGTCTGTTTCAACTCTGAGCATGGAGTAGTTGTCCTCTTGAGCTCTGACCCTGTTTGATCCTGCAGGGGCTTTGTCTCCACAGACTCCTACTGTGACTACTCCTGAGTCTCACACGGGAGAGATCCCTGCTTCCTGAAGGAGATGCACGCAAGGAAGATGAAAAACTTGAAGTAAGGACTGTGGTGCCTCTGACCAGCCAGCTCTCACTTGTTGAGTTTCTGTTGGTATGCATCCTCTGTGGGATCCAACCATATTAAATTGCTTCAAGCAGCCTATAAAATAAGGACAATTGCAATGCCATAAGGAACAGCATATCCCCGACCATAAATAAATTAGGGCTCTAATTCCATCAAGGCATGTGGGTGACATCACACAACATGAGAGCCAAGCTTAGAAGGGCTGCTCACAGCACCACAAATCTGAGATGGAAGTACCATCTTAATTTATTTACATCTTCTGGTGGCTAGGTTGCTGTGACAGATGATTTCTGAGAAGTCTGTCCCTCCAGATTATGACCTCATGTTCTGCTCTTCTCCTTCTCCTCCTCCCCCACACCCCCCCCGCACACCCCTAGGCACACCCCTTATTGTTTTTTATTCTCTCTGTGGTCTTGGTAAAGAATGGGAGGAGGGAAGCACCTAGCACTGAGGAGAGATGGCAAATTCCAGACAGAGAGGAGAGGCCTCCCAGAAGCGGGGGAGGCACAGGAAGAATGAATCTCTCCTGCAACCATGATTTGTTGCATTGCCCTGGGGCCATTTATCCATGACCTCTCTGGGGACATATAGCCTTTCCTTGCTTAAAATTTCAATTTAATTAAATCCACTAGGTGTGTTCTTGGATGTCAACCATGTCCTAGGCAACGTAAAGCAGTCAGAACCATATGGAACCAAGGAATGTTTGAGGCAGACAGGCTTTCAGCAGTCTCTGAGTTAGTTTAGTTCCTCATTTTACAAATGAGGGACCCAAGGCCCAGAGAAATAAAGTGATTTTTTTCCAAGATCATGTGGCTAATTAGTGGCAGAGCCAAGTCTAGACTGCAGAAAAAGTGGCAACGTCCGCCAGGGCCTTACAACCTCGTCAGAGAAGTAAGACAGACATCTTCAAAAGAGTTAGCTAATAACAGGAGAGAGTACATAACCAGAGCCAAACCAAGGATTATAAAAACTGAATTCAGGGGAGGAAGGAAGCAATGCTGGCTGGTAAGTTTGAGACAAATTTCACAGAGGAAGCCACAGTTGAGTGGGATGCGGAAGGGTAAAAAGGATCTTGCTTAGCAGAGATCACAAGGGAGGGCAGCATAGGCAGACAAATAGCCTGAGCGAAGGCCAGAGTTGCCTGCACAGCAATTCCGTGGGACCCAAGTGGGAGAAAGGGGCCCGAATCTGAGTATCAATACTTGATGGAGCCAAAGGACTTGGGACTTAACTCTGAGGTTTACCAAGGGTCCTGGAAGTTCTTGAAGAAGAAGCAATAAATGAAAGCTACTTTCGAGCCTTGCTCACAAAATGTGGTCTGCGAGCCATCAGTATCAGCCTTACCCCACCTGGGAGCTTTTCTAGAAAAGCCCAATTTTGATCCCATCCTAGACCTTCTGAATTGGAACTGCATTTTATTTATTTTTTTTAATTTTATTTATTTATTTGTTAGAGAGACAGGGAGCACAAGCATGGGGAATGGCAGGCAAGGGAGAGGGAGAAGCAGACTCCCTGCTCAGCAGGGAGCCCGATACGGGACTCGATCCCAGGACCCTGGGATCATGACCTGAGCCGAAGGCAGACACTTAACCTACTAAGCCACCCAGACATCCCGGAACTACATTTTACCTAGACCCCCAGGTGACTCACAGGCACATTAACATTCGAGAAGCCCTGCTTTAAGAAACCTGACGTGGTGTGAATGCCACTTCTCAGTTGTTCCAGAGCCATTCCCTGGTGCTGCTGACTTGTTTCCTGACCAAGGATGACTTAGCAAACATTATTGTACTCAGAAATTCTTGCAAAGTGAGGGAAGTTAACTAACAAGCTGTTTTTTTTTTAAGGTTTTATTTATTTGAGAGATGGAGAGAGAGAGAGAACAAGTGGGGGGAGGGGCAGAGGGAGAGGGAAAAGCAGGCTCCCCACTGAGCAGGGAGCCCGATGTGGGGCTTGATCCCAGGACCCCGAGACCATGACCTGCGCCAAAGGTAGACGTTTAACAAACTGAGCCACCCAGGCGCCCCTAATAAGCTGTTTTCAAATAAAGTAAAATGTTCGTGAATATTAATTTAACAATGAATGAAGATGATAATACTAGATTTTTATGAACACAAAATATTTAATTTCCATTTTGCCATTCTCTTTTTTTGTATTTTGGAGCCCATGGACATTCTTCCAAAGATCAGACATTTTTCCAAGCCCTTGAAAAGTTCTTGGATTTTAGTCTCTAATGTAGAACACCAGCTGTGGTCGGTCTTGCAAGAGCAGGGACCCCCACATAACCCAGGGAAGTTAGTAAGACCCAAGCAGGGAAGATGAGAGAGTCCAAGACTCCTGCCCCGTGCCGCTAGACTTCAAGGGAATAATGGGTCCTGGAGTTTGATTCGCCAAGCATTGGAGACACTTCCCCTACTCCAGCTACCACATAAACCCAGATCCTGATGTTGTCCAGGCCCACGTGGTAGGTAGAGCCAGCAATGACTGAATTTCCCAGCAGCCCACCAGATGGGAGCTTGGAGTTGGAATTAAGTTGACTTAAAGAAAATATATAAAGTGATTTGTCTGTGTGTGTGTGTGTGTGTGTGTGTGTGTGTACGCTCGCACCCGCACCTTGGTCTTATAGACCAAGTTGAATACTTGCTATATTTTCTTTAAAAAAAAAAAAAAAAAAGAATTCTCCCAAGCCCTCCTCCAAAGGGAGGAGAGAGTGTGCATGTGCTTGAGGTAAGCCACAAGTGAAAGTGCAGAGAGTCAAGGGAGTCTTTCAACTCTTCAACTTTAGACTGACATTGACGTAGAGCACAGTGCCCCCCACCCCCGCAACCAAACCACAAAATATGCGCCACGTCTGGGTCATATAGCTTCCTCTCCCAGTGACCATCTTGAAGTGCTTGGGGCATGCTTTTAAAGGCAGAAATTCCACCTGGGTCCCCTCTGTGGTAGCTGACATTGCTCTGGTCTTCTGGAGACTGCTGCCCATTGGGGAATAGCGCAGGGGCCCATCTGCCTCTCTCTCTCCACAGGCTGGCTGGTGGGGGGTGCTGCCTGTGAGTTCTGCTCTGCTGGCAGGATGGGCCCCAGTCAGAGCCCTCAATGGGCTGCTTTCTCTGAAGCCCTGCGTCCCTATGGCTTCCCTTCCACTCAGAGAGACTTCAACAAAGAAGAACTCTCCCACGGCAATAGGAATCTTGCTGGGAGCCTCCTCCCTTCATTCTTTTTTCAATTGAGATTTAATTCACATACCACAAAATCCACCCTTTTCAAGGGTACTATTCAGTGGTTTTTAGTATATTCACAAGATTGTGTAATCATCGCTATCTAATTCCAGAACATTTTTATCACCTCAAAAAGAAACCCCATACCCACGAGCAACCACTCCCTATGTGCCCCTCCCCCCCAGCTCCCCACCGCCCCGACCCCACAACTGCTAATCTGTTTTCTGTCTCTGTGGATTTGCCTATTCTGGACATTTCATGCATATGGAATATTACAATATGTGGCTGTTAGTGTCTGGCTTCTCTTCCCTTTTATCTTGCCACAAGCAGACTTGTCTCAATAATTTCCTATGACGGTCTAGAAGTTGCTAGTCTGAGAAAGATGGTTATGTTCCTGGAGCAAATTCCGCTGAGAAAAGCCATTGGCCGTTCTTTTCTGGCGTGTTCCTCAGAGCAGCTCCTCCACGCCCCACATCCTTGCTGGGACTCAGCTTTACTGAAGGGACAGCTCAGTGCACATGAACACACTTTGGTTGAGGGCCAGAACAAGGGCCGGCCACCACCGTGAAAATTAGCTCTGCTCAAATTATGTCCCTCCCAGCCATGGTTATTTCATATCAAATATTTGAATGGCCCTTCACAATATAAAAAAATTCCTCCTCGGTTGATCAAAACTACAGAAAGAAAGGGTAAAAGACTTGCCCAAGGTGACACAGGTAGGAAGTGGTAAAGGTAGAGTTGAAATTCAGGACCTCCATTCCAGGGCTTTCCCCAGTGACTGCCTCCACATTAATGAGTCAGACTGCGTTTGTGGGAGACTACCCCGCCGCCCTTCTCTTCCCCTCAAACGTCCCCCCGATCCTAGGGGAAAGGGAGTCCCCTGCAAGCTGACAAGCAGACTGCTGCTTTTCTTTCTTGCCCCTCGCCCTCGCTCACTGAGTTTCTCTCTTGCCGCATCCTGAGATTATCCAAATGATCCACTAACATTGCCGGTCATCCTCTAGCAATGAGGCCAAATGTTTTGTTTTCCAACCTTCTGTGATCTCTGGAAAGCTATTGGACCACTTGTGCCTCAGTTTCTGCATTTTACAAGTGAGGATAATATTAGTACCTAACATTTAAGGCTATTGAGAGGATTAATTGATAAAGTACAGAGAACAGTACCTGACGCACAGTAAGAATTCCATACATGACAGACATTATTTGTACTATATTTTGTATTTCTCATGCTGTTGAGGAAAAAAACAATAACTCTATTTGGGCATGCCATGTCTTGTATAAAAGAGATGTGCATAAATATTGGAGGTAAAAAGGAAAGAAGGAATGAAGGGGAAAAAAAGGTATAAAAAGGAACTTATAGTAGCTTCTAAATACAGAACAAAGGTTGATCTGTAGCTAAGTTTTCTTTTTTCTTATAAAACATCTTCATACACACAGCAAGAGAAAAATTCCTGCAGGACAGAAAAGACAAATCCATTGAGAATTTATGAAGTTCACTTCAAGTTGCAAACAGAATGGCTAGGATGTGTCCTTTTTGTTGGTCAACTCTATACTAGTGTTGGAAAATCAATACTCAATCCTTTTAAATTCATTCTCACATCTAAACCTGCAGTTACCCCTGATTACATCAATTGCCATTTTATTAGATTCTCATTTCAGCATCCTGAGGGCCTGGCTTATTTCATCCTCTGAATTGGCTAGGTATCAAATTCTCTGCTGGGTTTATCTTCTTTTTCTCTCCTTGTGATCTTCCTAGCGAAGATCGATGTTCTCACTTGTAATTCACAGCATTTCCTCACATCAGTGTGAGGACTGCTTTGTCTGCCGGTTTCCTTCTAGCTTGTGCACCCTCATGCATCTCAGGTCAGGAAACACTCTCTGTGTCTGGTGAGGAAGTGTGTTGGGAAGAGGTGATGTGATAGGGCTCAGGTCCCAGACAACTAGAATGCTCTCCTTTCTGACCCTCCCTACATTTACATGGGTTCCTCATTCCCAATGCAGCAGCTGGAGATGGTGCTGGATTGAATCCCTAAACTGGGCAGACCCCGCCTCGGAAGGCTGCCACACCCGCAGTGCTATCCTGGGAGAAGATATCTGTGTTATGGGTAGTCTTTAAGCAGTCCGATTTGGACCTTAATGACCCACCCTTCTCACTTTTCTAGCCCTGGCAGAGCTGATTGGAATCAAGGGGGTGGGCATCTGGATCAAGGACTGCCAATCCAAAAGACGAGCCGTCCCCATCAAACTCTCTAAGGCATTCGAACCAAGAAATGCCAAGTGAAGGGTGTAATGAGCAATGAAGCTAAAACCGAAGGTTTATGAGGTAAGGAGAAACCGGAGAAGCCATGATAATCTAGTATGAGCCAAAGTGACATGGGAACAAAAATTATAAGTAGCCAGACTCAAAGAGTTATCAGGAGGAGAATGGAAAAGATACACCCAAAGATGAGAAACACGGTAAGACAGAGCAACTGGGCCGCTCATGGTAAAGAACCCTCTGCCAGCCCCCTCCGTTCTAGACCACATTCTGGTCCAGGCTACGAGTATCCTTAAGATAAATCTTCTCTTCTCTTGAGGTGACTTGAGTAAGTCTCTGTTTCTTACAACCACCAGAATCTAAGTAGCGCCTTCTTGCTCCTCAGGCCTCTCCTGAGATTGGGAGCCAAGACTAGTGGGGTGCTCCAGACCACGGGCAAGAGCAGGGACCATTTTAACTCAAAGTCAACGCCTTACACGTGGAGTCTGGGATCCAAGTTAATCCACCAAGTGTATAAATTGAGCACCTACCCCTGTGAGGCCCTGTGCAAGATTGGCAGAGGTAAAGGTGAGTAAGAAAGCCCTTTCCTGGAAGGAGCTTGTGATCTGCATAGGGTGGGAGGGTATGAGAAACACACAGAACTAAATCAATACAAACACGACAGAGCTATGTATCAGAGAAGGAAAACAATGCTTTGGAGTTTGGGGGAAGTTGTGGTCATGTTAAGATGTGGGGTTCAGGAAAGGCTGTTCTACTTTGCTGGGGATGCAAAGGAGGGATGTAAGAAATATGCAAGTTACTCTTGCAGAACTTGGCAACTGAAGCAATATGAGGGGTAAGGAAGGCAGAAGATGACACTGGGATTCCCGGTGACACTGTCAACATAAGAAGGAAGATGTCGGTGATGGGCTCAGGACACCCTACCCCAAAACATGGCACCTTGGCATATTGAATATCTTAAGCTGAGAGAGTTTGGGAAAAAAAAAATGGCAGAAGCGGGAAGGCCACTCTGACCTCTCTCCTCATCCTTCTTCCCCGAAACAGATCACAAAACTCCCCTGTTTAAGGTCCCCTCCCTGCACCAGGAGGAAGGAAGACATTCTTACCACCAGAGACAGGGAATTTGAGGCCAAAAAATTTGTTCAAACAAATCTTGTTAAATCAACCCTTTTCTTCCTGGTTACTTCACCACCCCAGCAAACCCCTCTGTCTGGTCGATTCTTCCCAAGGGCATTGTTTCCTTGCCTAAAAGGTATACAAGCTTCCTGCTCTGGCCACTTCTTCTTTCTCCTCTAAAGGCTCCCAAGGACACGTTAAAATTTGCGAAAATTTGCGTGCTTGTCCCCTGTTAACTTTTTTCTGTCTGTTTAATTTTCAGACCCAGCAAGGACCCTAGGAGGGTCAAGGAAAGCCTGCATTGGGAAGTGGGAAGAAGCTGATGAGCGCCATATTTGGTGCGCGGAACGTGGGACGCTGGCCAGCAGAGGACATCCCAGAGGGGAGATCCAGCAGGCAACAAGAAATGGGGGTCTGGGATTTAGGAGAGAGAGTAGATTTAGGAACCTGGAGAGGAGGGAGTCTTCTACGGGGAAGCGGAACTGAGGAAGACAATAGGAATGCTCTGTGGCTGAAGAGAACGGATGGGAGGAAGAGAAATAAAAAGAGGGGAGCCATGGGGCTGCAGGAAGGGGGAGAGAGTGCGAGTGAGGTGAGCGTGTGGAATGAGTAACCTCAGGGAGGGGACAGCCTCTCAGGGAGAAGGGGTGGACAGAATGCCCGGGGCTGCCCCTTGGAGTGCTAGGGAGGGAAGGCCAGGGAAGAGCTTTTGAGGAAGACAGGAGCAGACGAGTGGGAAGGAGCCAGGACAGAGGAAGGAGGGCACACGCAGGGAGGCTCGTATATAGTGGAGCTCAGGCAACTGAACCCCGGGGGGCAGCGAGGGCGTACCAACTAACCTCAGGCTGCACCATGAGTTTGGAGCAGGGTGTGGAGCCGCGGGGTGATGCGGAAGAGAGGATGAGACCCAGAGACAGCTCCTGGGCCGTGAGAGCGCCTGGGAGCCACTGTTTCCCACCAAGATGTAACATTCTCTAAACTCATCTCCTGGCAGCCCTCGTAGGCTTTCATGTAAAAATCATTATTTGTGGATTTTCTAATGTTACAAATTAAACACATCCCTTGCTTTAATTAAAAAAGGATTGAAAAGAGGATTCAAATATGGCAAAAAATCTATATAGCAAAAAGTAAAAGTGTGCCATAAATCCTCCCTCCTGAAAGATAAACACTACCTATTTTTTCCAGAACAGTCCATGCACACAAAAACACCTCTCTCTCTCTCTCTCTCTCTCAAGAGAAAAAAAGATCATAGTATATATACATACTGATGGGAAACTTGTTTTTTTCAACTGAGCATATTGTGCAGCTGTTCCCAGATGGGTACATATAGAACCACTTCATCTTTTCACACAGCAATCCATTGTGAGGGTTACCAGATGACCATAGTTATTTAACTAATTCCCTATTGATGGACAGTTAGGGGGTTTCCAAATTTATGCTACTATAAATAATGTAATGAATATAACTATTGCTTCTACCGTTGTGTATTTCCATAGGGTAAACTCCTATCTGTGGAATTTCTGGTTGAAAGGGTACGGACATTCTCATTTTTATAGATAACGCCAGATTGCCCTCCCGAAATGTTGTGTCAGTTTACTCTTCTGTCCCCAGCATGCACGTTTCTGTTGTCCCCCTACCCTTGCCAAACAGGGTAGTAGCAGCCTCTGTCATCTTTCCTACTCTGTTAGGAAATTGTAAAAATTGCCATTGTTTTGGGGCGCCTGGGTGGCTCAGTCATTAAGCGTCTGCCTCCGGCTCAGGTCATGATCCCAGGGTCCTGGGATTGAGCCCCTCATAGGTCTCCCCGCTCCGCGGGAAGCCTGCTTCTCCCTCTGCCTGCCACTCCCCCTGCTTGTGTTCCCTCTCTCGCCGCGTCTCTCTCCGTCAAATAAATAAATAAAATCTTAAAAAAAAAAACTGCCATTGTTTTAATTTGTCTTATTTATAATTGGAGAGACTGAACATCTTTTCATTAGACTTGAACATTTGTAGTTTACCTTCTATTCTGTGAATTTCTGTAAATATTCTTTTCCTGTTTTTCTAATGAATTGATGGATTTTTCCCCTACTCATAAGAAGACAACATATTATTTTTATTTTCTTAAAGATTTATTTATTTATTTGAGACAGAGCATGTGCTCCTGTGGGCAGGGGGAGGGGCAGAGGAAGAGGGAGAGAGAGAATCTCAAGCAGACTCTGGGCTGAGCGCAGAGCCCCAGTCAGGGCTCAATCCCAGGACCCTAAGATTATGACCTGTGCCAAAACCAAGAGTCGTACTCTTAGCAGACTGAGTCACCCAAGCACCCCAAGAAGACAATATTTTAAAAGAGGCACACAGAGGTCTGTGCTAGGAAACATTTCTAAATTGTTTTGTGTATCCAGAAAACCATACCACCTTCAACAGTGAGTGCCTCATGAATACTCATGGTGGCAAGGTAGACAGCTCATGCAATAGAAACACAGTTAATATTGTCTAAAAGACTGAACTTGAACATTAGGGCTATCAGTGATATGAAAGTTTTGCAATAACATATTGCCTTGCATAGCAGTTCAACATGGACATCAGCCTGTGACACGGAAGTAGATTGGAGGATGACACAAAACCAGGAAGAATGTTGCCTGGACACCCCCTCCTTGAGAGTTATTCCCAGCTTGGAGGAGGTAGTATTAAGCATCAGAGTCTGGCTGCCATGGTGCATGATGTGTTTGGGTTAGCAGTTTAATAAACTGGGTATTAGTTTATTCCACTGTGTGAGTTTGGATCTTCTCAATCCTTTGTTGTCCGTATAAAGTCCCAAGTATCCCATTCATGTCTTATTAAGGACTGATATCTGAACAAGGGCAAAAATGCATGTGTGATTTAGGAGGCAGGGGTGAGGCAGGAGAATAGCAATGACCAACAGTTGTTGTCACCATGTTGATGCCCAGAGTAGACCTAAAAGATTCCCAGATGGTTCCAGAGCAGTGCCTCCTCCCATGTGAGTGCACCACCCTTTACACGAATGAGAATACACTATGGTGCCTTGGACCACACACTCAATAAACATTTGTTAGTTAAATTGAAATCTTGATGGGATGAGTACCCCGAGGAATCAAGAAGGCATAAAAGTTTAAAACTACACTTAACCCTTGAATTGCTAAAGCCAAGCGCAGACAGGTTCATTTTTATTTTGTTCTTGGGCATCATTTCTCGCCAGGGGACAGTTTTATCCTTCTACCATTTTGTTTAAGATTTTATTTATTTATTTGAGAGAAGGAAAGAGAGAGAAAGTGAGAGCAAGCATGAGCGGGGCTGAGTTGGGGCAGAGGGAGAAGCAGACTCCCCAATGAGCAGGGAGCCCAACATGGGGCTCGATCCCAGGATGCTAAGATCATGACCCGAGCCAAAGGCAGACATTCAGACACTCACTCAGACGCAGCCGCCCCTCTTCTTTCAATTTTCAATTGCTTCCTCACCCAATGCACGAGTCCTTCTCTCCCTTCTAGAGTTGTAGGAGACCAAAGAACGGCACTCCCTCCTGCTGCTCAGTGTTGCTATGACTGACCTGCCCATCCTTCTGAAATGCTAACTGTTGGGGGGCACTCTCTGGCAACTGAGCCATCCACCAGCCCTGCCTGGCTGGTTCTGCTGTTTTCCCCAATGCAAATGACCGAAAACATGCCTTTCCCAATGAGGAAAATATGTAAGATTCGGTTCCCAAGTTATGTTTCATGTTTACAACGGTCTTCTCATCATCGTTAGTTGGATTAAATTTAGTGATTACAAAGATTTTTTGTTTTTATCAATAATACCCTTGATCTTGAAAAACAAGAACAATTTAAACAGACCCAGATGCTCTAAACTCCACCACATGTTTGTTGTATTTTTTTAATCGCATTGTATTTGAGGCTGTCGTTTAAATCAATTAAATATGAATGTTATTCCTATAGCCACGTTTCCCTGGTTTCTCACACTAAATCTTTCCTGTTTCTAGTTATTCAGTTGCAGAAGCTTCGAAGAAAAATGTTTCATGTTAATTAGTCTGTTGTCCCTCACACTCTTGTGAACAGGTATATCCTCCTGCCAGAGCCCATGTGGGAGCTGAGAGGCCACCCGCCAGGGTGGGGGGGAACTACCCTGGCCCTGCAAAGTCATTGAATTTTAAGTCACTGCTCTGTTTATCCCCTTTCAGCAAACGTTTTTTTCCCCTTTAAAATGGATCATTTAGTTTCATTATTATCACTACGATTATCAACAGCTCTTTCTGTCGATGTAACTCAACCAAGACTTATTGAGTGTCCACTGAATTTCTGTAAACATTTCCTCCATCTGTAAATCAAAGCAGCTCCAGTGACTTTGGTCATGCGACAGTGAGTTCTGGGGGTGGGGTGGAGAGAGCCGGGGAAGGAAGAAGGCATGGAACAATAAGGCAGCGGGCTGTGTGTATAAAGAGAGGGTGGCTTGGCATCAGGCAACGTGAATTGAATCCTGATGGTGAGCGTCAATCAGTGACCCTGGGCGTGTCATTTGACCTCGTTTGAATTTTAGTTTTCTCACCTATGAAAAAAGCATGTACCTAAACACCTTTGCAAGAAAACACTCCTCCAGACATGTTGTGTAGATGCTCCTGCAACCGTGGACCAAGGCAAGGCCAGAGCTGCTTCCTCTATGTGCAAGGTGGGACCTTCTCTGAGGAGCTGAGAATCTTCCTGGGTACATCAGGTCTGGCTGATAAAGGGAGAGCCTCAGGAGTTCTGGCCAGAACCAGGGGGAGCTAAAACATACAGGAGGGCCCTTCTGGGTGGGAATGGGGATCTGGTACTAAAGAAAGCCAGCAAGGGGCCTGCAGAGGTGTCCTGACCCTTGGGATGAGGATAAAGGAATAAATATCTCCTTGGGATCCTCCAGGGAATGACACAGGGCTGAAGGTCCCTGTCCTCTTGAAGCCAGCCAGGTTTCTTTTATTTTCTGGGTGTATTTCCCTTTTGTCCTCCCTGAAGATTTACAGAATCCTTTTGAGAAATTCCAGCAGTCACCACTGAGCTGAGGGCAGTTAAGGGAAAGGGTTTGTGCTCCACTGGACTCAGGCATTCAAAGAACAGCCCCTCTCCAGGGGCCAACAAGGCAGGAACAGTGGTGATCAGGGTGGGAGAGCCCAGGGATGACTCAGGCTGACAGACCAGGGCTTCCTGCTCCCACCTGTTCCTCCCACCTCAAGAGGTGAATCTATCTGGAGTTTTATTTTATTACACCCTCTTTCTGAGTCTCGCTTCCCAGATACCCCAGTCCCTGACACGCAAGTCAGCTAACAACCTCAGCTTCATGTTAAGCTGGGATCCAACACCCTGAACCGTTTCCTGCTGTGGTGAAGGGTTGCCTGGAATCATCAACACTCTCTCCCAGGCCATGGGACAACCCACCACACATACTGGCTGGCTAACGTAAGCCTGTGGCCTGTGGCCTGGAAACACCCGTCTCTGGCTCGTAGGCTCAAAGGTTGACTGCATCATCTCTCAGGCTTGGCTCCAGTCACTATGGCGAACCAGCCCTGGTCACTCCCCTTTGTGACGTAAAGAGCTAGATAAACGAACATCAAGGCTGGGACCCTGTTCCAGAAATTAATTTGCTGCCAGGGGTCAAGTGCCTTCCGTTGGATGTCAAAAGGCCACTTAAGGATGAAAGACCTCAATGTGAGACAGGAATCCATCAAAATCCTAGAGGAGAACATAGGCAATAACCTCTTTGACATCGGCCACAGCAACTTCTTTCAAGACACATCTCCAAAAGCTAGTGAAACAAAAGCAAAAATGAACCTTTGGGACTTCATCAAGATAAAAAGCTTCTGCACAGCAAAGGAAACAGTCAACAAAACAAAGAGGCAACCCACAGAATGGGAGAAGATATTTGCAAATGACACTACAGATAAAGGGCTGATATCCAAGATCTATAAAGAACTGCTCAAACTCAACACCCCAAAAACAAATAATCCAGTCAAAAAATGGGCAGAAGACATGAACAGACACTTCTCTGAAGAAGACATACAAATGGCTAACAGACACATGAAAAAATGTTCATCATCATTAGCCATCAGGGAAATTCAAATCAAAACCACATTGAGATACCACCTTACACCAGTTAGAATGGCAAAAATGGACAGGGCAAGAAACAACAAATGTTGGAGAGGTTGTGGAGAAAGGGGAACCCTCTTACACTGTTGGTGGGAATCCAAGTTGGTACAGCCACTTTGGAAAACAGTGCGGAGGTGCCTCAAAAATTTAAAAATAGAGCTATCCTATGACCCAGCAATTGCACTCCTGGGTATTTACCCCAAAGACACAGATGTAGTGAAAAGAAGGGCCGTATGCACCCCAACGTTCCTAGCAGCAATGTCCGCAATAGCCAAACTGTGGAAAGAGCCGAGATGCCCTTCAACAGACGAATGGATGAAGAAGATGTGGTCCATATATACAATGGAGTATTACTCAGCCATCAGAAAGGATGACTACCCAACTTTTACATCAACATGGATGGGACTGGAGGAGATGATGCTAAGTGAAATAAGTCAAGCAGAGAAAGTCAATGATCATATGGTCTCACTTATTTGTGGAACATAAGGAACAGCATGGAGGACATTAGGAGAAGGAAGGGAAAAATGAAGGGGAGGGGAATCGGAGGAAGAGATGAACCATGAGAGACTACGGACTCTGGGAAACAACCTGAGGGTTTTAGAGTGGAGTGGGGTGGGGGGATGTGTTAGTCCGGTGATGGGTATTAAGGAGGGCACGTACTGCATGGAGCACTGGGTGTTATATGAAAACAATGGATCGTGGATCACCACATCAAAAACTAATGATGTATTGTATGGTGACTAACATAACATAATAAAATAAAATTTAAAAAAAAGAATGAGATGAACCTAAAAAAAAAAAAAAGCCACTTAAAGACCAGCGTAACCCCCTTTGTCATCTGTGTTTGTTTTCCATGTGCTACACCAAGCATGGTAGATGGGAGCTCCTAGTTCTGGGCAGCCTGCTTCCAACTCTTTAAGCTCAAATTATAGTAATAACAGTAGCTAACAAGTTTTGTTTTTCTCCAGAACAGAATGTATGCCATACATAGACCATCTCCTAAAATCCTCGTAAGAAACCTAAGCATTTGGTCTTATTGGTGTCATTTTGATAAGGAAACCAAGATTCAGAGAAGGTGATCTGCCCAAAGTCACACAGCTGGTGAGGGGGCGAAACAAGATGTGGGGGTGGCCTTGGCCTGTTCACCACTATCCACACTTCAACAGTGGTTCATATGGGTTAAGTTTCTTGTGGTCACTGGTGCCAGACACCAACAGTGGCTGGCTAAATAAAGAAGTAAATAAATAAGTACAGGAGTAGGGAGAGGGCTTAGCATTTACTGGAAGGGCTCTAGAGGGCTCTCAGAATCCGATGGAGAGCTGCATCCCCAGGCAGGAAGGAAGCAGGGCAGCTGGGGGCCTGAGCAGCAGGATTGGTGGGCCCTTCTGTCCGAGGCACTTGGTGCCAACTCTCATCTTCTGTGGGTCAGAGCTTCAAAACTCTTAGAAAAAAAGGAATCAGAGATCCCAGCTTGGTCATGCATACATCCCAGACCAATCAGCTTTGGCCAATGGGTCAGGGGCAGGAGCAGACACAAAGGATTCCAGGAATGGGTAGAATAGGAAGTTCTTACAGAAGGAGGGTCATTGTAAGCCAAGGAAGTCAATGACAATATCAGAAAAGGTGACCCAGAGGGACCATGAAATCTTCCTACATAGAGGGATTCAGCAAACACAAGAATCTGAGTGCTGGCTGGCTTTCGGGCCCTCATGAAGTAGACCTGTCTGACCCCATCCAGTCCTATGATGTAGGTTCCCTCTGCTTCCAGTCTTTCCCTCCCCTTGACAAGGCTACCTTGTCAATGCCTTTGCTCAGTTGGCTTCCCCATGCCTAACGTACCCTCCCTCCCTCCTCTCTAGCAACCCAAACCTTCCCCATCCTTCAAGGTGAGTCCCCCATCCTCCAAGAAGCCTGTCTTGGCCCTTCTCCGCCTTACCCCCACCATTGTCCTGCCTCCTATAAACAGCCATACCACCCCTGGCCTGTACCTTACACCTTACTATTTAGCCCTAATCTATATTATTTGTTGTTCTTTTCTGTTTCTTGTTCTTCTCTCTGCCCATTAGAATAGCCTCTTTGAGAGAAGAGACCTTATTTTCTCTCTGTATAACTTAGTATAGGACTGAACACCGTAATAAAAATAACCACGAAAAACAATAGCTCTCTTTATACAGCCTTTCAAAAGGGTTTTTTTGGTATATTATTTCATTTGCTCATCCCAACATATCTGCAAATTAGGAAATGAAGATAACATACTCCTGACTTGGCCATGTGATGTCTGGGGCCTCAGCTGGAGGCTAGAATCATCTGGCGGTTGGTGCTGGCCGGCCGCTGAGAGTCAACTGGGGCCTCCGGCCAGAGCACCTACACGTGCCCTCTCCATGTGGCTTGGGCTTCCTCACGCCATTGCAGCCTCAGGGTAGTTGAACTTCTTACATGGTGGCCCAGGGCTCCATAGGCAAGTGTCCCAGAAGAACTGGGCTTTCTGATCTAGTCTCCAAGGTCATGCAGGGTCACTTTCTACTACACTCTACTGGTTACAAGTGAGTCACTAAGATTGGCCCAGATTCAAGGATAAGGGACATAGACACCCCCCGCCCCCACCACTTCTCAACGGCAGGAGTATCAAAGAATTTTCGCAACATGTTTTAAAACTGCCACAATTCCCCATTGGACAGATAGAAAAACTAAGGCCCAGAAAGGGTGAGTGAGCTTGCCCAAGGTCATGCAGCTGACGAGCAAAAGAGCAGAGTCAAAGTCACACCCAGCTCCCTGAAGAGGTGTCATCCTCCTGTCTGGCACCTGATAGGCGATACGGTAATGGAGAATCTCGGGAAGGTGATGGCAGGGCCAAGAAGGACGGGGAGGGGCCAGCGGTCTTCTCTGCTCCGGTGGGTTCCTTGGATCTCTCCGACCATTCTGGACTCTAACCACTTTGAGAGGTGCCCACTTTCTCTGTGCTGAGAAATAACTCTCGCTGATAGCTAGGAGATAAATAAAGTAAGGAGATCACTGCCAAATGTGTGTGTTGTATATTGATCAACATATAGTAAGCAGATCTGGCTATGGCCTATTTCAGGATCCAGCTGTACAATCATGCAAAAGAGGCCGGGGCTGAAGTCTGAGCTGGGGGCCGGGGGCTGGGGGCTGGAACTGAAAGCCAAGGGCTGGGGGGCTGACGCTGGGGACTAAGACTGGGGGCTGGAGGCAGGGGTGCAGGAGCGACTGTTCCACTTTCCGACATGGTCTGATACTCACCCACAGTCCGCCTGCTTATTCACACATCTGCTCGGCACTTGCCTGCAATCACTTAAGTTTTATTACTGGACTTGTCACCATATTAATGTAGCTGTACACTTAAATTGATTGTAATTGTATGTTTCCTGAAAAACCTTGGGGTTTTTTTTTTGCAAGTATTAATTAACTGATTCACTTACATTAAAAACAATTATGTAACCACAGACCTGCCTTCCTAGCTCTTCATGTAAAAAATGGGGGTTTTGTGTAATGCATAAAATATGTAGATCAAAATTTCACAATTAAGGTCAATTTCCATTTGGAAAGGAAAGATAATTAACTGACTCGCACCTGCAATCTCCTGACATGTTTCAATTAAGGAAACAATTCTTTATAAACTTTGTAATCTGGACACTCAGAGAACACGCTAATACGGCTACTGATAAATATAATCATTAACAAAATAAATCAGGACCCCTGGCTGCAAATCTGAGGTGGCATGTGTTTTCATGTTAAACCAATGATGCTAGAATTTGGGAAAGCTGGTACAAAGGCACAGCTGGGTCCTTAAGCAGCTGAGAAAAAAACACCATGGCATTCTCTGGCCTGCCCCCAGAGGTATACAAAAGCTGAACATGCAAAGATTTTTCATGCTTCCTCTGCTGCTTCCTAGTTGTGTGACTCTGGGCAAGAGATTTGAGGTCTCTGAGTCATTGTTTCCTCATTTATTACATGGAAATAAATTGTATCAATCTCACACTGCTGTTAGAATTGTACATGAACTGATATATGTAATGTGCTCAGCACTATGGCTGGCCTTAGTCAGAACTCAGTAAAAGGGAGATGCTTTGTGTCCATTGAGGAATCTCTAGCTGGGGAAACCTGGACAAGGCCCTTCCCCTCTCCGGCCCTCCAGCCTCATCTGTGGATGTCCCTCTGGGTGGCCCTCTGTGACCTCTCCCCCATTGTGATGGGGTGAGGTACCAGCTCCCCCGCCTCACGCTCCCTCACACATGCTGGGAGCTCAGCCAAGGCCTCACACCCCATCAAGGTAAGCGAAGGAGTCTCCCGAAAGTCAAGGGTCTTATCCATCCATCCATCCAAGGCCTGTCCAGGGTAGTGGCAAAAGAGCAAGTAAATCCCTCAGCCCATAGCTGTCTTTGGGACAAGGCTCTGCTTTCATTTCCTGTCTGAGACACCCTCACCATCAACCCTAGAGATACCCCGTTTTGCAGACCCTAAGCCCCTCACGGGCAGTTGAACTCCCCAAACAATAGATCTGACCCCTTGAGACCCATTTTCAGAGTTGTCCAACAACAACAACTTCTCGACGTGTGTAGGTGGCAAGAGAGGGGAGAGGGAACCTGGCCCCAGCTCAGGCCCACCTCGCCCCCTTGACTCCCCCAAGTCTCTAAATGAACTTGGCCCATCCCAGCCTCCCAGGCCCTTCGTTTCCTCATCTGGAAATGGGACTGATTAGAGGAACTCCAAGGTCCCCTGTGCTCCCCAGTTATATATTCTTTTGTTATTCTTTCTTATCTCCTTCAGAATCTATTTTACTATTTTTACAAAGTCTAAGACTCAGCAGAGGTGTTTGACATTCCTTTTCTAAAAAGAAGACATTTGTCCCGTGGGACTGGGGCTTTGACAGGTCTCTGGTAATGGGGTGGGCTTCTTTCCCTGACCCAGCCACCCCACAGGACCGCAAATCTCTCTCTGATTTCTCATTGAGTTTCAGCGCCCAGGGAGTTCCCATGGGGTAGATGGCAGGGTGGGGCTGGGGGTCTGGCCAAAGACGCTCGGGGTGGGGGTCAGCCCTCCACCTGGGAGGTTGTCAGGCCAGCACGGTCGACTAAGTTCTCATCGTTGCAAAGAAAGCCCCCTCTGAAAACTAATCACACCATTCTCCCCCTCCTGGGAGTCTGTACCCTCACTCCCCTGCCTGACACCCAGCAGGATGGCAGTGGGAGTGGTGAGGATTTAAGGGGCAAAACTCTGAGGGCTGCCCTCCCTGATCCCGCCCTCGACATGCCTTCTCATGTGGTTCCCCCAAAGGTAGCTGTTGCATAAATTCCCTGGCTCCGAGGAGGCTGGGGTCCACAGAGAGGTGACTGGGAAAGCGAGGGCTATAGGGAGAAGAGCTTCTGACTGAGAGCCGTGAGTCCCGGATTCTTTGGTTCATCCATTCAACAAAAGTTACTGAGGGCCAACTAAGTGCCAGGCATCGGGCGCTCCGGCTATAGATGTGAACAAAACAAATAAGATGCCTGCCATCATGGAGCTTACATTCTAGCGGGCAATGAGAGACCATAAAAGAAAAAGTAGATAAAGTATAGAATATGGAGAAAAATAAAATAGGGAAGATCCCCAGGAATGGGGAGTGTGCAGTTTTTAAAAGGTGATCAGGGACAGTCTCACTGAGAGGGTAACATTGGATCAGAGACATGACACAGGTGAATTTCAGTCCTGACTCTCACTGTTGGCTCCTTGGGGAGCTGGGAGAGTCTCTTTCCTTCTGGGTTTTCCTGGAAAATAATCAAACAAATGGACTAACCTAAATCAGTAACTTACCCCCATTTTTCCCCCTGCAGCAGACTCCTTTAGTCAAATGAGGAATTACCCAAAGCCCTATAGATTGATTCCCAGACAAAAGACAGAACACTCCGTTAAATTTGGAATTTCCAGGAAACAATGAATCATTTTTTTTAACATACGTATAACCCAAGTATTGCATGACGTATTCGGACCAGAAAAGTATTTGTTGTTTATCCGAAATTCAAATTTCACTGGGCATCCTGTCTTTTTGTTTGCTAAGTCCTGCAGCTTATGGGAGCAGGAGAAGTTACTTCTCAGCACTCTGAGGCTCTCCTGCCCAGCAGCCTCTCTGAGCCTCCGTTTCTCTGGGGGATGGTATCGCAGAGAGATAGTGATGGATCTCCATGGGAAGAATGAGTGATCACCACATTCCAGAGTTCAGCCTGAGGTAAATACCAGGCCAGGAGCCCTCAGATCGCAGAGAGTTTTCACTCAAATACCCAAGGAGAGAGTGTCCCACCCAGCGCCTGGTGGCGGTGGGTGCCCAGAAACTGTGTTTTGTTTGGGTCTAGTTTTCTGGAAAACCGCCTTGTCCTCTCCCCCGCCAGGCTTTCTGAAGGCCAACTTCTGGTCCATTTATCCCAGATGGCCCCTTAGTTCCCCAGGGCCAGGAAAAGGTTGACAGAGCATGTTACTGAGGCTGGGAAAGGACCCAGGAGGGCTTGGTGGTTTTCTCTCTTCCTGGAAGTTTGCTCATTCCTGGGCTGGTTACGGAGCTGGGTTTGGCCCTTTCACCTCATTTGTCTTGGAAGGGCTGGCCTCAGGCTCTCCCACCCAGTGAGAGCTTAATTGGAAAAAGGGTGACATTTTTTTAATGAAAAGCAAAACCACCCTCCAGGCTAGATAAAGAGCAGAAATGGGAACTGCAAAGTATCGGAAGGTTCCTGGCAGGTACTAGAAATGGTCTCTTAATGGCATGAAGTCGAAGCAAGGCCAACAGCTCCTCCAGAGCCCACAGCTTCGGAACATGCTGTGAGCAGCTGGGACTTCTCAGCTGGTAGCAAGCACTTGTTTTCTCCCTGGGGTAAAATCAGTAGCCAAGGCAGTCTGCTCTCAATTATCTGCCTTGTGGCTTATCTGAGGTGGGAGAACTTCAGCGTGAGGGAGAGGAGGACTGGGGACAGAGGGGAAGGGGTGAAGGCGGCCCTGACCAGCAGCAGGGCAGAGCTGGAGGAAGCCACG
The DNA here is from genome assembly GCF_003265705.2 of Callorhinus ursinus. Classification (NCBI taxonomy): domain Eukaryota; kingdom Metazoa; phylum Chordata; class Mammalia; order Carnivora; family Otariidae; genus Callorhinus; species Callorhinus ursinus. Next base: position 75,025,831 of record NW_027397072.1, read on the forward strand.
ACATGTCTGTGCCTACCCCTGTTATCTACGGCTGGGTCACAAACCACCGCCAAAATGCAGTGGCTTCAGACAACAATGTATTCTCATTTCTCATGGTTTCTGTGGGTTGACTGGGCTTAGCTGGACAGTGCTCCCTTGCGGTCCCTCATGCGGTAGGCTTCCGATGGTGGCAAGCCTCGACCAGCCTGGGCATCCGTCCAAAAGCACTCCTTCATCCATGTGCCTGGTGCCTGGGCTCAGATGTTGGGAAGAGCTGGGGGAATGGTGTCCGCACAGTCCCACTGTGGTGCTGGCTAGGCTCCCTCACAGCATGGCGGTCTGACGGTGGCGGACTTCTCACACCGTAGGGGCTTTCTCCAGATTGTGTGTTCCCAGAGGTCCAGACAGAAGCTGCAAGGCTGTCTATGAACGAGTCTCAGAAGTCACACGGTGCTACTTTAAAGGCCAGCCCAGGTTCGGGACCTGAGGGGCTACACAAGGTGTGTGAATTCTGGGGGCAGAGTTCATGGGGGGCCATGTGAGGGGAACTAGCTACAAGTGTCCTTTCTCTGGGGCTGGGGCTGGGGCTGGGGTGGGACACCAGCTGGTGGAGGACGTGTTGCCTATTCAGCCCAGTTTCTGGGCAGAGCAGAGGTTGCTCACTGATGTAAACAATACCCTCAAACCTCGAACGGTAGGGTTCTGTGGCACAAAGAACCAAGAAACCCGGGTCCTTGGACTGGCTCTAGTTTTCTCTAGCTGTGTGTCTTTGGGCAAGTCCCCAGGCCTCTCTGGGTACTGCCTTCCTCATCTTGAAATGGAGGCAATTGGATGAAATCACTTGATTTCACCTCTCAGCACCAAATTAAGAAATAGAACATGTTATGTGAGTCCATCACAGAGCTCAAGCCTCTCTCTCTCTCTCTCTCTCAAAAGGCAAAGAGACAAGGGTCCCAGGGCCATTTTCAGTACAACTAGAAGAACCAAGTTACCTGTCATCAATCTTCCCACTTTCTGGAGCCCCAAAACCCATGTGGCTAATTGGTATGTCCAATTCAGGGGACCTGACATGTCGCTTCCTGACTGCACGTGTGAGCGCTTGTGCATGTGTGTACATGCGTGCATGTCTGTGCTTGTGTGGGGTAAATGTTGGGCAAGTGTCCCACTGCACATTGTTTCTCCTCAAGAAAAGACTGCCAACTGGGTAGTTTATACTGGAAACAGCCCGGAGTATCTCACTATTTCTCTGACTATGTGTTGTGTGGCCTTTTAATTTAGCCCTCATTCCAAATGCATGACACGTCCTTTTGACACCTTGAAGAAATGTTTCTCAGATGGCAGGCTGGGCACAGCAGCTCCAGGCTGCGAAAGGAAAACACACAGCCCTGAAAATTAAAAGTGATTTAGGTCCTCTCAGGAAATGCCTTCCTTCAGGCTACTTGATGTGGTCATTTATTAAGTGACTTAATCAGGAAAGTAACACAATCTCAGAGCAATTAAGTCCCTTTCTGGGCACTCCTGGATCCTCCCAATTACGAGGTGGGTAATGCGTTCCTGATGGGACTATCAGAAGAAAATCGCTTCCTGGGGCTGAGGAATGGTTAGCTGCTCAGCCAGGAGAGCTCTGTGTTGCTGAGAAACGTACTTAAAGCACTAACTCTGGGGAAACTTCCCTTTTGATTGAATTCAAGCAGTTGTTAACATGGTTTCACTTGCCCGACAGTGGGACACGTTAAGGTTAGAGAGTCACAGCCCATCAGAGTGTAAAGAATCTCAAAGCTCCCCTTATCCACACTTGCCATCTCTCTGCCAAGGAAACACAGAGAATGACAGTGCCCAAAGCCATACACCTTGCGTTTGCAGATCTGGAACCAGCACCCAGTCTCCTTTCTTGCATGTCAAGCCACTTGGCTAAACTAGTGGGGAAAGGGACGCTGGGAGGCTCTGTTGGAATGGTGAGGGGACATTCTGGACTCTCCAAATAACCAGGTGTGGCTCTGGAGCTGAGCAGGGACAAATGGACTCAGTATTGCAGAAGCATCCTGTGCAAGGGTAAATGGCTAGATGAGTGCTCTGTGGGAGAATATGTTCAAAAATATTTATTGAGGGCCCACTATGTGTCCAGAACAATGCTAGAAACCAGGAATACAGCAGAGAGCACAGTCTCAAGCCTAGTGAGGGAGCTTATGCTAGACGACGTGAGGAGGTAGGCAGAGAGGGGAAGGGAACAAGTGGATGGATGAGTGGATGGATGAGTAAATAATGGACGGATGGAGAGATGGATAATAGGTGAATGGATGGATGGGCGGTTGGTTGCCACACTTAGAAAGCTAGCAGAGCAATAACACAGGAATAAGTTGGGCCTGGAATCTGGCCCTGCCCTGCAAACCTGTCTCCCAGCCAGAATCACCTCTCCTGCTCAGAACAACTTAAGGGTCACCCAGTCCTCTGTAATCCATACCCTACCTCCCATAGCCGGCGCTCCGATACTTGCCTTTCACCACAATCCCAGTTGCTGTCATCACAGCACCCCACCACCACCACTAATAAAACCCCCTCCGGCCCCTGGACTGGGGTGGACACCCCTTCCTGGAATGCCCTCCCCCTCTGTTCAGCACCTCTGTTCACTCCAGCCCTCTCTTCCTGGCCTGCCTGGGCCACAGGCCTAAATTCTTCCAGGACATGTGCTGTATCTGGTGAGCTGGACTCGTCTCCCCCAGCTCCTGCTACGTTGCCAGGTCACCAAGGACAGCAGCTGTCTTCCCCTTCAGGGTCCCCACAGAGTGGAGCATTTGGCTGGCCACACAAGGGACGATCCATAGAGATTCTGGGAATAATACCCACTCCAGACAAAGTCAAATGGAGGAGGACCTCAGGGCAGGTGCCTGGCTTGGGCTCATCCTGAGAAAAACCTGAAACCTGGGCTGTCCTCCTAGCAGCTGCTTCATATAGCCCCACACCCTCCACCCCTTTCTTGGAGGTATCCCCCTCAGAATCAGAATTGGGTTGAGGCCTAGCATGCTGGACAGGGATGGGAGACAGGCCTCTTGGGCTGTTATACTACAAAAACTACTCTTCTGAGCTGGCCAGCGACTCAGTATCTTGGATCCCAAACTGAGAAAAGCTGTTTTCATCCTGGCATGCAGGAGGTGCGGAGGGTCCCGCTGACTTTGTCAAATCCTGGCACCTAAAGGGTGGACTGCTCTGCCAACCTCCTGACCGGTCAGGAAGGGGGAAAGAACACCTCCTATTGATGGGCTTTGCCCCCATTTTATAGATGGAGAAGTCGAGATCTAAACAGATCAAAACCTCTTAGGGGTCCCCAGGTTGTTCCTCTTTCTCCCCAATGTCTGGTCAGGACTCCTCTGAAGGAGGGTGGAAGGGTTAACTCTTATTCAAAACGACTGCAACTCTGCACTGGAGGAAGAACCCCTAAATACACATCGATTTCACGGGGGTCCTTAACCAGGTTTTGTGCCTTTGGCATCTGGTGAATCTGTCTGTGCACCCCTTCTCAGAATAAAATTTTCTAATGCATAAAACAAAGCATGATTGCAAAGAAAACAAATTATGTTGAAATAAAGTTATAAAAATAATTTTTTAAAGCGATAGAGTAACATACGTGCTTCTTTATTAACATTTTAAATGGCAAGATCTAGGGGCGCCTGGGTGGCTTAGTCGGTTAAGCGTCTGCCTTCGGCTCAGGTCCTGATCCTGGGGTCCTGGGATCGAGTCCCGCATCGGGCTCCTCACTCAGCAGGGAGCCTGCTTCTCCCTCTGCCTGCCATTCCCCCTGCTTGTGCTCTCTCTCTCTCTGACAAATAAATAAAACCCTTAAAAATAAATAAATAAATGGCAAGATCTAGCAGCAGGTCTGATAAGTACCGAAATTTCAAAGTAGAGATGAATATAATAATTGCAAGATGTCTGCATCAATGCTAAGATGGTATGAAAATATCCGTGGTTTCTGTTGGTGGGCAAGTCATCAATATTGCCTGACACTGCGATGGTGGAAGCCTACATTCTTGAAAAAGCAGCTAAATTTCAGAGAGGGATTGGTGGAAATGCAGATGCAATTTTCTTCCCATCCAAGTTCACAGCTAACTTGAATGCTGACCACTGGACCTCTGAGTCAGCATCATCACAGAGTGACTATTTAATGGTGGGATCTCGGGCAAAAGCCTGACGTCTTCCTACCTCAGACCCAGTCCCCAGCACACCTCCAGACCCTGAAGGAAATGTGTTCTGGATTGAATCAAATACTTCTCAGCTCCCACCATGGGCAAAGTGTGGATAGCAGACCACACCTGCCTCCATATCCAGCTCATTCCTGAAAGTTTGGGGCTTTATTTTCATTTATATATATTTGGAAGCAGAGGTAGGTGTCCCGGACCTGCTAATGGGAGACCCATACAGCAGCAGGAAACGTTCAAGAACAGTTCATCCTTAGGAAAATACCCTCCCTCTGACACACCAGCCGGCTTGGGAGACGTGGGAGGGGGGGCAGTCGGAAATGAGTCTCCATTCCCAAATGAGCCGATTATTTCAGCGGGGCGGTTTCCCTCCTGCCCCCGCCCTGGCTGAAAGAAAACACCAGTGAGCTGTTGCTGTGCTGGCTTGGCTTCGCAGCCCAGCTCAGGTTGTCCCTGGGACCGGCCCGGAGGGGGGCAGAGGGTCCCAGCCTGGCAACAGCACTCCGTCGAGCAGGCACCCATGAGCCCGCCTGGCATCTGTGCAGGCTTCAGGACCCCTTCCTCCCCTCTGCTCCTGCCCAGTCATGGCCAGTGTACTCAACATTAACTGAACGGTTATGCTGCTCAGAGGAGCAATCTAGGAGAGTGGTTACAGGCTCAGACTTTGCCAGCAGACCTCAGTTCAACTCCTTGTTCTGCCACTTCGATAATGTAACCTCCGTGGCATCCCAAGCACTCACTTCACCATCTGTAAGATGCGCCTAATAATGGTATCCACTCTAGAGGGCTGTCAGGGAAATCACTGAAATGCTGACTTTAAAGCCCCTTGCTCGGTGCCAGCACATAGTAAAACAAGCAATAAAAGATAGCAATTACTTATAAATTAAGTTTATGTTTTTGAGCTCCTGCTGGGACAGGGCACCTACAGCATGCTGGGCCATTTCCACGTTCAAGGATGGGCAAGGGCTACGAGGGAGAAATTACTCAATCAGTTAACTGTGAACAGCTATAGGAAAGGAAAAATATTTGGTGTTTAAGGAAATCGACCATATTAACTAAAGGCTAAAAACAGACCTGCCCTTGACAATGGTACCTGCCCCTGGTGCTGTGGGCCTGGGTGGATGAGTGCAAAGATTTTTCCAACCACTTGTGCTTGTCAGGCTAGTGAAGGGAGGCTCTGTTCTTGACCCCCAAATGGGGTGCTAGAAACTCCCAGGAAGCACCACAGATCCAGCGGGAGCTCAGGGCTGGGGGTGTGGCATCTGTGAGTTCCCGCAAGAGAATGCCACCTTCTATGCGCGTGTGCATATGGGCATTTTCTTGGGAAGAGGACTTTCCTCGCATTGCCGACTGGATCTCTGACCCCTGAAGTTAGGGAGCCCCTGCTTTTCAGAACAGCTTCACCATCTTGTATGGCTCTCAGACTACAATTCAAACACCAGTCCTTTCTCTGCCATAAAACTGCATTTGCCATCCCCAGCTCTCCCCCAATGGGGCCAGAATAAACGTACTTCGGAGGGTTCTGTTATTCCTACATATTTTGACTTTTCCCAGAAATCTCACTGTCTCACTCTGGGGAGCTGGAGGGGGAGAGGTGATGAACGCAAACCCTGGGAGGCCTTCCCAGGCATAGCTAATGTAGGTCAGGAAGGCTTCGCCAGACTTTAGTCTGTCTCGCCCTCTAGCTTAATTCTCCCTGTTGTTCACACCCTATATTAAGACCACCTTTTCAAAGAAGGCTTCCTTACCCACCCAGACACACGATATTTCCTTGCTCTCCACCTCTGTGCCCGGCCGTTTTTGACAGCTTCACACGGCTCGGTTCTTTTGCCCTACTAGGCCATGAACTTCTAGAAGACAGAATAGTGTCTTCCTCTCTTCCCCCTCCCTGACCCCGTGACAGAGCCTAGCACAGAGTCGGACACAGAGTAGAGGCACTTCAAATACTCCTTAGACTGATACTTTAGGAAAGTAAGTATATTTGTTTCATTGACCGGAATGGGATGAGATTGAATTGAACTGAATTGCTGGTGGGTATTGTCAGTATTGATGTGGGTGACATTTGACCTTCCAGAAAGGTCTCAGGTTAAATATGAGCTAGGAAAAAAATCTGGTAGAAACTACAGAATCCTTAAGAATGGCCTTATCCCCAGCCCTGTCCCAAGTAGCCACAAAGTCTGTAGCATGCTGAGCATACAAATTTTTCCAATGAAGAACGCCTGCTATTTAGAGGGGGAAAACCTCAGTCACTGAATGTGTTTATACTTTCCAATTTCAGCCTCTACCCCTTACCAGCTAAATCTCCTTCCCCCAAGCCCCCCAGTTATGACTAAACTCTCAGAGAGAACTGGTTTGGGGATGACCCAGAGGTATATTCACCAACCCATCGAGGGTAAAATGGTCCCCGTGACTTCAGGAATTACGTTCTCATGTGAGTATGAACGTGTGTATTCCTCATTTCCTACGAATATAAGTACATATGTGTTTGTGTGTATCCACACAATGTGTGGGGACAGGTATTTGCCTATACAAACATTTATTTATATGTGTGTGCATATACATTCCTGTTTTGTTTCTGTGTGTGTGGGTGGGTGTGTGTGTGTGGCTCCATACACCCTCTAAAGAAGATCCGAAATTAAAGTCTTGCTGAAACTACAAAATGTATCACTTAATAATCTTGGAGCCTTAATTTAAGCCTTCCCCATGAGGAAATCTCATTTTATGAACCGCTCATGGATTTCATGGTCTGAATCTGTTCCTCATCTGCATTAGTCTCTTCATGGTGCCTTTTCCCGGGGTCTGCCCTCCTCCTGGCCCTGGCTCTAGCCCTCCCCACCTTGTGAGAGCCTCAGTTTAAGACAAGGAAACTTCACCCACTAGTACCTCAGCTTGCATCCACATTAGACTATTTTTGTTTACTCTCTAATATTAACTTATTGCTTAAAATTATATATTTGTATTGTATGTCCTCTGTAGAAAGTTACAGTGCATGTCCTTTGAGGAGGAATGCACTTGCTAGTAGTACAATCCACTAGATTGTATCAAGAGCTCTCATAGGCCCCTAAAAGTATTAATCAGATGCTGAAAGCATGGGGGAAGAGGAGGCTTGACTCTCACAGCCATGGGTGGAGACGATTAGTTGGGTTCATAGCTCATCACAGACCCACTCAGAGAAGGACCTGAACTTCTGGGGTCAATGCTGGAGGACTGTGCCCAGTATAGCTGGGAATATGCACTCAACAGGATGTGATTTATTGCCCCTACAGATCTTCATGGATGTGCACATATGTCCTTAGGCGTGTGTGTGTGTGTGCGTGCATGTGTGTGTGTGCGTGTGTGTGTGTGTGTGTGTGTGTGTGTGTGTGTGGTGGGCAACACCCATGACCTCTGAGTTTTCAAACACTCCCAGAGTCTGGATGTTGACTTTGGCCAACATGGGCTCTGTGTGGAGCAAACTCAGCTGATGGAGTCTAAAACAGTGAGGCCTATGTGCTCAGAAGTTCAGAAGAGCACTTTCAAAAGCCCAGATCCGGCCAGTTCTAATGGGGGATCCAGCATTTATTTCCACCCATATGCTGGGACAGCATGAAGGGTCTTTGGGATGCTGTACATGATAGACCAGACATTAAAAGGGAAGGGGTATGGCCGAAGTGGAGGAGAGGATGACTCAGAAAGATTTGTTCGTAACTATAACCCTTATGTCTATTTTGGAAGCTCTTCCTAGGCAACATTCATTCTGGCTGAACAAACTTATAACCATACTGAAAGTTTACCAAATGGTTCATGCATAGAGTTACAGTTAGCCTTCACACTAACCTCATGAGGTAGCTGTTCATATGAATCCATTTGCAGAAGAAGAACATGAAATATTGTCCTAATTTAGGCAGTCCCAATGAAGGCATGGGCCATAATGGCATGGACCAGGGGAAAGAATGGAGCGGCCCTAAGGGTGGGGAATTGCCCCAGCTGGGTCCCGGCCCATGATGGACAGCATGTAGGCAACGTCTCGTGTCCAGTGGAGACTGGGACACTTGGGATGGATTCCCCACTAGCATGTGTGTCCAGGAGCTCTAGTCTAGGGCAGGCAGGAGTTGGGGAAAGTACTATCCAAAGCCAGATAGAGGGCAGCTCAGAGGTCCACAGGCTAAGATCTATCAGTTACCCCAACCAGTGGCTGGGGATGTGGGCAGAGTGTCTGCCCCCTAAGGTGAGAGGGCTGGTATTAAGGGCCAAGGCAGGGAGGCTGGGGTTTAGGACAGGTATTCAGATCCAAGAGAAAACTGGATTGCTAAGAGGAAAGCCGAATGTTCTCATTATCAATTGCTGTGTAGCAATCACTCCAAAACATAGTGGCTTAAAACAACAGCAATCATTTATTTTACTCATGAATCTGCAATGGGAACAGGGCTTGGCAGGGATGGCTCATCCAAGCTCTTTGTGTATCAGCTGGGACAATTTGACTAGAGCTGGAAGATCCACTTTCAAGATGGCGCACTGACATGCTGGCAAATGAGTGCTGGTTGCTGCTTGGAGTTTAGCCAGCTCTGGGGCAGGGCAGCGGAGGAGGGCTCAGTTCTTTTCCACAGGGGCCTTTCAACAGGGCTTCCTTACAGTTTGGTGGCTGGTTCCAAGAGCTAGTGCCCCAAGAGAACTAGGCAAAAGCTGTATTGCCTTTCCTGACCTGGCTTCAGAAGTCATATTGCGTCACTTCTGCCACCATGACAAGCCTGCCCAAATTTAAGGGGAAGAAACATAGACTACCACCTCCTTCACACACACACACACACACACACACACACACACACACACACGCCTCGAGAAGAAGAATATCAAAGACACATTAAAAGAAGAGTATATGGGATGGAGATATTGTTGTAGCCATCTTTAGAAAATCATGAACCAGAGGATCCAGTCCCTGCCTTCAAGGAGCTCACAGCCTGAGAGTGAAGCCAGGTACAAAATCAAGGGGTTGTCATACCATAAGACGGTGTAATGGGGGGGGGTTAAGAATAAGAAGGTGACATGGGCGCTGGGGTAGAGCCACAGACCCAACCTGGGGGAGGAAGGCCTGATGCTCTGGACAGTTTTCCAAAGGAAGTGACATCTAATCTCAGTCCTGAAAAATAACGGGTTTGGGAATGAGGGAGAGGTTTCCAGGGAGAGGGAATAACCCATACAGAGATCTGAGGGAGGGAGACATATCCCTTAACTCTGCTGCAGTGACAAACAACCCCCAAATCTCAGAGGCTTCCAGCCACGCACAGTATTTCCCACTCATAATAAATGCAGGCTGCTGGCCACTTGTGACTCTGCTTTAAGTTGGGGCTCTGCTCCACCTTCTTTTTCAGCCTGTAACACAAGCTGGAGCAGCACCTGTCTGGGGGATGAGGGCAAAAGAAGAGAGAGTCCTGGTGGCAATTTGCAATGTCTCTAAAAGCTTCTGTTCATCTACTCACATTTCATTAGTCAAGCTTGTCATGTGGCCAAGCCCAGGGTCAATGAGGCAGGGAGTTAGGCTTCTCCCATAAAGGAATAAGTGGGTGGTGATGGATACGTATCACAGGAGTGGAAGAGTCCATGGAAATTACTCAGGATGGCTGAAGTGGGCAGCGTGGCGAGATGAGCTGGATACATGCACAAAGTCCGATGGCAAAGGGCCTCAGAAACCATGCTAAGGAGTCTAAATTTCATCCTGAGGTTAATAGGTGCCATTAGAGGAATTTAAACACAGAGTGGCACAATCATATCTGTGCTCTAAATTGGCAGCTCTGGATGATTCTTGACTGAAGGACAGAAAAAAACAGCACACTGGGGAGTGGGGAGAAAGGGAAAGCAAAGGAACGAATATTTGTTTAATGCCTCTTACGTAGCAGGCACTAACTTCTACATTCCATAGCAAACTGGAACAGTAGCCCACCCATCACCTCATTCTGCCATGTCTGGGCTCACAGGCCCTGCAGATCGGGCAGTGGGCCATAGAGTCCCTCCCACCCACCCACCCAACATCACTGAGTGCAGTGGGAATCACGTGACCTAAGAGGAGCCTATAAGATTTCCTCCCCCCTCCTCCTCCGTCCCTTTTTTTCCCTCTCTCCCTCCTTCTCCCTCGCTCCCTCTCCCCCACTTCTCTCTCTCCTCTCTCCCCTCCCTCTCCTTCCCTCCGTCTTCCTCACCCCCTCTCCCTTCCCCCTCCCTGTCTTTCTCCCCTGAATTCCAAACAGGGGCAGAGATTCTAGAGTGTCTCCTGAACGGCTGAACCAGGGGCTCACTGGAAAGCTAGGGAAGTATGAAAAGGAGTGGCACCAGGGAAAGCTGCTCTTCAGAGAGAAAACAAGGTCGGACCCTCAGAGGGGAGCAGAGGAGAGACCACTCTGCCAACAGGAGGGAGGAAAAGCCTTGACTTCTAACTATTGTCAGGTTCTGGATCTACCCCTGTTAAGGGCAATGGTATTCCCTGCCCTTGAATCCATGAACCCTGCCCATGAATTCTTTTAATAAATTTATTCTTTTGTTTCTCCTGTTAGTCTGAGTGGATTTCGTGGTTTGTACCCCAAAATACCTTGACTAAAACACTTGAATTCTCTGAGTCCTCCAAGTTCACCCCAGGCATAATGGGACCATGAATCCGTCCAGACTTCACCAGCTTGGGACTGAGGCTGCTGTACAGCTTGCCCTGGTCCCAGAGGGATCCTGCCCGGTAGGGGCTTAGACTGAAAGCCACAAACCCCATGGCCTGGGGGCTGAAATCTCAGGAGGGCAGAGATGGCTTTTCCTGGAACCTAGAGACATCTTTCTGACACCTGCAAGCAACTCTCAATCACTGGGAGCTGGAAGAGCCCAGAGAACCTGAGTGGAAAGGAAAGGCTTGGGGGTGAGGGGGGAGAGCTTGGTGGAAGGCTGCCCCAGTGAAGTGGGTCAGAGCCAAATGACCCGGATGGAAAAACTCAGGTTTTCCATAGCTGCTGGACTTGTATTTAACTTCTCTGAGCCTCAGTGTCACCACCTGTAAAACGGAGCTATGAGTTATGCCTCGCTCACGGAGCTGTTTGAGACTATGTGAGATACCACAGTGCCTGGCACGTGATAGGCATTCAGCAAGTTCTTCCAGTTATTATTATCCTATTATTTTGCTATTATAGAGGAACTCAGGGTAGTAAGCCTTATGGTTTACAGTACGGGTTTCAGCATCAAGGACTGAAATTTCATAGGCTCTTTACCATCTGTATGGTAAGTTGGTCAAGTTGCTCAGCCTCTGAGCCTGTCTCCTCCTCCATAAATGCTGATAATACCCATTTTATAGGATTACGGCACCCACTATACATTAGTGTACTGCTTTGTGCATAGAGGATACTCTCTTAGTGGAAGCTATTTTTAATTTTAACCCATAACAAGCTCTATCTCAGGACACAGGAGACTGATGAGGAAGGAGTTGGGGGGTAGAGGTTTACTCTATGTTACAACACAATCCACACCTATCTATGGAGCTTCAGTGTGAATTCTGCTTTGTGAGAGCAAACACAACAGAAGCAGCTTTGGTCTCGACCCCACAAGAACATGCTATGTCACACTTGTATGCAGCTGTCTTTTGATTTCTGAGAATTGTCTTAATGAGACCCAAATCCTGGAAACACCATAAGCTAATGCAAAACATTATGGCAGCCAGAGCTCTCCTGTTCCGCCCCAAACAGGGACCCAGCCTTTTCATGTACATTAGTTCATCTCCTCTTCCCCAAACCCTGGGAGCAAGGTGTTTGTTAGGCCAACTTTTTATTCTCCCTAGACTGGCAAACTGACTCCGTAAGATTAAGTGACTTACCTTTGGTCACATTGTTACTAAGTGGCAGAGGCAGCATTTAACCAGATGGCCTCACTCCAAACCCTGCACTCATCCAAGGCTGCTGCGGATGGTGAGCTGCAGAGACCCAGGTCGTCTCTTGTGTGCAAGGTCCGACATTTCCAACTGCTCCAGCCACAGCTCTGAGCATTTCCCACAGTGCCTAGACCAGGTCTGGCCATATGATAGAGCTCTGATAATACTTGTCACCTGGAAATTAAATCTGTCTTTTGACACTTAAGTCAGGTGCTTTCTGAAATAACATTAATTGCATGTAATCATGCAAACACACTATCCCACCACATCCTGATAACAATAGCCCTAATTATTGAGCACCTATTGTGAACCAGATGTGGCATAAACTTTACCCCTAATGCCAAATGCAACTGTATTCGATTCAACAAGAAATTGTTGAATGCTTATTGTGCGCCAAGCACTGGGTCATTATTCTCATTTTCCAAATGAGCAAAATAGGCTCCAAGATTGAGTAATTTACTGAAGTGGTGGTCTGGACCAAGGACCCAGGTCTGATGACAAAGCCCACGCCCTCTGCTCAACCCACACGACTGTCCCCAATTGTGAGCATTTACTAACAGTGCAACTACACTAGAATGATTGGAACAAAGATGGTAATTGCCAGAGGGCCAACCACACCTGTCATCACAAACCCGATGCCACAGTGCTACCAGAGGACATCTATTTGAGGCTGACATTGACCTGGTCCCTCTGCAGCAGCCTCATGCACAGGTTTTCCTAAGCTCTGTGCCCTCCCCCAGCAGGGCTGTATCTTGTTTCTACCTACTTTATTAGAGCGTTTTCACAGCACGGTGCATAAATTAATTAGCACACAGTCTTCTATAGGAAACAGCCCCTGGATTTTAGCCTTAATTCACAGAGACAACAAAATAAAGTATTGAATTTCCAAGCTAAGAACAATCTGGCCTTTTCCAGGTTCCCTTTAAAAAATGCAGAACTTGGTGGAAAGCGCTGTGTGGCTGCTTTCAATGGCTGGGGGAGAGTGCCCCCTTGCCCAGGTGCCACCCAAATCAGGAGAGCCAAGAGCAGTCACCAGCCAGGGGAAGGGGGTATCACTGATGAGTGGGACTGATGCATTGTAATTAATGCTAATAAAAATAGATACTGCAGGAGAGAGAAGTGCCAAGCCAGGAATCCCTACTCCCGGATAGAATTTCTCACAGGTAATGGAAAGAAGAAAAAAAAAAAAAAGTCACTTCTTATAGGAAACCTGATCTACACGTTGCCTACAGAGGATTTTTGTAAAGTAACTAAGGAAATGCAACTAAAGACAGCAGCCCCAGAAAAATTAGACTAGCTCAACTTAGAGAACTTTCTTTCCTGCAACCCAAGGGAACCCGGTAACGCTACAGGCGGAAAGAATTTCTAAGAGCAGCGCGTTCAGTCTGCAGTTTCTATGCGGCCCTACGGAGACTCCAGCACCCAGTGCTTCTGGTTGGAGGAAGCCAGCATAACTCTCTGAGACTTCCCCTACAAAGCGGACGAGAGCTGGGAGGGAAGAACAGGAGAAAAGGAGAGGAAAAGGGCCGTTTTCCTATTGGCCTGGTACTTCCCAGTTGCGGCTGTCAGTCAAATCCCACTGGTCATTCTGGCATCCATTCAAACATTCCCTGGGCACCTACTGTGTGCAAGGCAGATCCAGATCCTCCGGAGGGGGGGGCGGGGGCGGAGGGCAGGAGGTGGAGTAGAGGTGGTGGAGATACGAGGGTGAAAAGCCGGGGTCTGTTCCCCAAGGATCACGTGATCAAACCCCAGCAACCTACTGCGCCTCCGAGGGAGCGCACCTCCCGGACGCGCCCCACTGCTAGTGGCCCCTCTGCCAGGGCAAACGTCCGGCTAGTGCTGGGGGCCGGTGGGTACGGAGGCACCATCCGGCCCTCTCGGCGGCCTCCCCCTCCTCCGCTAGAGGCCTGGGGGCGCTGCGCACCCACCCAACGACCCGGACTCTGGGACCTGCCGCTTGGGGGCTCTCGCGGGCAGACCCGGCCGAAGGCAGGTTTAGGGACGCAAAGGCCCTCTGTGGCCCACACGAAAGAAAAAAACAACAAAAAACAAAAACAAAAACAAAAACCGGGCGGCGGACTTAGGCGGCTTCCTGAACCCGAAGCCGAGAGCCTAGCCGCCTCACGGGATGCCCGGCCCGGCGTGCCCGCGCCCCAACCTCTCTCTAGGCGAAGGGGCCCGGCGTCCCCCGCCAGCCCGGGAGGGAGCGTGGCGCAGGCAGGAAGGGACTCCAGCCCTGACCGTGACCGCGGGCGGGGACAGAAGGCCGCGCGAGCCAGGCCGGGCGTTGTCGGAGGGTGGGCAGCGCCCCGGGACTGGGTCTACACCAGACCCACTTGGTCTCGCCCGGTCCCGGCGCCTCCTCGGGCCGAGGCACCGGTTTCTCGGCCTCCAAACGGGCCCCGAGCCCTAGTTCTCTCTCTTTTCGTTTGAACAAGAACCCCTGCGAGCCCGCGACCTCCAAACCGTTGTCTCGGGAGGGCCTTCTAGGCCGCCCCGTGGGTCCGGCCCAAAGAGCGACACTGCTACTCCGGCCCTTGGGGGCCTGTGACCGTGCCAGGCACGTGCGGTGCCGGCGACGGCCCGAGTCGCGCTGTTTCCAAAGGCCTGCCGCCCGGAGCCCGGTGCCCGAAACCTTGTCTGGGGTTGGGGTGCCGTGGAGACCACTTTCTGAATTGGAGATTTATGTGAGCGGAATGCCTGCGCCTTTACTGCCCCCAAACGTTGGGCAACACAGAAAACCGTGGGGCGCGGGGTTTTGCAAATACCCCTCTTGTCCTCTGGGCCGCGGGGCGGCCATGCAACCTGAAGGGACCCAGGGCCCCGCGGCAGGGAGGCGCCGCGAGCCTCAGCGCACACCCGCCCTGCGCCGCTTGTCCGCTTGCAACGAAACGCCGCAGCCGAGGCGGGAGCGGGAGGCCGGGTCTCAGCGAGCATGCTGCGGGAACAGAGGGCTCTGAGATCGCGGACGCCGGCTGCCCCCACTACCCACAACAACCCCCCCCCGGGGCGGCGACGCCCCAGAACCCAGCCTGGTGCGAGCTGTAGGGGGAGAATCCGAGGGGGGCGGTGACAGGGCCATAGTCTTATGCCCAGGGGATTTCTGCAGACTTCAAAGCCTGGAAAAAATAAAGATTAAAAGAAAAAAGGTTTCTGGTCTTCTGCTTTCGCACCGAGCCCCCCCACACACCCTGGCCCCCTCCTCTGCTGGAGTTAGAAATAGCCTGTAAGCAGCCCCTCCTTAGATGGCCCCCTTCTTTCCCAAATGGCCTCAACCCAAAGTCAGGGAAGCCCTTGGGGGGCTGGCGAGGCTACTTTCTCCCTTCCCCAAAAGTTCTGCTAGTGGGCAATATGCTAGCGCTGGGCTGGGCAAGGGGTGCCATCTGTGGGGGCCCTGGGGCCTTGCTCTGGGGAGCTCCCTGCCCAGCTCCAGACACAAAGGCCCCGGGACTGTCCCTGACCAAGAGTCAGGGGCAAAGGCATTCTGTCAGTGTGAGCTCATTGGAACACACCCATCCACCTGTGCTGCAGTCTTCCAGAAAGTGTGATCCCAGGGGATTTCCAGCACACCTTGGAGCGGAAAGGAGACATTTTAGTGAATCCCAAATTTCCACCAATCTACAAAAGTTTTCCCCTTCCCAGCCATGGAGCCTCTCCTGTTTGTGCTTACTGAAATGGCAAGTGCAGGTCTCCCCGTATGTCTTAGGGAAGGAAGGAATGTAGGACTGGGTAGATTGGGGTGGGTTAGAACCAAGGCTTCTCCAGCAGGTGCCCCGAGCACCGGAACCTGGGACTGAGATCGCCTTAAGGTCATGCCGGCATTTATCAAATCCTCACCCAGATACCTCCCATGTGCTCTGTCCTGTGGCAAAGACTGCCAAGAAGGGGGCTAGGCAGGGAGGGGGCTTCAGACTGTCAAGAGCCTACCTGAGCTTCTAACTTTTTAGGGCAGGCACTCAGCTGTCCCTGCTAACAAGAGGTTCTAGCCCAGACCTGCTAGAACCAGTTTCCTACAAATACGGGAGGAAGGGCAGAGCTGGTGGCATATGCTCATACACCCATACATCGGGTAATGGTGTTCCAGGTTTTCTGTGCTTGCTCTGTGATGACTTTTCACATGGCACACATGATATTATCCAGGTCCACGGCTGTTCTCTTGGCATGGGTGACTCTTGGGCTTGGCAGCCGGGGGCCCCAAAAAGGGCAAAGCTGGAAAGAAGAGTGAGTCAGAAGTTCCCGAAAATGTGCCTTGGCTGAACAGGGCCGGACCCAGTTCTGGGGGAAGTTCAATCTTGAAGCTCCAAGAGTTCAGGGAGGGGTATATTCATGGTGGCAACTGTGGCTGAGGTTGCAAAGGATACCTGCCTTTTCAAGGTGAGGATTCTCAGACCCAGCCCAGCCCAGAATCAGCAGGGACGCAAAGGATCACACAAACCTCATCTAATAGTGGGAGAAAGTGAAGTGGAGCAGACCATAAGCTGGCCCAGTCTTACACCAGGAAGCTACTGCCCAGGCCCACTCACTGACACCAGTGAGTGGTGTCAGTGCTCCCCCACAGCCCAGCCTGACCTTGCCAAGATGTAAGATGGCCATGGTGAGAGCCAGCCTGCTGTCATTAACCATGTGGCTGAAGATGAGGTCTTGAAAACAGTAGGTTGCCCATTTTTGGGGATCAATAAGGAAGACTCTGAACATTAGTGCAGCCAGGGACAAATACTTCCCCATGTCTCCCAGAGGCCTCCAAGACTGACTATTGTGTGAACCCTGGGCAGCACACAGGACGCTGGATAGACTCTGGAGGCGGCAGGGTTCCTCCCAGCCAACTGACGGAGACTCTGAAGATGCCACCTGCATTTCTACAGGGAGCTGTCCCTGGCACTGGCTTGGATCCTACTTTGACAGCCCTGGTCTCAACACACACGGGGCAAGTCCAAAAGCAAGTCTTAGGGTGAGTCCCAGGGTTCCACTCTTTCACGCCTGCAACTCCCCCAGAGGACTTCTAGAATGCTAGAGCAGGGGGAAACTTTTGGAAATCTTGCTAAGGAGATGAAGACTTAGAGAAACAAACACAGACTTTTCTCATAGACACCAAGCAAAGCAAAAACTTGAACCCAAGGTTCTGGACGCCCATCCAGTGCTCCCAGCACAACCTCCGGAGAAAATTAAAAAGGATGGGGAAAAAAGAAATGTGGCCTAGACACAGGTTCCACAATTCTAAGCTGAGGGCAGAGCCAAGGCTCTGTGCTGGCTTGGGTCCTGGAACTGGAAGGAAAGTTGACTCCAGCCCCCAACAGCTCAGAGCAAAGACAGGAAACGGAAGTGGAAAGGACCAGTCCCGGAAGAAGCTAAGCCCCGGGCTTTTCAAAAACTGTAGAAACAGCAGCAACAACCCACCCCCCCCACCTCCAGATTTTCCACCTACTCTACTTGCCCTCCTCCCAGAGAATCAGCACCACGTGTTTCCTTACGCGCCCTTACAAAGACACAAACAAACCAGGATCCCCTTTTTAAGACCCTTATTCCGGAGCTCAGTGATCTGGTTCCCAGGCTGGAAGTGCCTGGAGCCAAGTCCGAGCTCAGAGGCCAGAGGGCGGGTTGGTTCTTGCGCCCATTCTGTCCTCCCGGACCACCCACGGGGGAAGCGCCACGGGCGTCCTAGACTCTGTGCCCTCGCCTCCCCGTGGGCCGACTGCCGGCACAGCAGACAAGAGTCAATTTCCGTAGAGGCCCCAGGTTAGTGCCTGGCGTTTCCCGGGCCGTGGGACCCGTGGGGTTAAGTGTGAGTCCCCGCCCGGCGAAGAGCCGAGAGTGCCGAGCTGGGGCGGTACCGACCTCCGGGCAGCCGGCCGGGTTAGGACAGAGAGGAAAGGCGGGATCCTCCACGAAGTTGTGTTCTCAGGCGTCCGCCTGCGGCCACTGCCAAATCTTCTCCACTTCTGTCTCCTACTCCCTCCCCCTTTCTCTTGAAGACCGCCCAGGTCCAGAGTTCCTAGGATGGGGGCGGGGCGCTGTCCGCAGAAAAAGCCAAATCTTTGAGAGGCGCCCAAGCACTTCCAAACTCTCCCATCGCACTGGACCGCTCCTGGGCAGAATCTATCCCAAAAACTGCAGACCCGGGAGGGCGCTGAAGACCCGGAGTGGGGGTAGGGCACCCAGTGGGGCCTCGAGAAAGCTGTTTCTTCCCCCTCGAGGTACCCTCCACCCTTCTCCCTCCTCTTCCTCCCAGCACCCCCTTAAACAGTTCCCCGCCTTCTCCTCTCCCCTCTTTCCTCCCCACCTCGATCCTCCCCTTTTCTTCTCCGGGCGTCTCCACCCCGCCCCCCCCCGTGTCCGTCCCCTCCTTTGCTCTATGGGCGTCCGCCCCGTCAATCACCACCGCCGCCGGCCCCCGCCCGGTCCTCTCCGCCTCCCAGGTTCTTGGAGCGCCTCCCGCTCGCGTCTCGGGCCGCCCTCCGCTTTGCGCGGAGCCGGGCGATCTGTCAGCGGAGCCGGCCGGGGGGAGCCGCCCGACCCGCCGGGGCTCGGGTTACCAGTGACTGACAGCGTCTCCATGGCGAATAATTTGACTCCGACTATTGTCTGGCGCGGGCAGGCCCCGGGTCAGATAACCAGACCAATCAGGGCGCGGGCCGCCGCGCCTCATGCCCGCTTAGAATAATATTATTAAAAAAGCAGCGAGCGAGCTAGACGGGAGGGAGAGCGAGCAAGAAGCGAGCGAGGGAGCGGCGGGCGGGCGGGCGCGGAGCATGCGGAGCGGCGCCCCGGGCGGCCCCCGGGCTTGGACGAGGGCGCAGGCGAGGCGCGCAGGCGGCGGGAGCGCGGAGGAGCGCGGCAGCCGCGGCGGGCGCGGGGACGGACCGCAGTGACTCGGAGTTCGCCGGGAGACCGCGCGGGGCCGGGGGGGGGGCCGCCCCGCCCGCCTCTCGGCCCGGACGGCCCGGCGGGGAGGCGCCCATGCCGGACGGCGCAGCGCGGTGAGGGCGCGCGCGGGCGGGCGGGGACGCAGCCGGCACCATGTCCATGCTGCCCACCTTCGGCTTCACGCAGGAGCAAGTGGCGTGCGTGTGCGAGGTGCTGCAGCAGGGCGGCAACATCGAGAGGCTGGGCCGCTTCCTGTGGTCGCTGCCCGCCTGCGAGCACCTCCACAAGAATGAAAGCGTGCTCAAGGCCAAGGCGGTGGTGGCCTTCCACCGCGGCAACTTCCGCGAGCTCTACAAGATCCTGGAGAGCCACCAGTTCTCGCCGCACAACCACGCCAAGCTGCAGCAGCTGTGGCTCAAGGCGCATTACATCGAGGCGGAGAAGCTGCGCGGCCGGCCCCTGGGCGCCGTGGGCAAATACCGCGTGCGCCGCAAGTTTCCGCTGCCGCGCTCCATCTGGGACGGCGAGGAGACCAGCTACTGCTTCAAGGAGAAGAGTCGCAGCGTGCTGCGCGAATGGTACGCGCATAACCCCTACCCCTCGCCGCGCGAGAAGCGCGAGCTGGCCGAGGCCACGGGCCTCACCACCACGCAGGTCAGCAACTGGTTCAAGAACCGGCGGCAGCGCGACCGCGCGGCTGAGGCCAAAGAAAGGTACGAGTAAGTAGAACTTCGGCGCCAGCTCCCCTGGGGCTCCAGGGAGGGGGTCGCGGGGCGTGTGCACAGCCCCCGGGAGAGGCCTAAACTGGGTGCTCGGTCCCTGCCGCGGCCCAGCTGCAGCCTCGTCTGACCCTGCCGGCCTTCAGGTCTTGTGGGAGATCGAGAGGGCAGAAATTTGTCCAAAGCGGGCAAAGCGATCGGGGAAGTTGTCAGTTAACTTCCTGGTCGCTTGTGAACAAAAGTGGAGAGGCAGCGAACTTTGGGGCGAGAGCAAGACAGTGGCTGGATCATGTGCAAGGGGGACACGGCTGGCAGGGTCTGACAGTCTTCGGAAGGACCGAGGGGTTCGGAGGGGGACTATCAGGGCTGCAGATTTGGAGCTGCCTGTGCGAATTCACCGGCACTTCCCCGCACTTCCTGTTCGCCTTACTCAGCCCTAGGCCAAAGTGTGATTAGGGGTCAGGACTGGGATTGATACTTTCCTGGTGTGACCTGGATGTGGAAGGGCCTGGGCAAGAATATTCATTGTCTGGATATGGAAGTAGAAAGGGAGACTTTATCCTGCATAGGAAGGACCAAGAGGAGCAAGACGATGGGGCGGAAGTGTCAGCTGTAGGAGAGCAAAAGAGAAACACATGCCCCTTTTCCTGCCCTCTTGGACCCAGCAATCCTTCCTGGGCCTGCCAGGCTCTTGACTCCTCTCCCCTCAGGCCCTACTGTCTTTAGGGGGGCGGCCGGTAGCGGTCTGGGGTAAACTGAGAGCAACAGAAGGCCTGGGAGTTGCTTGTCTTCAAGGAAACCAGGGCTTCCTGAACAAGCTTAACAGTTGACCATTAGGCCCTTGTGGCTGCCAGTCTGTGGCTCCTCTGAACCCCAAATATGAAGAAGGAAATGGGAGAAAAACTGACTGTGGGAACAGAAATCCAGCCTAAGTGTAACAGCAAAACAAGACACCTGGGGTTGGTGGTATGGGGCGTGTGCAGCCCAGAGTAAATGATTAGGGTCGGGGGAGGTTGCTGAACAGTGGACCCAGATCTCTGGAAGTGGAAGGGGGAGCTTCAGGCCGACCCTGGCCTCCCAGACAATGAGGTTGGAGTATGTACAGTTGTAAGGTCTCCATTGCCAGCTATGTGGGAAGTTCCCTTCCAGGAAAACAGAAAGAGAAGGTCTTGCGAAGCCAGTGAGGAGAAAATCTACCCCGGATTCCAAATCTCTAGATCTGGTCGGGGCTGACAACCAAAGGCAGAGCAGGAGGTGGGTTCTCCCTCCTGGGGTCCCCCTCTTCCCAGCCTGGCATGCATCCAGACTCCTGAAGAACTAGGTTCTCAGGCCAGGCCCCAGGTGAGGGCTGCAGAACCCCTCAGTTTCTGTATGATGGAAAAGTCTAGGCCAGGATTAGCAATCCCCTCCATGCTTCTCCCAAGGGCTGCCCTCCCAGCCCCCAGCTTCTAGCCTCCCAGCTGAAGTTTGCACTGTGCCACCAGGGAAAGGGAGTGCTACATCCTTAGGGCCTTGTCCTTAGACCCAGCAAGGAGAGCGCTCACAAGACCTGCGAGGTTGGAGCTAGAAAGCAAGGACCCTTAGCTCCAGGAACCTGACCCCCGCAAAAAGAGATTTCCCTTAAGCGGAGAAAAGCAATGGGAGGTGAAGGCCCGGGAGATCCCTAACTTCAAATGGGGCCCTCAGCCTAGGCTCTAGGGGCCCTCACTCTCCTGGCCCCACTTCTACAGAGCAACCCTGGCTCAGGGAGCCAAGAAGCTGAAAATCCAGGCATCTTCCCTTTCTCCCTGTCTCCTTCCCCAACTCCACCGAGCCCTGCTCCCTGGGCCCCTCTCCTCTGGCAAAGAAATGTTAGCAGCTCAGCGAAGGGGGGAGGCGGCCAGAACGTACAGAGAACAGGAAAGATATTCAAGAGGTTAAGAACAGAAGAGATGGGGGGATAGAGACCGCACAGTGAAAAGGCAAAGTGAGAGAAATCGTGTATTGAGCGATGAAGAGAACTGGCAGAAAGCGCGAGAGCCCCAGGCCAGGCCGAGAAAATGGTAGAAACCGAACACACCCGCAGGCAGCGCCGGGCGCCTCTGGAGCGGAGGCGAGCGGCGGGGTCTGGCTCCGGGTGACGCGGCGGCGCAGAGCGGCCTCGGTTTCCCCCGTTGACCCGGCTGCTTTGCTCCTGCACTTGCAGGGAGAACAGCGAGAACTCCAACTCCAACAGCCACAACCCGCTGGTTGCGTCGCTGAATGGCAGCGGCAAGTCGGTGCTAGGCAGCTCGGAGGACGAGAAGACGCCGTCGGGGACGCCAGACCACTCGTCATCCAGCCCCGCGCTGCTGCTCAGCCCGCCGCCGCCCCCCGGGCTGCCGTCCCTGCACAGCCTGGGCCACCCTCCGGGCCCCAGCGCCGTACCCGTGCCCGTGCCGGGCGGAGGCGGCGCGGACCCGCTGCAGCACCACCACGGCCTGCAGGACTCCATCCTCAACCCCATGTCGGCCAACCTCGTGGACCTGGGCTCCTAGAGCCCCGCCTGCCTCGACGCGCTCGCCTTCCAGGCTTGGCGCTGGGGACCGGAGAGACGGTGTCGGGAGGGCGCCCTGCGCCGGCGGCTCCACCAGGTACTGAAAGACCCGCTCGCTGAGCAGGCAGAACCGCCGGCCCGGGCAGGGTGGATGGCTCTTTGGTTTGGTCTTTGTCCGCCGGGATTTGTTTTCAACAAGTTGCTTCTGAGATCGTTTGGAGCCCTGGGACCCGGCCTTGAACCCGCGAAGGGAATAAACTATACACTATTCTCATACTCTCTCTCCCGACCTTCTCATCCCTTCTTTCCTTTTCCCTTCCCTTGCCTTCCTTGCTCTTTCTTCCAGATCTTTTCCCTTCTTTCTCTCTTGTCCTCTCTACCTCCCCTTCTTGCTTTCCCCCTTCCTCTATATTTCTGGCTTGTCACCCCTTGGTAGGTTTCTGTTTCTCTCTTTCTGTTTTTCCGTTTCTCCCCTGGCTGGCCCCTTGCACTCCTGGCCCCAGGGCCTGTACCCCTCAGCCTTTCTCCTCGTGCCGGACACCTATTTGCGTCCTCCTTCCTCACTTTCCTGGGTGGACGTGGCAGGGGGAAGAGCAGAGGAGCCGGGCCTTCTCCAGAGGCCCTGCCTAGGGTTCAGCGGGGCTGCAGGTGTCAGCTGTGCGCCTAGTAACTTACGTGCAAGAGAAAGGACCGGGGCACCAAGGCCTCTGAGCATGTCCCAGCTGCTTGCCCCTCTCTTTCTCTCGGTGAGGCCTGCCGTGCTCTCTCCTCTTCCTCCCGGGACTGTGGCCACAGTGCTCCCGGCAGAGTGTGCCTCCCGAGCCACAGACTTGCCGTCTCCTTGTTACGCCCTCATGTGAATGTTCTTCGGGAAATATTTCTGCTTTTATTTTATAATAAAATTAGAAATCATAAATATATATATGGATATATACCACAAGGCCCGTGATCCGGGAGTGCAGCAGTGTCTGATTTCCCTACAGGGACTCGACACCCCGGGTGGACCGTTCTGGGCAGCGATGTCCCAGGAGCCCCAGAAACCGGGAGCCGCCTTCCCCCATACACGTCGTTTGTATCAGCCCTAAGGTGAAGGGACTGAAAACTGAGACCTCCCCCCTCCCCACAAAGCCCTCCGTCCCCTTTCCTGTGCGGGAAGCTCCCTGCAAGAGCAGGAAGGCGGTGGCCTGCTCCTCTTAGAGACCCTTCTCCCCCATCAGCGGAGCAGGGCCCTCAGCCTCCTCTTTTTTTCATTTTGGGGATGAGGGTAAGAAAAGAGACGCTGTGTGCCAAAAAAAGGAAGGGACGTATGTCTGGAGATGCCAAAGCTGGGGAACAAATCGGAACATGGAGGTTTCCTTAGCGGTGGTCGCAGTCCCCAGAACCCGGTAGGACGCCCTGGACAAATTCGCTGGCCCCAAGGGCAGCTGCCGAGCCAGTGCAAAGCCCGGGTGGTGCGTGTGGATGTGGAGCAAAGGTCTCCAAGCTCAGAAATCAGTCGTTTTGGGACAGTGATGAAAGGATGGTGGAGGAAGGGAAATCCGAGGAGACTGGGGAGGCCCGGCTGGCGGGCGCGTGGTCTAAATAGGAGCAAGAGGGCACCAGGGCTTGGCCGGTGAGGCCGAGGGAGGGGGGTGCACCTCTGCGCATCGTGCACGGTAGGTTCCCCTGTAGCGGTACATTAACCTGCAGCGCCCTCTCCCTTCTGGGGGCCCCAGTCCCACCTCTGCCCCGCATTAACCGACCCCTTGAAGCCTGTCCTGCCAGATCCCAAGCATTCAGGGCTCCTCAAGGAGGAAGTTGTGGCTTTTGCGTCTCAGGTCATGCCAGCTGTGGGTACCAAGCATGTTCCTCCTCCACGACCAGGACACTTCTCGGCTCAGACATGCCACCTGGACCCCACGGGAAAGAGAGAATGAGGTGCTCTTCCGACGGGGAGATCCTAGAGTGCTGGGACCGCTTTGGAGAATTTCCTCTTTGATGAAATCAGCGTTCACAGAAGACCCTTTTGCGCATACTTTCTCAAAGTACCTTGGATTCCTTCCCGGCCGAGATTCACGCAGCCGCACGGACAGCTGGACGGGCTCACTTGGCTCAGGAGGCTATGCCTCCCGCCTTTGCTCTGTGCAGGCCTGGAGGTCAAGGGAGTCGCCAGCAGGCTGAGACTGCTCCGCATGGGCCCAACCCTGCACCACAAGAGGAATTCCAGCCCTGGCAGCTCGCTCCGCCTCTCTTGGAGGCTCTGCTCTAGAGGACAACCCAGATCCCCCCAGGAGCAGATCTATGCTTACAGGGTCCCAGCTGCCTGACCTTCACTGAGTGGCAGAGTGAAGAACCAGCTATTGCCTGAGGGTCCAGAGAGGCTCAAGCGACCATAGACGCCACCTTGAGTCAGTGGAGCTGAGCCACCAGCCCCAGGCTTACTTCTGGGAAGGGAGGAAACACAGTAGACCCTGGAGCCCACATCACCCCTACCTGCCTCCTATTTTCCACACTCCCACTCCCAGGGAAACAGGCTCTGCAAGAACTCTCACAAGGACACCAACATACACATTCATCATTCGATTCACTGGGATTGAAAGGCCGTTGTGTGCCAGGCCCTGTGGAGGCACCAAAAACACACACCCTTTCACATAGTGGCCACACAGGGAAACACACGGACTGTCACACATATGTTCACACACACAAACAGAGAAGCAAACACACAGACTCTCAACCCATTCTTAGAGACACAAACACATGTCTTCAGGCAAAACCTAAACACTCTCTGCCCCAATATACATGAGATACATACCGAAATGAATCTCTCCCACGCGTAAACTCACAGACACAAACACAAATATACATCATGCTTCTCCCCAGTAGCATACAAACCCACACTCACACCCGTGCCCCTACCAGCAGCCAGTCCTAGTCTATCTATCTGCTGGGGCCAGGGCATGGCCTTGCAGGGAAGCTTTCCTTGAAGGTCTCAGTGGCTGGCCCCCAGGGAGAGAGATGGTGCTAGCCAGAGGAGGCAGACGGACAGAGATCCCACCTGTGGCACCTTCTTTCTGGGGCCCAAGTGGGATCGCTGGAGGTTACCGGGAGCTCTCACTGGCCAGTAGGGGGCAGGGTGCCTGTCCTGGAGCTTTATTCCGGCACAATCTCGCTACTTGTTGCAACTTCCCTCTTTCCCTCCGCCTTGGAAAGCTAACCCCGAAAATATTTACTTAAACGGGAAACTATGCAGAAGTTCTGAAAATAAACTGGAGCAGCTACTCACCCACTGCATAAACCTATAACAAGCCAGGCCTCCATTCCAAGCTCCACTAGACCCAGTGAGAGGTTGCTGCGGGCCCCACCAGAGCGTGCCAACTGGACATAACTCTTGCACAGATGCTGCCAGATGAATACAACCGCTCCCCCTAGGCGTCCACCAAACAGTTCCTAATGGCTGTGTCACCCCTTCCCCGGTGGCAGCCGGAAGCCAAGAGTTTTTGCTCTCATGACCATAAAGGACACAGCGCTGGAAGCACAAGTCTCCCTCCTTTTCTCTTCCCCTGACCTTGTCCGCCTTTCATTTGTTTCCAGCGAGGTTCCATACCCATGCAACCCTCGAAGGTGAAAATGAACAAAGAAGGTAGAATCCAGCCCTCCTGCACCGACTCACCTGGTTGGGGGCATAAAAGCCAAGGGCAGCTGAGTGCACAGGGGAGCCAAGGGGATCGCTGTGCCTCCTAGGCACTCTTCTCCCCACACCTCACGCTCAGCAGCAGACCTGGCTGGGGTGTGGTCCTGGCCCAGACCCTGCTGTTCCCACCCCGAAAGTGCATCTCAAGGGAGTGGCAGGTCTACCTGGGGAGCAGGTGATGATGACCTGCCACGAAAGCAGAAGTTAAACAGAGCCAGGGAGATCTGAGGAGGGAACACAAGGCTACCCCTGGATTTTCCCTAGTCCCTGTAGGAAACACCATTTCGGGTCTGGGAAAGCCGGGATCAGCCACGTGCGGGTGCAGGAGTCAGGACCCAGGGAATTTGGCCTCCACAACCTCACCAGTGCCCACCTCTTGCTGGAATATTGCTGGGGTTCCTGGTGACAGGCAAGTGTTTGTGTGTTGAGGGGCAGGTGGAGAAGGGCCGAGGAGGGTTTGGGCTTGTGACTGAGGCCCCTCCCTTTTTCAGGTTGCCCACCCCAACCGTGGCAGGCGGTCATCCGTACCCTTAGGTCACAAAGCTGCCTAGGGCGTCTGGAAATGGCCGAGACCCAGTGCTTGAGGATGTACTGGGAAATGTGAGAAGGCCTGAGACAGCGTGTAGGCGCAAAAGGGTGAAAAAAGGCGCTGGTGTTCATTGATGGGGCGGCCGTGCGCCCTGGGAGGCTGGCTGTTTTTGAGTACATAGGTGGGCGGGTGAGACCGTGCGCGCCCAGAGGTCTCTTGGCAGGCTACGCCGGTGCGCTCCGGCTCGCAAGGAAGGCTTCGAGGGCTGGAGGAGGATCAGCCTCTCCTCTCCCTCCGCCAGAACCCAACCGGGCGCAAGTGGGTCCTGATTCCTGAAGCCAGGGAGGGCGGGGTGGGCCGGAGGGAAGGACGTTCCCTCTGTCGCTGCTGCCAGGGGCCGGACAGTGGAGCTGAGCCTGGGCCCCAAAGATCTCGAGTCCTGGTGTCAGGGTCAAGGCCTCGCCCACCGCCTCGCTGGAGTCTGTTCTCGAAACTCCGTGGGTGTCTGTGCGACTGGAGCTCAGAAATGGCTTCTGGGTTGCGGGAATGAATCGGAGGGAAGAGGGTCAGATTGGGTGTCCCACAATGGGGTGAGTTTCACAGTTTTCCCACAATCTCAGCAGCCGGGCTGCTCCCCTTCCAGGTAGGTGCCTGCTCCTGGCCGCCCGCCCGTGGAGAGAGTCTAAGCAACACCGCGTGGATGTGCCTGAAGAAAGCCCCCCTTCCGAGGCCCGACAGGTGCCCCTAATTGCCCCCAAAGTCTCCCTTGCTTGGAGGACCCACAAACCCAACAGGCTGGCCCAGGGGCGGACACGTAGGGGGAGCCCTTCTTTAGGATGTTAGTGGCCCAGGCTCTAGGCAAGGCTAAATCGACAGCTCTCAGCGGCTCAGCACCCCCGGAGTGCCTAGCGCATCTTCCCTCGCCGAGCAGTGTGTACGCGCCGGACTCCGGCGCGTTACGGGGACAGATCGCGCCGCTCCGCCTGCCCCGCGGCCTCCGCAGCCCCGCCAGCGCGCTGAGTGCCAGGCCCCGCGCGGCCGGCTTTAGGCTTTCGGCGCGAGTAGCCCGCGCGCTGCTCGGAGTCCCGCGAAGCTCTGGCGCCTGCGGGCCCGGGAGCTGGGAACCACCGGGTTGGGCAGCCCCGTTCCTCCGGCCCTTCGAGCTGGCGGTCAGGCGCGAGGCAGAGACCTTTGGGACGTGCCACGGGCGACAAAACCATCCGCTGCTGCGCCATCCCCAGTAGCCATCCTCTGCCCGTCCAGGGCACCCAAGACCCGACAGGCCCACACCCGGGCTTCTGCGGCCTGGGAGTCAGACCAGAGCCGCCGGAGTTCCCATAAAGAGAGTGACAGATCAGGCCGGAAGGCAAGAGCCGCAGCGGGGGCGGACCTTGCCGAGCTACCAGCCCTCCATCCCTTCCTTCGGCGCCTTTCCCAAGGGCATGAGTTGCTCTGCCCAGCCAGGCGCTCCCATTAGCTAGAAAGCTCACTGCGGGCAGAATTATCCAGGTAACTTGCCCCAGGCCATGAAAACACAGCTCTATGGTGACTTGGTGGTCCCCAGAGTAACAGGTCATAACTGCCATTTCTTGAGCGCTTACTGCGCGTCAGGCACTTTGCACACCTGGTATCTGTTGAATTCTCACGGCGGCCACACAAAGAAGCTATTACTACTGGTAGGTGAAACTGAGACACCGTGTTCGGGAACTTGCCCAGAGTCGCGCACGTTACGGCCGCAGGACTGGCATTTGAGCCTGCTCTCTGCGAGTCTGCAGCGCACCGTCTTCCCAGGGTAGCGGCTGGGCCGAGCGCGGGGCCGGGCGGCCGAGGAGCGCGCAAGTGACTCCTGCGGGGATCGGGGCAGCGCCAGGCCGCCCAGAAACCTACGACGGGGACTGGCTCCAGCCTGAGCTGCGGCGGCGGAGCTCGCAGCCTCGTCACCCGCTGCGGTCCTGTGAGGAGGCTTCGTCTCCGCGAGAATGGGGATAATTGCGCAGGTTCCCCACTTGCCGTCTACTTCATAGACGGGGTGCACCGCCTACCACGGACGGGGTTCCCACCGGGGCAGGTTACTCCGTAGTAAAAATGGAACTTTGGGATCCTAGGATCAGCCTGCTGCTACCTCCCTCTTTGCCCTCCTGAGACTCTGGCTCCGTCTCTGTCATTCTGCTCGGGAAGATGACGCCGTTTTGGGGACCCTGAGGGCTGAGACGTGAGTCTTGGGTGGGACGCCCTCGTCTTTTTCCACCACACCCCCCATTAGCCCCGCGTTGCGGACAGAGCTGTCCATCTGGGGGGCGGGGGGAGTAGGTGTATTAAGGCGTCACTTTATCAACATGGATTTACCGGTGGGGTGGGAGGAGGTCAGAAGGGACAGAGAACCCAGACCACCTTCTAGGACCAGAACTGACCACGCGCATCCCGCCCTTCCCCCAACTTAGGCCCACGGAAGCCCCCATCCCCTTCTCCGTTGGCAGAGATGGTGGTGGTACAAACCCTGCGATTCCACCCGAGCTAGGTGATTGTCAGTTTCAAGACAGGGCGTATGAAATAGCCTATTGTTGCGAGGCAGACCCACTGGCGCGACCCTGGAAACCCACCCGGAGACACCTGAACTGACGGAGGGAGGTCACGGGTCCAAGCCTGAGGAAGGGAGTGAGGGCCTGAGGGTGGGAGCGAGGCCCAACAAAGGAGGCCAACACGGACATGTCAGGTCTTCCTCCCTTTTCCTCCCAAGGGAAGAGCCTCAGCCCAGTAGGGTGGAGGTAGGGGGTTGGAGGGAATTAGAAAAGGTGAAGCCAAATGGTTTCTAAAAGCAAAATAGTCTAGATATTTCTAGCATGTGTGTGGCACTCTGTAGGGTGTCACTGGTTTCACAAACTTCCTATCATTTAATATTCTCAATTATATAAGGTAGGCAGAAAAGTAATTCTTATCCCCATTTGACAGATGAGGACATGAGACTAAGGAAGGTGTTCTGTGTGGCTTTCCTGGGGCTCTTCCCTCTACACTCCATTGTTGAGGTGACTTGTTTATTTGGGAGAAATAGCAGGGTACCAAACCAGCGCAAAGAGTAAAGATTGTTCCCCTGGGGTTGGGGGAAGGATGCAGAGAGATGGCAGCCATCATGGATCCTGGAGATCTAGAGCCTGCTGCAGAGACTTAAAGCAAGTGTACCTCAAAATCCGAACAGCCTGTCCCTGCAGTCACTAACAGGAATGCCTGAAACAGGTCTCTCTGGAAAGGCCACTTCCCTACAAGAGAAGCCTGAGGAAACGTGCAGAGCTGTAAACTAGAGCTTTGTTTTCTCATTGGACTCAGGACCTGTCAGTTAAGGCTCCCAGCAAATGAGTTGAGAGCCAGAAATTTTCTCAGAATGTAAGAATTTTGTGGGTGATCCCCAAAGGGCTGTAGGCTTTTTAACTGGAGAACATGGGAAGAGACTCCAGACTTCTGTTTACTCTGAAAGACTAGCTCCTGGTGTCAGTTCAGAGCTGTAAATGAAGAAGTCAAAACTCACTTTATCATTTACTTATTTTTCTTTAAAGGAGTAGGTTAAGCAGTCACCCCGAAGGCAAATAATATTACATAGGAGAGATGAGGAGGGGGTTAGCGACAAAACAGAAGTGAAGACAAGACTTCAAAGAAAGGATGAAAGTCCAGAATGGCTAGAGCCAAGGCAGGGTCTCAGGGGTTAGGAAGGGCAGCAGGAAATGCCTCTCTCCCGGGAGACCAGGAATCAGGAAGGCTCAGGGAGGTCCCAACGGGCAGTGTCACATCACTCAGAAGCAGCTGGGATGGGTTGGGTGCCAAACTTGAGACCAGAAAAGACTGAAAAATCCCACCATACCTGGTAGCTGGGTCAACAAAAGTCTGCCTCACACTCAAAATCTACCCAACACAGGTAGCTTCCAACCCTAATCGATCTGAGGCAAAGAGGGGGAAAAGAGACTGTTATTGCACATGGATATAACTAATACATGCCCAAACATGAACTTATTTCTCACCCACGCAACAGTCCAAGAGGGGTGTTTCTGACAGCAGGTAGCTTCCCATGAGGTGATTCATAAACCCAGGCTCCCTCGTCAGGTGGCTCCACCCTCACTTGGAACCTCGGAGTCCTTTGCACGCAGTTGCTGGTGGGGTAGGGAGCCTGGCGGATAGGCATGGGAGATGGGGGGGGCAGGTTGGAGTGGTGCACATCCGTTCCACTCATACGCCACTGGACGGGACTTAGTCATGTGACCAACCCCACTGCAAGGGAAATCAGGGAATGGAGCTACCTATGTGACTGGAAAGAAATCTAAGGAAAATGATTTACTGAGTCTGTATGAAGAGTTAGTCAATCTCCAGTGATTATAGAACAGAGAACTCTGTGTTCTGTAAATTTTCCTTTTTCTGAGGACCTGTATGCATTATTGTTGCTGCTTTTACTATTACGCGTTGGGGTTTTGTTTTTGTTTTTTGTCTCGCTAATCTTGGTTTTTCTGTAGTGAAGAATACCTGTGGGGATACCGCTCCTACATTACAGACCACACATCACTTCTCTGGGGCTCAGTTTCCTCATTTGGTGCACAGTGTATTAGGGTAAGGTTCAGCCGGATGTGATAAAAAAAAAAAAAAAACAAGAGTGGTTAAGCATAATGGAAGATTATTTCTCTCACACATCAACATCTAGGTAGGCAGTCGAGCATTGGTACAAGCCAAGCTCTTCCTACTTTGTTGCTTCACTGTGCATGACTTCAACTTCATGCCCAAGATGGCAGCAATATGGAGGAAGGAATGAAGAAGGTCCAAGCCATATGCCCACTGTCTCTTTTTTTCTTAAAGATTTTTTATTTATGAGGGCATCTGGGTGGCTCTGTCGGTTAAGCGGCTGCCTCCGGCTCAGGTCATGATCCCAGGATCCTGGGATCGAGCCCCGCATCGGGCTCCCTGCTCAGTGGGAGAGTCTGCTTCTCCCTCTCCCTCTGCTTCCACCCCCACCCCGCTCATGCTCTCTCTCTCAATAAATAAATAAATAAAATCTTCTTAAAAATAAATAAAAAGATCTTTTACTTATGAGAGAGAGAGCACAAGTGGGGGGGGCGGGTAAAGGGAGAGGGAGAAGCACACTCCCCACGGAGCAGAGAAACTGACGTGGGGCTCGATCCCAGGACCCTGGGATCATGACCTGAGCCGAAGGCAGACAGTTAACCAACTGAGCCACCCAGGTGCCCATGCCCGCTGTCTGTTAAGAAAGATTTTTAAAAGTTGCTATACAACATTCCATTGGCCATAACCTAGTTACATGATCACACGGAACTGCCAGAAGATACGAAATGTAGGTTTTGCTCAGAACAGCCATGTGCAACTAAAATTTGGCCATTCTATTGCTGAGGAAGAATGGGAAAACGGATATTAGGGGACACTGCATCTGAATTCACAGAGGATTAGACGTGGTCATCTCTAAGGTCCCTTACAGAGGTTCTGTGTTTCTATAAAAGCAATTAACAAGCAAAAAAAAAAAAAAAAAAAAAAACCCAACAAAGTATAAACAAAAAAGTTATTTTAAACAACAAAAGCAATTTGTTATCAAAAACTCGTGGCTAATTCATTTTAAAGTTGAAACTCACACCAATAGCCTTGATCTTCATCCTTCCTCCCCACGAACATATAATGTAGTTCCAGAATTCCATTGACTGAATTTGCTTATTACGGGCCATTTAAAATTATTTCCCCGTGCATTCACACCAAGATGTGAGGATGCAAGATGCATTGTGGGAGTGTGGAGAAACACTGGGGGGTCTGCAACCTCTTTCACTGCTAACAGAATACTGAGGGCCACGAAAACATTTCTGTGACCATGTAGTAAAAGAACTACTTCGTTCCTTCCTTCATTTTTCTATCCATTCACTTATTCATCTGTCCCAATTCAGTATTTCCTGGGTATCACCATCTGCTGAGTACTAGATGCGGGGATATGAATATTGTTTTTACCCATCTTCATTAATAATAGGACTATAGCCAGACATTTGGCTAACCAACTACATGGCCTTTATCAGCCTCTTTTGTTAGGCTTGACCTTGTGAACAGGTGCTCTCCAAAGGGACATAAATAGATATGATGTGGGCCACTTTGAGGGCTAGCCTATAACATCTCCCACATGAACTTCCCCATGCTCCCTTTCCACGAACTAGAATGGCAATAACTAGAGCCACCTTGGAAGTCATGCACTGAAGATGGCAGTCATGACTAGTCTCAGTCCCTAAATGCTTATGTGGAATAGAGCAGTGTACACACACACACCCTAACCTGGAGCAAATGCCCTGGACTAAATAAGAGATAAATAAACGTGTGTGTGTGTGTGTGTGTGTGTGTGTGTGTGTGTGTGTGTGTGTCTGAGCCAACATGGTATCTATTTGTTACCGCAAGTTAGTCTAACTCGGTTCTAGAGCATCACCAACCCTGGCAGGCACCATCCATACTATATTCTAGGTGCTTCTGGAACACAACAGCCTAATTAACAAACCATATAAATGTGATGTGTGTGCTAGACAGGGCATCTCCAATGTAGACAGGTGACTGGATCTGTGTCCTCACTTGTGAAGTGAAAGGTCATCCTCTCCAAGTCCAACATGCGTGATTCTCTGGGACATACCACAGCAGGCAGTAGAGAATTCTAAAAGAGTGGACTTTTCTGGAAGTAACGCTTTGGGTGAAAATTTTTACTCCCTGAAAGCCAGGAGCGGTAGGATCCTATTCAAGAGCCCTAAGAAATCTTTTCTTCATGATGTGTGGGAATAGGGTAATGGGGAGAGGAAAGGAGAGTAGGGGGAGATCAGTTGAGGCCAACGCTTAACCATAATGGAGAACATGAGATTTTGTTTCACCCACACAGAGCAACCTGCATACACGTCTCTAGCTTCATCCCTTAGAGAGAACACCAGTTGGGGAGACAGGAGATTTGGGGTTTTACCTCTATCCTCACTTTCTTGTGTAACCTTGAGCAAGTCAACAAGACTTTCTGAACTTCAGTTCCCCTGACAATAAAGGAAGAGAGGACTCTCCATAGACTCTCATTCACATAGATGTGACAGAGGAAATCTAATCAGTGTGGAGAGCAGCCTCATATCTTTGGCAGAAAGACATTGGGAAGGGTGGCATGGATAGGAGCACTGTTCCTTTAGAAGGCAATTGATCTTTGGCAGCACTCACACTGTTCCACTGAACACTGAGTTAGAGGACAGTTATTTGAACCTACTGTCTTTCAGCTGCTGTGCTGGGATTTTTAAAAGTAATCTTTAGGAGGGGAAAACATCTCCAGAGAAAAAAGCCCACCCTCTCCATAAAAGCAACACCATAAAAAATTGGCAGAAACTGTCAGCCCCAAATTTAAAAAAATTTTTAAAGATGTATATATTTATTTGAGAAGGGGGAGGGGCAGATGTAGAGGGAGAGAGAGTCTCAAGCAGACTCCAGCTGAGCACAGAGCCCAATGTGGGCTCAACCTCATGACCCTGAGATCATGACCCCACGTGAAACCAAGAGTCAGATGCTCAACCAACTGTGCCATGCAGGCACCCCTCAGCAGCAAATTTTTTTAGAATTCTGGAAACTAACTAAAAGCTTGAAGCAACCCTGGGAGCCCTCATTCGAGAATATGACTGAACCTTAGGAAGAGCATCAAGCTTTGTGGCATTTGAACTTACCCTGGTCCCATCCCTCAGTTCTCAGCTCATCAGTAGCTTTGACATTTGACAGTCTGCATTCCCAGTGCCAGTACAGGAGGAAGAAGAATGGACCCCACTTACAAACTGATTTTAGTTAATCTGTATGGTGGCTTTCTGGAAAACCTACTCAAACATTTGTCTTCATCTTGACTGCCTAATTGGAACTCACCTTCTGCTACAACCACCAACCAAGTACCATTTTCCAAAAACATTTATAGGCAAATGTTTCAGTTTCTGCTGCCTGAGGCAGTGGATAACAGTGGGGTAAAGAATAGGCCATCCCAAAAGCTTGATAGGAAATATTGGTGAGTGAGGTGCTTTGGGGAATGAGGTCTTTGAGAAGCTCCAACCTGTCCCTGGGATTCTAGAAGGGCACACCCATGCTGAGGGCTATGTACACACTTGGAAAAGACCTAGGAAGGCCCAAGCATTTGCCTCTGACTGTCCTGAGGCTCTGCATAAGCAGGAGGTGAAGGCTAAAGCAAAATTGTAGACTTCCTGGCTGAGCGTTGGAGCCCCAAGCCAACATGCCCACTGAATCTCTCCATAAAGACCAGGAGATTTTTTTTTTTTTAAGTAATCTCTACATCCAACATGGGGCTCAAACTCATGACCCCAAGATCAAGAGTTGCATGCTCCACTGTCTGAGCCAACCAAGTGCCCCAAGACTAGGAGATTCTTTTTGGTGGTTCCAGGTTTTTAAGAAAATCCTGGTCCAAAAATTAGCTCACCACTAAGCTAATGGAATAGAGATTTCGGTGACTGTACATGACAAAAAATAGAGATTTTACTAAATTAGTTTAGCACAGTTACTAAGCAAATGAACAACCACAAGAAACAGCAATAATAGCAAACCCAGGAGAAGGAGAAAAATCTGATTTCCAGAGTTGCCACATTATAATATTTAAAATGTTTACTTTTGAACAATAACAATGAAAAACTACAAGGTTCATACCCATTAGAATGGCTGTCATCAAAAAAGCAGAAAATAACAGTACTGGTGGGGATGTGGAAAAATTGGAACCCTTGTGCATTGCTGGTGGGTTTGAGTTTAAAATGTAAAATGAGGAAATGAGTGCATTTGAGTACAATGGTGCACCAGGTGTGGAAAACAGGTTGGCAGTCCCTCAAAAAGTTAAACATAGGGCACCTGGGTGGCTCAGTCAGTTAAGTGTCTGCCTTCAGCTCAGGTCATGATCCCAGAGTCCTGGGATCAGTCCCGCTGAGCAGGGAGCCTGCTTCTCCCTCTGCCTCTGCCTCTCTCTCTCTCTTTCTCTCTCTCTTTCTCTTATGAACAAATAAATCAAATCTTAAAAAAAAATTAAACATAAAATTACCATGTGTTCCAGCAATTCTACTCCTAAGTATATACCCAAAATAATTTAAAGGAGAGATTTGAACAGATACTTTCATACCAATGTTCACAGTAGTATTACTCACAATAGCCAAAAGGACACCCAAGTGTCCATCAACACATGAATAGATAAACAAAATGTGGTATATACATACAATGGAGTATTCATTTAAAAAATCCATAAAAAGGAATGAAATTCTTATACATGCCATGGCATGGATGAACTTTGAAAACATTATATTAAGTGAAATAAGGCCAGTCACAAAAGGATAAATATTGTGTGATTCCACTTATGTGAAGTATCTAGAATAAGCACCTTCATAAGAGACAGGGAGTAGAATAGAAGTTACTAGGCTGGGGAAGGGGGATATGAGGAGCTATCATTTAATAACAACGAGGGTACAGAGTTTCTGTTTGGGAGGATGAAAAAGTTCTAGACATGGAGAGTGATGATGGTTGCCCAACATTGTGAATGTACTTAATGTCCCTGAATTGCCCACTTTAAAATGATTAAAATTAAACTGGGGCGCCTGGGTAGCTCAGTCCTTAAGTGTCTGCCTTCGGCTCAGGTCATGATCCCAGGGTCCTGGGATCGAGCCCCACATCGGGCTCCCTGCTCATCAGGAAGCCTGCTTCTCCATCTCCCACTCCCCCTGCTTGTGTTCCTTCTCTCGCTTTGTCTTTCTCTGTCAAATAAATAAATAAGATCTTTTTAAAAAATGTATAAAAAGCTTTAAAAAATAAAATAAAACGATTAAAATTATAAATTTTATGTTTTATGTATATCTTACCACAATAAAAAAGCATAAAAAGAAAAAATTACAAGGCACACAAAGAAGCAAGAAATGATAGCCTAAACACAGGGGAAAAGAGCAATTAATAGAAATTGTCCCTGAAAAAAAAACCCCAGTCATTGACTTTGCTAGACAAAGACTTTAAGTCATCTAATTTAAATATGATCAAGGCAGTCAAGGAAGCCAAGCCTAAAGAACTAAAGAGAAGCACCTGGCTGGCTCAGTTGGTAGAGCATGCCACTCTTGATCTTGGGGTTGTGAGTTTGAGCCCCACACTGGGTATAGAGATTACTTTTTAAAAAATAATTAAATAAATATGTTTGTTAAAAAAAGAACTAAAGAAAAGCATGAGAACAATAGCTCACCAAGTAGAGGTACCAATAAAGAAATTAGAACCATAAAAAGTAAACAAATAGAAATTCTGGAGTTGCAAATGAGAGTAACTGAAATGTAAACATCACCAGAGGGACTCAACATGCATTTTGAGCTGGCAGAAGAAAGCTTAGCCAACTCAAATGTAGGTTAATTGAAGTTATCCAGTCTGAGGAACAGAAAGAAGGAAAAATGAAGAAAAATGAACAAAGCCCATGAGCCAGAAGACCATACGATGGCATATTCATAGCACTGAAAGTAAAAACTGTCAACGAAGATTCTATATCCGGCAAAACATCTCCTCAAAATGTTACCCAGCGGCGTTGAAAACAGGTCCACACAAAAACCTGCATGCAGATGTTTATAGCTGCTTTATTCATAATTGCCCAAATAAGTTATTCCAAAACCTAAAAGCAACCAACATATCCTTTAGTAGGTGAATGAGTAAGTAGGGGGATGAATAATGGTGGGTACATGTCTTTATAAATTTGTCCAAACCCACGGAATGTATGACATCAGTCGTGAACCCTGAAGTAAACCATGGACTTCTGTGATTATGATGTATCAGTGTAGGTCCATCTTTTGTAACAAAAGTACAACTCTGGGGAGCCTGGGTGGCTCAGTTGGTTAAGCGACTGCCTTCAGCTCAGGCCATGCTCCTGGAGTCCCAGGATCGAGTCCCACATCGGGCTCCCTGCTCAGCGGGGAGTCTGCTTCTCCCTCTGACCCTCTTCCCTCTCGTGCTTTGTATCTCTCATTCTCTCCCCAAAAAAAATAAAAAAATAAAAAAAAAAAAAAAGTACAACTCTGGTGACAAGGAGGGAAGGCTCTACCTGTGTGGGAGCAGGGAATGCATGGGAAATCTCCGTACCATCCTCTCAATTTTGCTATGAACCTAAAACTGCTCTAAAATAATAGTCCTCTTAAAAAGAAAGTCAAAGCAAGAAGAAGGAGAAATTAAGACATTTCCAGAGATAGTGAGTCTTGCTTTCTGCCAATATCCTTAGGTACTACCTAAAGAGCCTCTGCTTTGCAATGAATACTAGGTTACAAAACCATGACCCTCTACCAGGGTGGAAAGAGGCACTGGGCCTCGGTTTCATCACAGCCCTGAGCTACCAGTTAATACTCAGCACGCCTCATTATGAAAAACTCTATCATCTATCTCTCCTTCTTTCCAGTTGAGAAACTTAAGGTGCAGAGAGTGGTGGGATGGACTATCTTCCTTCATCTTCTCTTCCAATGTGATGACTGACATCTGAAGCTAGAGGCTACGAGGAGGAAGAATTAGGGCTTCGAAAGAAAGATATGCGGTAAAAAGATGGAAGGGCCCATTATACCGGGGAGGGAAATGAATAAAATAGCAGAGAGGAGAAACAGGCCTTCTAAGGTAAAGGACAAATCCTTGCATCTGGCCCCTTCTCCAACCAAAGGGAGGCATGGCATCTATTGACATCAAAAATCTTCTGATTTTGGAGGCAACATATTCCTCATCTGGGTGTGTTACTCTGGCCCATTTACTGAGTGACCAAAAAAGATGCTAGTTTTAAGTGGGGCTCAGAACAGGAGAAGGCTCTGCAACAGGTCCAAACTGCCATGTAAGCTGTTCTGACACATGCTACGTGATCCAGGAGATCTAATGGTGCAGGAAGTGTCAATGGCAGACAAGGATGATGTCTGGGACCTTTGGCAAGCTCCTAGAGGAAAACGGCAGCAGAGGACTGT
Organism: Callorhinus ursinus; assembly: GCF_003265705.2. Taxonomy (NCBI): domain Eukaryota; kingdom Metazoa; phylum Chordata; class Mammalia; order Carnivora; family Otariidae; genus Callorhinus; species Callorhinus ursinus. The sequence goes on from NW_027397072.1 coordinate 75,064,127, forward strand.
AGGTGTTTGGAGTGAAGCCCTGCCATCCTCTGCAGATAACTCCTCTCCTTTTAAGAAACAGCTTTGGGGGGGGTGGGGCGCCTGGGTGGCTCAGTGATTAAGCGTCTACCTTCCGCTCGGGTCATGGTCCCAGGGTCCTGGGATTGAGCCCCGCGTCCAGCTCCCTGCTCGGCGGGAAGCCTGCCTCTCCTTCTCCCACTCCCCCTGCTTGTGTTCCCTCTCTCACTATCTCTCTCTGTCAAATAAATAAATAAAATCTTAAAAAAAAAAAAAGAAAAGAAAGAAAGGTGGAATGGTCTTTTGAAGATTTAGTTAAAGCACCAGTTAGGTGATAATACCTTGCACGGCTGGGGTGAGGTTCTCCAGAAAACTGTACATGCTCTGAATTAGCCTCCAATAAATATATGGTGCTGTTTCTCCCATCGTCAGAATTCAAAGATCCAGGAATCAAGAGGTAGAAATGGAAGGGGCACCACTCCTTATTATCCCTAGTGACCCAGAGCACAGATTTTGCTCCCTGTTCCCATGACAATATGCTCTGCTGGCCTAGAAGTCTTAGTTCCAGAAGGAGAAATGCTTCCACCAGGAGACACAGTGATGATTCCATTGAACCAGAGGTTTAGACTGCCACCTGCCCACTGTGGGCATCTCACGCTTCTGAATCAACAGGCAGAGAAGGACATTACTGTGCTGGCTAGGTGATTTGCGCTGACCACCAAGGGGAAGCGGGACTGTACTCCACAATGGAGATAGGAGAGAGTATGTCTGGAAAAAAAATACAGAAGGAATCATTTTTCACACTCGTTCGTACTTTGTACGCCTGGCAGGCTAATTAGTATCCTTTTCTTTCTGGTAACGGACTCTACTATCTCACCTCGGCACACAGTGCTCTTGGCCCCCTTTAGTCGGTCTCCACATTTCCCGTAATAATAGAACCTTCAATCTGTAGCTGGGCACGTGGCAGCCCAGAATAAAGACGACATTTCCCAGCCTGCCTTGCAGTACGTGTACCACATAACTAAGTTTTGACTAATGGATACAATTGGAAGTGTTGTATGCCAATTTCTGGAAGTGTTCTTAAAAGAAGAGGATTCTTTTCTTCTCCCTCCTTCCTGCTGACTGGGATATAGATGTGATGATGGAGCTTCCACAGCCACCTTGGACCATGAGACAGGCTGCTGAAGTCGGTGGAAAAGCCAAGCAAAAGGGATACCTGGGTGGCTCAGTCAGTTAAGCATCTGCCTTCAGCTCAGGTCATGATCCCAGGGTCCTGGGATCGAGTCCCATGTCAGGCTCCTTGCTCAGCGGGAAGCCTGCTTCTCCCTCTCCCTCTGCCTGCCACTCCCCCTGCTTGTGCTCTCTGACAAATAAATAAATAAAATCTTAAAAAAAAAAAGCCAGGCAAAAGGAGCCTGAATTTTATATGAATTTTATATGTAGCTACTCCAGCCCTAGACTTCCTGCTCTTGACTTTATTAATATAAAAGAAAAATAAACATCTCTTTTATTTAAAGCCCTTGGGTTTTCTGGCACATGCGGTTGTATCTAACTAATTTTAATTACCTTTCCAAATTCAGAGTAAAATCTTCCTGCCTGGAATCTACACTATGGCCCTTTTATGTATGTAACTTGCATTTATCTTCTCAACATTTCTCTGACATGTAGCATTAAGTCTGACCATTCCTAGTTCACAAAGGTACAGTAAACTCACATACTTCCATTTACAGTGTTGCCCAGGCCAATGAAGTCAGCTGAGCTGAGAAGTTGTACCTCCTAGTTCCCCAGTGCAGGCCGATCCCACCAGGGGTTACCGTGAAAAGGTACATTATGGCCTAGCCCGGGCACCCGAATGCAGAAGTCCCCCATGCTTGCTTTCGGCAGCACATATGCTAATGTTGAAATGATGCAGACAAAGTTCTCAGCCACTCAGATCCCTAGATAAATTTGTCTGGCCTCAGGAAGCTACCAGAGATGTTGCAGGCTTTTCTCAGGCTGGCCATCTCAGGAAGAGTCCAGAGGCAGAGAGGGAAAAGTCTGGAAGTGTTTCATAGTAGCTCTGTAGGGTAATGAGCTAGTGGAAGCCAGAGAGAATCGACTTTATCCCTTTCCCAGCCTATAGGATCAGTACCCAAAGTATTTTACGTCATTCGTAGAAATGCTCTGGGGGATCATGGTGCAGTCTCTCGATACACAGGTGACACTCTGCTCTGCTAGGGGGTGAAGGACTAAGAGAACACGTTCAGGAAGATCTCACAAAGTCACATGTGTGGGCAGAGCAATGACAGGGAAACTGAGGCAAGCAACTAACTGCCTGGAGGTAAATAACCTAAATTTGTGGGCTGGGGAGCTGAAGGTGAAGGCACAGGGTTTATTGGCAATTACCCGTCAGAGACCTTAACCAATGAATGGGCCAGTGCAGCCAAGAAGTTCAATGCAGTTCAGTTGCCCAATATCAGTCAAGAGTCTACGATGTGCCAGGCAACATACCCAGTGCTAGTTTGCAAACACATGCAAGATGTGCGCCATGGTCTAGTTCCTAGTGTCACCAGGAAGTGATCTAGAAATATTCTCCTTCCCTGATTTCTGGGACATAGTTCTGCTTGTATTATTGGTTTAGTTTTCTAAAGATTATTTGCAAAATTCTTTTGTGCCTCTTAACCATTTGGGGATGGACAATAATTTTTATTATTTTTTTTAAGATTCGTTTATTTATTTGAGAGAGAGTGAGTGAGTGGAAGGAGGAGCAGAGGGAGAGAATCCTCAAGCAGACTCCCCACTAAGCACAGAGCCCGATGCGGGGCTCAATCTCACAACCCACGAGATCATGACCTGAACTGAAACCAAGAGTCAGATGCTTAACCGACTGAGTCACCCAGGCGCACCTGGATAATGTTTTTTAAACCAGATATGATCATCCGGGCATTCAAGCACTGCTGTTACACAAGGAATACAAATGATTGAGGGCTTTTTATGCCTTTTGGGGAACATCCAATCTTCTCTTGGAGTTTCTTATATACAGCAGGTAACATATTTTCACCTGGAACTTGACCTAAAGATAGGGTACCAGCCTCAATCTATATGGAATATTAGTAAAGCTTCATTTTAAATTTTATAGATAAAATTAAAATATGGAAGTTATTTTCTTGTCTCACCCCAAACAAAGGGTCATTTTGTGGACTGGGTCCTAGATCTAAGGTGTTTAGGGAGGCTGATTTGAAACTGGAAAAAGAGGTTTTAGATAGAGAAGAACTACATTTAGTGAGCACAGAGCCAGAGGCAGATATAGAAAAGGTAATTTCAATTCAGTAAGTGTGGTGGTTTCAAAACACTGTGGCAGATTTTTTACATCTCTTCCATCAGGAGGCAGAATTCCTTCCCCTAGAACCTCGGGCAAGCCTCTGACTACTTTGACCAACCAGATATGGTAGAAAGGGCATTCTGTGATTTCCGAGGTCAATAAGGCAAGGCCGTGAAGCTTCTACCTTGATCACTGAGCACTCACTTCTGGAGCTCTAAGCCTTCACTTAAGAAACCCAGCCACCCTGGGGCCACATGCTACAGGACACGGAGGCTTTCCGGTTGACAGGCTCAGCCCAGCCCAGCCTTCCAGCCATCCCTGCCAAAGAGCCAGACATATAAGAGAAGCTGACCCAGACCCTCCAGACCAGTTCATCAGCCAACTAAATGCTACTGCTTGACCTCTGTCAATGCCACACGGAACCAGAAGAATCAGCCAGGCAAGTGAATTCCTGACACACAAGCTTGTGAGATACAAGAACATGAAATATGGTTGTTTTAAATCATTAGATTTAGAGGTAGCTTCATGTAACAGAGGGTAACCAGGCAATAAGGAAAGTGTTACTCAAAAATCAGAGCTACCAAACAGTGGGACAGACTGCCTTCGGAGGGAATGCTTGTCGGCAGTTTTCGGTAAGGGCTGGACAGATGGTGGCCAACGGTGGGATTGGGAGGTGGCTGTGTTGTCGTGGGAGTACTGATGTCAGGTGACCCTACTAGATCCTGCCCCTAAGTAGCTGTGAGGCCGGGGGTAAGTCACTTTACTATGCATCTCACAGGACTGGACAAGGCATTGAAATGGATGTGAACACCGTCTGCAAACTTCGAAGGACACTGCTTCCCCCCACTGTCTTATTGCAGGAGGGAATCCTGCATTGGGTGAGCAATTGGATTAGGCGAATTAACTCTGAGATTCTATGAAAAGAGAAGCAGTCCTACTTCATGCAGTAAGGCATAAACACGTGTAAAAATATATGCTCCCATGTATGATTTATAGGTCAAGATTTCATCTTCTCAAAGACTGCTCAGAGTGAAAGACAGTGTTCTTGCTGTTTCCCCAGCCTCTGTGATGTGTCACCCTGGCAAGAGATCTCTTTATTAGGTAGAAAATATAAGTAGATTTTAGAAGCTCTAGAAACAGATGGCAAATCTCTCTAGAAGGATGCTGGGGGTGTTTGGGGAAAGCCCCCAGAATTTGAGGGTGGTAGCATAATTATGCCTTGCTCAAATCCCTCCAGTGCCCTCAGTCTGGAAGGCCAATCAGTAAGTATTTCCGACAAGTGTGTTTATGATGCTCAAAGAATCAGAAATATTGCGGGTTTGGGAGGAGAGTGGGATGAAGAAGGTTCATTGGAGTTAGTTTGCAAAGCCCCAAATATGGAAAAGGGGAGTCCCAGGTGGTGATTCACATCCCAGGCTTGCAAACTCAAGAGCCGCCATCCCTGGCACTCGAGGCTTGAAGGTAAAGTTATGGCGCCACCTGCTGGAGAAACAGAGGCTAGATTCCCTCCACCAGCCGGTTCTGCTGCTCCTTAACAGCCCTGGAGCTCAACCCTCCAGGGACCCAACACCTGCAGGAGAGCCCCATCCCAGCCAGATGGGAAACCACTATCCTGCTTATCAATATGCCTTCAGCTTTCCAAAGCCTGTGCTTTTTGGGTTGGAGAATCGGAATGTGATAAGCCTAGCAGTCTTTCCCAAAGCAGACTGGGATAGGATGAACATGCTCTGAGTCCCTTAAAAAAGGCAGGGCCAGAGGAGAGATGGGGTGCCCTGAGTTTGCCCTGCCTGAAAATCAGCAGCTCCTCCCCCACCCCACCCCTGCCAGCCCACCAGAGCTTTCTGGAAGGGTGCTGCTGTGGATCTGAGGGAAGAGGCACAGGCAGGTAAGAGAAGGCACACATTTCCTGGCACACGAGTGAGCCCACAGAGATCCAAAGCCCATCCCATTCCCAAAGCCCTGAATTTGCCAGGGCCCCTTTCTGTGTGGACTGGCTTTAAAAGGCTCTGTAATAACCCAAGAATGGCCAGTAGATGCGTTAAAAATGGCTTCCTCCTTTAGGGATCGTTTGAAAGCTATTAAGGGTATCTGATTATTCCCTAGTGCTAATAAAGGTGCTAATAAGCCAGGCAAGTTTTCTCACTTTTATGGAGATAATTAGAAGGCAATTATTTTTTAGGTACATAAATGAGTGAAGGCCTCGCTCCCATCTCTACAGCTGGGTTTTGTTCTGCCCTTTGTCACCGAAGCTGCTTTGTAGCACTTCATTATGCATGAGCAAGAATCCTGGGTTTTCAGACTCCATACCACCAGTGCACCTCAATAAAGCGTTAGTCTGAAAGAAGCAGAGAGAAAACAGAGGCAATCTCTCTTTCTCTAGGACTTTGGGGGTAAATGCATTCTCCTTCAGAAACTGGGTCGCATGTAGCTCTCAGACAGGGGTTCTCAAACTGGGGCACACATCCGAACCACCTGGAGGCTTGCTCAAACACTGGACCCACCCTGGAGGTTTTGACTCACTGCATCTGGGGAAGGGGGTGAGGATTTACATTTCCGGTGGAAAACACTGCTCATTTCCAGTGGAACAGGCGGTTCTAACTTGAAGTCCACAGATACCCTCCCTGACTCCCTCCCTGCCAAGAGATTAACAGGTAGGATTCAAAGGGCTACTTGACTTTGGGCGGGGGGAGGGGGTGGCGGGGGGGGGGGGGGTGATTTCTTTGTCTTCATTAACTTCTACCTGAAATTTAGCTGTTTCTTAAATTACGAATGCAGGCAATCAACCACAGCAGTCTTAGTGGTGATAACAGATATGCTCCAATCCTGTTACAGCCTTAGCGGATATCTGCAAATATCATCTGTGTGCATCCCTGCTCCAATGGTTATTTGTCCTGCCAGTAGATTTTATTACATAATCCATTATTGGAGAAGCACATATATTACTATGTCACTACTTTAAAAAAATATTTTGATAACTGTATTTCAAAATGAGTGGTTTCCTTTGAGGTCCTCAGTACTTTCTTTTATGCATCTGAAAATGTTATTCAGGCGGCCCAGGGAGGAGAGGGAAGGGAGGCGGGGCCCATAGCGCGCGCGCGCGCGCGCGCTCGCACACGCACACACACACACACACACACACACACACAAAGTAAAAACCTTGTTCTCGCCGTGTGAAATGGATCCTCAAGGAGAATTCAGAGCTTCCTTCAAGGGAAAAGTTTGAAAGAAGTGATGTTGGTGTTTGTATGGGCAAGGAGGTGGGTGTGGACGGGGAGGTGGCCTAGAGTCCCCAAGGGCAAGGAGAAGTTGGCAGGTTGTTAGCTGGGAAAGCGAACTTCTCTTAGCAAATCTTCCCTAGAATTCAAATCTTTCCAGCATATTTCTTAGCCAGAAGTAGTCTGGGACTCGCTTTCATTTTTTTTTAATAAAGATTTTTATTTATTTATTTATTTATTTGAGTGAGAGAGAGAGAGAGAACGAGAACACGAGTGGGGGGGAGCAGAGGGAGAGGGTGAAGCAGGCTCCCCGCTGAGCAAGGAGCCCAATGCAGGACTCAATCCCAGGACCCTGGGATCATGACCTGAGCCAAAGGCAGACGCTTAACCGACTGAGCCACCCAGGCGCCCGTCTTTCATTTTTTTTCTTCCTCTCTCCCTTGTGTGTTGAGACAAATCTCCCAAACTTGTGGTTTTGAGTACAGCCCCCCTACTTCTGCATCATCCCCCTTCTCAAACCACCCACTCTTTCTGGCTCCAGAGAAACACACTGAAGCTTTGTTCAAGAACTGGAAGGAACTGGGAACATTAATATCTCAAAGTCCTGCATTCAGACAATTTAATCCTTTTAGCTGCTCTGTGTCCTTAGGCAAGTCCCCTGTCTTTTCTGGGCCTGGGACCAACACATCTGGTGAAGTCCGGAGAGATGGGTGCTCCATTTTCCTGAGTGTTCTAGAAGGGGAGGATGGAGGGTTTTTGTAAAGTTTGAGAGAAAGGTGGCTGTTGCCCCACCCAGGACTCACAGAGCTCTTACGCAGCCTCTTTCCCATCCATCCATCCATCCCTGACGCCTACCTTTAAAAGAAACAGAGAACATGACCCCTAGGCCTTCAGTATGGGAGAGACAGACTTATACACAAAAACGAAAGCATGTTGGGCTAAGTGCTGTCCGGGACATCTGTAAAAACACTCCAGGTGCAGGTGAGCAAGTGACTAATTCTTCCTAGAGCGGGACAACTGGGCTGAGACATGGATCGCATCTGGCTGCACGTGGTGGGCTGAAGGAAAGGAGATGGGGGGTGACATATTGGGGGATGGTGTTCCACTCACCAAATTGGGGCATTTAGGAGAAGCAGGTTTGCAGTGAAGGATGAGAGGAAAAATAAAATAATAAATAAATAATAATGCACGTGCGTAAAGGCATGCCAGGTATTGGAAATCAGAAGTCAGAGCTGAACCCCAGCTCCACCCAAGGCACTCCTGAGGGAAGAGACAAGGCAATACTTATGACTGTTATTTATTGAGCACCTACTAAGTGCTAAGAGCTTGCTCAGTGTTTTGCTTTTCATTTAGCCCTCGTGACAAACCCACAGGGTGGGTATCATCGCTCTCATTCTCCAGAGAGGAATCTGAAGCTGCAGGGGGCTGCACACCGAGCCTCTGATCACCTCCACCATGTGCCCAAGCCCTGGTGTGGTGCCTGGCAGACCCCTCAGAAGATTCCTTTCACTCCAGCTACTGGCCATGGGGCCAACAACCACCCTGGGCTGAATGGCCCCTTTGCGGTCCCCTCCCAAACTGGCTTGAGCTCCATGGGCTCCATCAGCTCCATCAGCATCATCTAGTAAGAAAGAGTCAAAGGCAACCGTAGGAGAGTCTCAGGCTGGGGAACAAGGAGGGCAGGCCGGCAGGCCGGCGCTCCAAGCCCACAGCCACCTCAGGTGGCCAAGTTGGTGGGAGCTGCCAACAAGCAGGGCGCGAAGGAGGGGAGGCAGCCAGAGAGAACTAGAGGAGGCCTGTAGCCCACTGGAGCCGACCTGGCAACTCTGACCCCCATTCAGCTTTTTCAGGCCCTCTTCTTACTCAACTGGAGAATTACATGTCCTCCCCGGACCCCAACTCTTTAGTGAGGGGGGTGGGAAGGAGGTGGAGGGAAGGGGAGCAGAGAGGAGCCTCCACATCCTCTCCTTCTGCCTTTCTCCTATTGACTCGGTGGGTTCAGTCGGTAGCCAAGGCCAAGAGGCTAACATCCACCCCACCTCTGCACCCAGGCAGGACTCCTTCAGTGGGTGTGCAGAACTTACATCGGACTCGGTCTGAGCTCCCCTGGCCCCACACCAGGTCAGGGGGACAAGCCCCAGCCATGCTAGAAAACGGAGCTGAAAGCCAGACATCAAACATGACAGCTGGCTCCGGGGTCCCTGAGGGGCCCGACCGAGGAGCTATGGCCCCAAGGGCCTGGGAGACAGGCTAGGCCAGGGCTGAGGGCTGCTGAGGTGCGCACAAGCCAGGGTCCCCACAGCCGGTAGCTTCTCTGAAGCGCTGCGCGTCCCCCTTCCCGCACCCCGGCTCAGAAAGCCCCTTGGGCAACTCTGAGTTTATAAGGACCGTCTTCTCTGTCCCCCTTGCCCCCCACTGCCGTTGGGGGGATCGGGGAGCTGCAGCTGCTCTCATTGCCACCGCCATTCGAAAAGTGAGCTTGCAGCAGCTCGTGCTCGCCCCAGATTTCCGTCAGGAGTCCTAACACCTTAACTTCTCCCGGCCTCAGTTTCCCCATCTGTGAAGCAGGACGAAGATCAAAGGGGTTAATACCGGTCAAGAGCCCAGCCGAGACGGAGCCTGGCTCAACAGTAGGTGGCGCTCGGCAGCCACGGTGTCGTCCCAGGCCTCCCCCCACCCTCCCTCAGCACTACACTCGCCCCCCCACCCCCACCCCCACCCCCCGGGGGCTAGGAGCGGAGCCCCAGCCCAAGCAAACCGGGCCCCCAAGGCTGCTGCTGGGCTGGGGGCCAACGGTCAGGTCTGGGCACGGAAGTTCTAAAACAAAGAGTTTCAAAAGCCAGGATGTTCACCTTCAGGGTGACTGGGTACTGGCCTCCAATATTTAAAGGGTGCTGCCCTTGGAGAAAAGGGAGCTGCCTCATCCTGAGGAGTCCCAAGGGGTAGCTAGTGGACCCCTTGGAGGGTGCTAAGCGGGGGAGAGCGTGATTGACTCGGGAAGGAAGAGCTCTTCAGGGGTGGGTCCAGGGATGCTGCGGGCTGGCTCCCGTCCGTGGTGGTGCATGCTCAGTGCTTGAGACGTTCACGCAGAGGCTGGTGAGGTCGAGAGGCTTTGGGCTGGGAGAAGGAATGGAGTAAGGGACCTTATACCTCCTCTAGTCTGGATCTTCTGAGTCTGCTAAAATACGTGGCTGCTAAGGGGCACGACATGAGAAAGACTTCACCCCAAATCTCTCTGTGTCCATTGCTGATGCCTGCGATTCCTTCCCTGCAGGTTCGTCACTTAGGGCTAAGGCACCGTCCCTTACAAAATGCCAGACCCCCTGGCTGTTGTCACGGTGATTCATCAGAGCCCTGGGGACGGTTCTGATGGGGGAGGTAGGAAGATGAGGGTGGGACACACTTGTATTATGTCAACCCTTGTTTTTCTTGTTTTGTTTTTTTTTTAAGATTTTATTTATTTATTTATTTATTTATTTATTTGACAGAAAGACACAGCAAGAGAGGGAACACAAGCAGGGGGAGTGGGAGAGGGACAAACAGGCTTCCCGCCGAGCAGGGAGCCCGACGCAGGGCTCAGTCCCAGGACCCTGGGATCATGACCTGAGCCAAAGGCAGACACTCAACCACTGAGCCACCCCGGCGCCCTGTCAACCCTTGTTAAGGAGTAAAAAAGCCCTCCTGTGTTTTTAAAGAATATCAAGTATAAGCCCACGACTTGGGTGGCTATGCACACCGCACATTTTCTTTCCCATTTTGATCAGTTTTCTTGATTCATGCTTTCAGTTCTTAATCAATTAAAAACAAGGCACGTATATTTAAATATATCTTCTTATTGCTCTATAAATGCAATAAGGAATGCCAATAAAACACCAAGGCAGTTACAAAAATGACAGCCCAACCTCAAACACAGTAGTTAACAGTCCAATCTAGAACAATAAGCCCACACAATGCGTGAAAGTACCACGTGTGAAAACATGCGGTGTGCATATCCACTCCTGCACCGGGCTTATACTTGATATTCTTTAAAAACATAATATGGCGCTTTAACTCCCTAGGAAGGATTGACATAATACAAAACGGTGCAAGTTATGGTGTCATTGGAGACCCAGGTTCTCACCCTGCCCTGGGGCAGTTCTCCACTTAACTGAAACATAGTGTGTGTTATGGGGGCGGAGGGAGAAGCTCTTTGGGCAACATGTAAAAACACACTCTGGACTTGAACGGATGCTGTATGCCCCTGTTCATAGCAGCGTTATTCACAACAGCCAAAAGGTGGAAATGACCCAAGTGTTCGATGGATGAGTGGAGAAACAAAATGTGGTCTATGCACACGATGGAATATTATTCAGCCTTAAAAAGGAATGAAACTCTGATACATGTTACAACATGGATGACCTTGAACACATTATGCTCAGTGAACTAAGACAGACACAAAAGAACAAACACTGGAGGATTCCACTTACATGAGATACCTACAGCAGACCCTTGGGAGGTGGTGAGTTCCCCATCATCAGAGGTGTTCGAAGATAAGATGTCCTCGGCCAATTTGTAGCCCTCTGTATGCTGAGCTTCTTGGTTAAGAAAGGGGGCAGGAGATCCCCAGAAGAGGAGGTTTTGTCTGAAGGAGTGGCTGCGGCTTTTTCACAGGAAGCCACTAATCCTCGCAGGCAGCGATCTGGCCCAGGGCACTAGATAATCCCAAACTGCCATTCTGGGGTTTACTTTCATCCCGGTGCCTGGCACGAGGGGCAGGGCAGCAGAGCCGTTTCAACGCTTCCTGGCAACGGTGAGGGGCAGGGGCAGACAGTCTGGCTTCCTGTGCCTTTGCCCTTAATTCTGGAGCAGGGAGGGGCGACAGCAGCAGGATGGCACAGAGAAGGAGGAAGTGTCACCTTCACCGTCTTAAGGACAGCTTCAGAGCCGCGGGTGGAAGGGGAGGACTCGGCTCCCGGGATATAGCAGGTACAGGGGTGCAGCCCATGACACAGATGGACGGTCCTGGGTGGCATGAGATGACAAGTTTTGCTTCCCGCAGCCTCCAACCTTTGGAAGGAGGGATGAACTCTACAGAGAGTGCTACATTTTTAGGGATTTTTTGAGAGGACAATGGGTAGCCAAAGACTTGGATGATCGTCCATGGTGAGCTTTAAGGTGGGGTTGGCAAGGGAATCTTTCTGAGCAGAGGGAATTTCCTGGCATTTTTCTACCCCAGCCCTCTGCCTGTCCCTCCTGGAAGCCCATCTGGCCTACAGAGCAAGCACCAAGTCAGCACTCCTGGGCGGGAAGGTGTGTGTATACCTGAGGGTCCCACATGGAGCCACACATCAGAATCACTTCCAAGGCATATTATAAATACTGACTCTTACCTGTTAAGATGCCTCTGAGAATTGTCTCTAGTCAAAACACAGGATTCCATTCAAATGGATGAACTCAGGAATGAGAACCAGGAAGGGAAACTCCCTGCTGGAGTTTTTGCCTAAGAGGGTTAAGGATCGGGTGGCAGCGAGAGGATTCTGCATACCAGGTTCATGGGCATCCCACGTGGGACAGGTAGTGTGCACTGTGCTAGCTTCCAAGGAGATGGGGACGGGAGAGGTACAGCACATAGCTTCATGAAACAGTCAGCAAACTCTGATGACACATCCCATTGTCTGGGTCCCCGAGATGGCCCCGTGAGCCCCCACTCCTGAGCCCAGCATACAACCACACAGCAGCCGAGCTCCAGGGGTGACCTCAGTGGGGAGTCGATGAGTCTCCAGGGACCCTTCTCCATCCTCCCCCAGAACCTTAGCCCTGCATTCCTTCAGTGGCCCCTCCATGCCTGCACCAGTCTGGGCTTCTGTGGCTGAGTTCCTGGGCCAGCTGATGAGTGTTTAGAGAACCCAGCAGGGGCTGTTTCCTCCCAGGGACAGGCCACCAGGTGCGGGCAGCTTGCGAGATGTCACATCTGAGGATATGCAGGTCTGTCTTGTTAGCATCTCTGTGGCAGGCTTGCCAGAGGACCCGATCCCCAGGTCATAGGTGAAGGTCGAAAGGGGTCCAAAGAGGCATTTGGAGAGCCCACACATGAAGCAGGATTCTGTTCTCTTCCCCACAGTTGGGAACGGCAGGGGGTTAGAGATAGTGGAAGAGCCCCATCCCTAAACCTGGGGCCCTTTTCTCAGAATTGCTTTAATCTGGTGGTTGTTTATCAACAACCCCTCTCCATCAGATCCTGATGGAGTGTAGATTCTTCTTAATGATGATCTGATTAACCAAGGGCACATTCCTCTACCTGGCCTTCTACCTTCCTCCGGTTCTTCAGTACTCACATACTACTGCTCATACAAAATTCAGTTATCTCTCATTTGCTGAGTTCTTACTATGCGCCAACATCTGCTAAATCCTGCACGTGTGTTACCTGATGTTCATGCCGACAACCTCCTTCCTGGATACGCTTCTTTGATTTCCAGGACAACCCCTGTTGGTTTTCTACCTTCCCTGTTCTTACCTTCTCAGCCTCTTTGGCTGGTTCTTCCTCTTGTCCTTGACCCATAACAGGTGGAGTGCTTAGGGCAAGACATCTTGTTCCTTTCCTTTTCTCCATCTACTCTCTCCCTTGGTAAGGTCATCCACCCCATGGCCTTAAACATCTATATAGAATATGCCAACAACTCCAACCCACCAAAACCATTCTTGAACTCCTACTTGCATATCCTACTGCCCACTCAACCTCTCTACCTGGAAGGTTCATAGACAGTCAGACTCAACATGTCTAAATTAACTCCTGATCACCCCCCTCCCTGCCCCAAACATGCCCTGCCTTTAGTCTTGTCAGTTTCGATGAATGGCACCTTCCACCTTCCAATTACTCAGAACCCTCCTAGAGCTCCCATTGCTCTCAAGTGCAAGCCGGTTCTCTACAACAGCTGTATGGCCTGGCAGGACAAATATGGCACCCAGGACCTTTATGGCACCCAGCCTCACTTCTGTGACCACCTCTCCAAATGCTCCCCGCTCAAATCACACTGGCCTCCTTGCTGGCCCTCAGACACAGTACACATGCCTCCAGGCCTCAATTCTAGCTCTTCTCTCTTCTTGGAACATGTTTCTTCCAGATGTTTACTTGACTCACCTCCCAAAGTCAGCTCACATCTCATTCTCTCTCTGAAGCCAAAGCTGACAACCCTGCTTTTGGCCATGCCTTGCCCCCACCACGTTCTTCCTGAGTCTCTTCCCTTGTTCTACTTTCTATTGTTCCCATAGCCCTGTTACCTTCAAACACACTATATATTTACTAATATATTATATTTATTTTTTTGGTCTATCTTTCTTAACATGAGGACACAGATCCTTGACTATCTTTGTCCTCTGATACAGCCCAAGTTCCTAGAACAATGCCTGCTGCATAGTAGATGCTCAATGAACACTGTGGAATAATTGACATAAGCTGAATCTCCTCCAGGCCAATTGGAAGAACTTCACAAGCTGCATAACCCATAATGTTACCAGTCTCACCTCATTTCCTGCTTAAAATATTTTGTCTATGGAATCTTTACGCATGTAATTTATGATTAGCTTGAATGTCTCTGCCATGGGGCATACTTGGAAAGTCCTGGGAAGTGTGAGATTCTAGTTTAAAATTCAGTCTCAAGTTTTTTATGAATATAAATGAACTTTGGAAATACTAACAAAATATGTATTTATTGTGACTTCGCAGTTTTCCTTTCATATTTTGGAGCCAGAATGTATTCCTGAGATCTGAAACATTGTCACAAGTCCTAGGCCATGGGACCCTGGTCCGTGCAGAACAAACAGCCTGATGATGTTCGTGATGGAACTGAAGAGTGGGCCAATCCTACCTGCTAAAGGGACAGCCATGTCTCCTTGATTCTAGAGATGCCTGCAATCCTGAGCACCCTTCTGATATCCTAATAGCTCACTCTTCAGTCTCTGTGGGGCCCTCCAGGCAGCTTTCCTTCGGTTCTCTGAGGCCCAGAGTCACAGTCAAGACCCTTTTCATGTTCATTTCCACATGCATCTGCACTGTGAGTACTGGCTTCTGGCAAGAGCACATGACTCTCTACTCTGAGTCAAAAGAACCCCACCAACCCTCTCTCCACACTCCAGTTCCCATTTTCTCTGTCCTTTCTGCAGATTGGGTTGTTGGATGGACCCTGGTATCCCTCATTACCTTCTGACCTGGGATCCCTTCGAGCGCGGGATATGCACACAATGGGGAGAGCACACAAAAATGTACGTATGAGGCTCTGCAAAGTCACAGTTCAAAGAATCTTAGCGTTGGGGGCACCTGGCTGGCTCAGTCAGTAAAGCATGTGACTCTTGATCTAGGGGGTAGGAGTTCAAGCCCCATGTTGGGTGTAGAGATTACTTAAAAAAAAAATAAAATCTTTATTTAAAAAAAAGAATCTTTGTGTTTGTTCACTCTCCCGATCTTAAATAGCTTGGCATCCTAACAGCATTAGCCTGTCTCACGAAGTAAGGAAGTTGTTTCTTCCAACCCTTACCATGTGTTCTCATCCCCTGTCAGTGCTGCCCACACAGACTCATGCTGAGCCCCAGGCATGCTAGCGGCCCTCCAGTCTCCCATCTGGGTTCTCTAGGATGGTCTTTTGGCTGGGCCTCTGAGCTTGCACCTCTAATTTTTGGCTAATCTGCACTCACCCTGCAGCTGTCCTCAACCTCTTAGGAATCCTCCTGGTTTCTTTCCATTTCTTCTGCAATTTCAGATTCACAGGGCTGTGGACCAGCCACATCTCAGTAACTTTGCGGGCACAATTTTCCAACACCAGGATGCTCCCTTCCCTCTGGCTTCCAGGAAGCCCCCTCCTGCCCTCCGTCTGCTCCTTTTCTCTACCCCTTCTGCCCCTAACTCTTGACACTGGAGCTACATGCAACATGTGGTATAAAAGGAACGTGAGCCTTGGAAGTGAACAAATTCAGGTTCCAATTTTGAATGTGCCACTTATGATCTCAGTGATCTTGCATGGGTCATCGGCATGTCACTTAACCCTCTGACCTTCATTTTCTTTTTCATTAGTTGGATAGGTTTAATAATAGTTATCTCAGAGGCTTTGTGAGAAATAATTGATAAAAAGTACCTTGGACAGTGCTCCGTGCAAAACAAGTGCTCACTTAAGGGGACTTAAGTCCCCTTGACTTTCTGCCCTCTGTCTAATATCTGCAGGTGCTTTTTTAAAAGGAAGAGGCTTGGCTTCAGTCTTAATTCTTCCAACTCAGGCTCACGTATGTCGTCCACAGCCAATGCGATTCCTTCTGCCTTCTGTCTTTCACCAGTCCTTCTTAGAGTCCTGCTTAGTTCCTCTGTAGGACAAAGCATAGGGGATGCTGGGGTGGACCCTTCTGGGATCAGCGTTCACCATGACCCCACAAATCTTCAAAATGCCCTGTTCTTTCTCCCCCTTACTAGCCCCATCGTCTATGGTCAAGGGAGGAAGAGGTGAGAGGCTGTGTCTTTCCCACAGTTGACAATAATTCTGAGTCTTAAGGACAGTGAGGTTAAAAATCACTCCTCCTTGACAGAAGTAAACACATGACATTTTTCTATTTACAAAGAAGGTCACCTCTTTATACTACTCGGGCAGCCCCCAAGATTCCTGCAGGGCCAGGCACTTTGCTGTCTCCCCGCAGGCCTTATATAGGCACAAATGCTTGCAAAGAACTTTGAGCAATGGCCTTGGCCTGTGATTCATTGGTTATCAGATTTCTGAGATGACATTGTGATGCCATTTAGCACTTGCATATTTGGTTCAGATGCTACTAGATATTTCCCACACACACACTGTCCCCTGTCCTGACTGAGGAAGAGGACCCCATTTCTGAAGCT
The DNA here is from genome assembly GCF_003265705.2 of Callorhinus ursinus. Lineage (NCBI taxonomy): Eukaryota > Metazoa > Chordata > Mammalia > Carnivora > Otariidae > Callorhinus > Callorhinus ursinus. The sequence goes on from NW_027397072.1 coordinate 75,080,490, forward strand.
GCTCCATCTCCAACTGGCTTGGGATATGGGCGGCCTTGTCTGCAAGCAGAGGTATAGATAATCTTGATGGGTACTCTGGCTTTTGCAGCCCATACCTCCAGTGACAGGCATTTTCTGCTGATGCTGCCGCCAAGGTGAAAACCTTTTTCCCACATAAAAAGGTACCATCGGCCTGGCTGCTGGCAGGGGATCCAGGGGGAAGAAGATCTTAAGTTAGTCTTCAGTAAGTGCTCTAAGGTTTGAGACCAGCCCACAGTACCCTCCTTAGCAGAGTGAGTCCTGGGGGATGTAGGTTCTTTCTTCAACCGGCTTGCACCCCATGTCCTCCCCAACCCCATCCCTAGTTCTGTGTAGACAAATAAAATTAAACAGAACAGCCTCAAAAGAAGAAGTTGCAAAAACACAGTGTGAGGGAAAATGGGGGAGGAGCAGTCCCTCATCTCTTTAGGGCTGGGGACAAAGAGGTCAAAGGTTCCATACTCCCTGAATCTTGTCAATCTCAGATCTCCTGGGGACCGGCTGGTAGAGATTTCCCACGGGCTCTCATGGGAACCACTAAATCTGAGATGACTGGTCTCAGGGCCCATGACAACCACCTCTACTTTCCACACCCTAATAACTTCTCAGGTCCTTTGAAACAATAGAACACTAATAGTTCTCAAGGTCCTTCCCTGCCAATAAATTCCATTTTATTCCAGGGACAGTGGGAGCATAAGAAAAGTATTTCTGCAGCAGTTATACACCTGCTATGGTCTGTGCATTCCCCTTCATGTCTAACCACCACCCCTGGGTCTTGCTGCAGGAGGGATGGTCTGCAGGCACTGAGCCACGCCAGTGCAGGGGATGGAAATGATGTCCTCTGCCACCAAATGAGACAGCTCACATTTGACCTCGCTTTTCCCTGTCCATCGATGGGTGAAGCACATTGTAACAGGAAGGGTATCACTCTTGGATCCTTTGAGGTGACACCACCCCTGCTCTACCAACAAACCCAACACCTAGTCAATACCAAGCTCCTTAGTTTGCCCACGAGGTATGAATATTGGCGACTGAGGAATAAGAGAGGTAAAGGAGAAACTGAGGCAGGGGCAGAGGCCAGGCCAACGGGTGTCCCTGCTTCTGAGGCAGCTGGGGAGGAGGTATTCCATTTCCTGAGCTGCGCTTGTCCCATTTCAGTTTGAACAGATGGAAATATAGTTCAATGTTTCAACATCATTTGCCTTTCTCATGCTAAAATATTGATAAGTGCTGCCCAGGCTGATGCCCCGCAGTTGCGAGCAGTAACTGGAGCATGATGTGTACTGAAGTGAGACACGGCAAAGCCTTTAACGAGTGTTTAAAATTCCTGGAATAATGCTCAACGCTGGCTTAGCTCATTCGGCTCCTGAAAACCTCCCCCCCTCCCACCGCCCCCGCCCCGGGGGCTGCCTCCTCAGCGACAGGAGGAGTGTGAGCCCGGGCCCGACCCCCTGCTGGTGGCACTTAGTGCGGCAGCTGCTCGTCTTCAGGATGGGAAACAAAGCAGGAGGCGCCTGCATCTGCCGCAGAGCTGGGGCGGGGCGGACGCACTGGAGGGCAGGCGGGGCGGCGGGGTGCTGGCTCTCCCGCCTGCGGGAGCTCAGGCCCCAGAAAGAGGGGGCACTGGGCAGGGCTCTCAAGAAAGGCAGGTGAGAGAAGGGCAGGAAAAGAGGAAAGAGGAAGATGAAGAGGGTGGGGACTGGGGAAAAGAAAAGAAGAAAGAGCGCGGAAGTAGGAGGCCTTTGCCAGGAGTACCTTGGGAAGAGCTCCCCGTCCCTGAAAGGAGAATTCAGCTCGTGCCCTGAGGAAAAGGAAAAGGGTCTTAGCGAGTGGCACCCCCGGGTCCCGGGACACCCCTCTTCAAATTCCAGCCATGACAAAGACCCCCAGACCTACACGTGCACCCCGCATGCCACGCCCAAGGTCTGGAACAATATGGACTGCTCAGATGAAGCTCACTCTGGATCTCTGTCTCCCCACATGGAGACAAGAGGTCTCACTTTGGAGTTCCCGGCCACATTAAATTTCTCCCACACTTTAAGCCTCTGGGTTTCAGATTCCTGGTTTTTTTTTTAAATAAAAAAACTCTTTATAGATCTTTGTGGGACTGTTCAGAAGCATGTTTTCCAAGAGGACTACCTGGATCCTCTCACAGGGAGAGGACATCTGCCTTCCTCGGGAGTGACCGAGTGAGAGCACCCAGGGGGGAGAGAGCAGGGCTGTGTTCCAGAAAGTGGTGGGCCACCCTCACCCCCCGGAAGGAATTCTGAGCTGGTGGTTGCATGGGACTCCAATCGGTGTAACTCAATGCCACCGACCGAAAACTGACAGAAATGATTGTAGGATGAATAATACTCACAGCTGGGGAGACAGAATAGGAAATCCACAGTGAGTTGGAAAGCACGGTCTGACAATTATGCTCAACCTCTGCCTTCCATAAAATAAAACTCAACGGAGTCCTGTAAATATAACGATCCTGTCTTCTGAGACGGAAAAAAAAAAAGGAACATGTGATCTGACATGCAGGGGGACATGTATGGGAACAAATAGAATGAGTATAAAACCGAAGGGGCAGGAAAGGAAAATGTAGGGCCCACAGCTATCGTGAATAGACGGGCTAGGGCCCACTGAGGGGACAAATCCTAGTGGAGGAGAAACTGGAGCCGAGAAATGCTGTGGGCTCTGGGGAGATTGGCAACAGCCTGGTTCTCCTTCCAGAAGTCAGTCCCCGCTGACCATGGAACACCTTGTCTGGTGGCCCACCACACACACATCTGCTCACTCCGTGATGTTCCAGCTGCTGGCCCCGGTTCAGCAACCCTCTAGCCCTAAGCCCCTCAAAATGCCTGTCCATCACCCAAAGTAACGTCCATGTGGGCTGTTTCTGGGGCTGGCCCCGTTGCTCTGGGCTTAAGCCCTGCCAGTGGGTCTGTCCGTCTGGGAACGGGGCTCTGGGACTGTTTTCCCAGTCCTGCCCTATTTTCGTGGGCACAGGAGGGCTATGGGCGTGGCCAAAGTGACACGGGGATGACCCAACGGGATGCCGACCTCCAAGGGGCATGCGCGCAGTTGGCCTGGGCACTGTGGCGGGGTAGGAAGGCAGATGGAATGAGGAGTCCCAGGGTGGCTGGAGTGAAAGGAGCAACAGTGAGGCAAGGGCCAGACAACAACTCTAAGCTTTGTGAGACGCTTCCAACTCAGCATCCAATCCGATCAGCACAACCTCTGGCAGATACTGTTATCACCCCATGTACAGAGGAGAAAGGCAAGAGCTTATGGTGCAATGACATGACTAAGGTCACAAGGCCCCAATTTTCCACCGATGCAATGTCACCTCCTTAAGGAATTGCAAACCCCATGATGCCCCCTTGGGTAGAAATCACGTGAAGGTCTTGTTAAATGCAGGTTGGGTTTGAATCTAGGACTACAGTCCGCAGAAGTTCCCGGGTGATGTCAATGCCATGCAGACCTCACACACATACACTCAGTGGCTAGGTCCCGGAGCAGTGTTTTCCCATCTCATTTGTTCATAAGAATCACCTGGAATACCTGGAGATTCTGATTTGATAAGGACTCAGGATTGTGACTGCTTGACAAGAGCCTCAGGTGCCCCTAAGGGTCAGAAGAGTTTGGGAAATGCTGCCCCAGAAGTGTGGGAAAGATGTGGCCACAGCTGGGAGGCTTTGGCAGGGTACCAGAGGCAGGGTCTTCTTCACTGGGCTCCCAGGTTTACCAGATGCCCTTTCTTTTGCAGAAGAATGCCTGCCTTGACTTTTGTATTGCTTTGGTGTTCAGTCTTGGGTAAGCTCCTTTCTATCTCTCTGCTTCTGCTTTGTCATCTGTAATATGGGAACACATAGCCAAAGCCTGAGGCACGTGGCCAACAAAATGGAGGGAGGCACCAAGGGAAGGGGGATGCTGGAGGAGGCGTCAGGGACGAGGCAGTGCCCATCTTGCAAGGAGGAGAGAGGTGGATGGAGAGGAAAAACAGCAGAAAGGGCAAGGAGAGAAAACCATAGTGCTGGGGGCAGAAGAGCGCAGGTGGGCCAGGTAGTTCGGTGCGAATCACCTCCAGACCACTCTCCTTCCCAGCGCCCACTGCACCCTCATACAAGCCTAGTTTCACGGCCTGTCCAGGGATGCCCGCCCTGCTCTCTCTCACCCTGCTCTGTCAGCACTTCCCAGCAAGCTGGTTGCTGACCCCAGAGAATCCTCCTGTTGGCTCCAGACTATCCTGCCCCGCCCAGGCAGTCCTCACCTCCACTCTTTTTGGGGGGTATCTCCAGGTTCAGCATGTGCTACCTGGGTCACCTATTGGTTTCTCTAGATGAATTCTGTGGCCCACAGGTAATACCTGGGTTCCCAGTCCTTGGCCCTGAGCTGGTGCTTATCACTCACTCACTCACTCATTGATTGAACAAATACGTGCCAGGCTTTTGTGTTAGGTACTGTAGGCAATCCAAAGGGGCATTCAATACAGCCCTGCCCCCCAGTCTAGTTGGGGAACTAAGCCCTGCACCCAAATCCCTGTAAGGCCAGGGAGAATGTGGCTGTGACTCCTTGGTGGCCAAGGTATCTCAGTGAGGGCACTGGGTTTATCTAGCACCTTCTGTACCGTGTATAACTCCACAGCCTGAGTGAGTCCCTCCTGCTGCTATTTGAGAAACCACCTCTCCCTTTGGGTCACCTGCTGAGTTCCGGTTGCCTCTGCCTCTGGACCCACCAGGATGACTCAGGGCTCAGCTTACCACCCCATCCTGTCTCCCAGCTGTTCTCCTGTGACTCAGGTGCCCGGAGGTTCCCGGACAGTGCAGTTCCAGACTCTCCTCACCCAAGTCTTACTGTTAATAATACCTTAAGCAAACATCGCAAACAACACAGCCCAAGTTCTCACGGAGCGCCAGGGCCGAGGATCGAGTTCTGCCCCAGACAGAGGAGCTGAACAGCCACAGGAGGAGATGCGCCCTGGTGGAGGGGCAGGAGCTTTCCCTCCAGGGACAAGGGGATGTGTCATCATTCTGACGATTTGTCTCGGAGGGAGCCTCTGGGAAAGGAGCTCCACAGGATTATCCTTAAGCCAGGACTTCAGGGAGCCGCCCCTTTCCCCCGGAACTCAGGGGACCCCAGCCACTGCCTCACAAGGGATGCCACCCCCATCGCCACCAGCAGGCTCTGAAGAAGGAGAGAGGGGCCTGTGACGGAACTCCTCACCCCCCTGCAAGGTGACTTCAGACGATAGAGAAGACCAGCAAGCGCTCTCCAGTTCTCTCAGCCCCTCAACATCCTCACCTGTAAAATGGGGATAAGGATGCTGATGGCCGGGATGCTTAAAAGAAATAAGGCAGCAAAGGAACCCGGGACACAGCCTGCTGCCTCATGAGCAGTCGACTCAGGTTCCTTTCCTTCCTCCTTTGGCACCGTGTCTCATGTGAAGGGTTAAAGCTTGAGGCTCGTACCTGTGGCTTTAGGGTAGAAATGGATTGTGTCCCCAGGTTACCCAGGGGTAAGACTAGTGAGCACCTGGCTGTCCCCAACCTGACCCGAGTCCCGAGTGGGGAGTCCAGTGTTTCCCTGAGTCTAGAGAAAGGGTGAAGCCTGGCACCAAGGGCAGAGTCCCACTCTGGGACGGAATGGCAATTAAAAACAAGAGCTGAGGGGCGCCTGGGTGGCTCAGTCATTAGGCATCTGCCTTCGGCTCAGGTCATGATCCCAGGGTCCTGGGATCGAGCCCCGCATCGGGCTCCCTGCTCCGCGGGAAGCCTGCTTCTCCTTCTCCCACTCCCCCTGCTTGTGTTCCTGCTCTCGCTGTGTCTCTTCCTGTCAAATAAATAAATAAAATCTTTAAAAAAAGAAAAAAGAAAAAAAATGAAAAAAAATGAGAGCTGAAAGTCCTCATCGCAAGAAAAAACAATTTGTAACTGTGTATGCATGGGGATGGATGTTAACTAGAGGTATTGTGATCCTTTTGCAACGTACACAGATATTGAATCATGATGTTGTACACCTGAAACTAATATAATGTTATTTGTCAGTTATACCTCAATAAAAAATAACGATGAGGGGTGCCTGGGTGGTTAAGCATCCAACTCTTGATTTCGGCTCAGTTCATGATCTTGGGGGTCATGGGATCAAGCCCTGCATCAGACTCCCTGCTCAGCGGGGAGTCTGCTTGTCCCTCTCCCTCTGCCCTTCCCCGCTCTCTCCTCTGAAATACATAAATAAATCCTTTAAAAAAAATAAGGATGAAACCTGGTCCCAGCCAAGGGGTCAATTTAGCAGCTGAGTCAGAGATCTAATCTCTGCAGAGTTACAGATGTCCTTGAAAAACAGCTATTTTGATTTTTGAAGTTTGGAGCCTCTTGAACCAAGCCCCTTCTTTCCGCTGAAGGTGAAGCCTGCATCTTCCCCTTGGCCACACGGTAAACGGAAGAAGGAGCAGGCACCAGGAGCCGGGATACAGAAACCCAGAGGGAGGGTGGGGGATATAGCCCATTGCCTGCTCTCATCCCAGGCTGGCCTGCCAGGCTTCCCCCACTCCAGGTGGACCCTGCTGTCACCAGCACCCTGGCTCCAAGTGCCTGCAGATACCCTGTCTCTTGTCCTAGCAGGATTCGATCCCCATTTCTTCTTTTCATCCAGCATCAAGTTAGAACCATCCTAAATGGACATATTGGGAAATAACAGGGTGTGCAGGATGTGTGTTGGGGAGGAGGACCCTGAAAACTTCAACAGCCGCGTATACTCAGCCCAGATGACTTCTTCTTCTAAGGCTAAAATACAAGTCACCTGCAGGCTGGGGTGGCCCCACGCACAGGGTGGGGGGACCTGCAAGTCCTCCCTCCTTATCTGTGAAAGCCCCCTTTCATCAGCTGATAAATAAATAAAATGTGGTATATCCATATACGGGATATTTTTCAGCCATAAAAAAGAATGAAGTATGAGACATGCTGCAAAGTGGATGAATCTTGAAAACGTTATGCTAAATGAAAGAAACCACATACATGAGGCCATATATAGTATGATTCCCATTATCTGGAATGTCCAGAACAGGTACAACCGTAGAGACAGACAGTGGATGTGTGGTTGCCAGGGGCTGGGGGTGGGGGAGCGAGGGGACCATGGGAGCAATTGCATATGGGGTTTAATGGGTACAGGTTTCTTTTTGCGGTGATGAGAAGGTTCCAGAACTAGACAGTGGTGATGGCTACACATCATAAATGTACTAAATGCTAATGAACTGTACACTTTAAAATGGTTTAAATGGTGAATTTTATGTTATGTGTCTTTTTGCCACCATTTTCTAAAAAACAAAACCTTTTCAGGCCTTGAATATTTCTTCCTCCAGTTCTATCCTTCTGACCCTTCCCCCATTTAAGAAGAAGAGTTCGAGGGACGCCTGGGTGGCTCAGTTGGTTGAGCATCTGCCTTAAGCTCAGGTCATGATCCCAGAGTCCCGAGGATCGAGCCCCGTGCTGGACTCCCCGTTCAGCGGGGAATCTGCTTCTCCCTCTGACCCTCCCCTGTCTCATGCTTTCTCTCTCTCTCAAATAAATAAATAAAATCTTTTAAGAAAAGAAGAAGAGGTCCAGAGCCCATGTGAGTGAAAAAGGAAATTTTAAGCTGGCCAAAGGGCAGCCCCACAGGGCCTTGACTGAGGCTGTGAGTATCACCCTCAGACCTACCACCCTGGACTAAGAATGAGAAGAAAAAAACCCAGCCTCTTGTCCACCGCAGGGCTTCATCCTCACCCATCTCCTTGCCCAGCCTGCCAGCACCAAGCTTTCCAGGTGGTCCCCAACCAGGGAGCAGAGGAAGCTGATCCACCATGTCTTAAGCCCATCTTCTTCCAGAAATTCTGACTCCTGTCACAGAAGGGCAGGCAGGATGGAGTCCAGGCTCAAGGCATCCAACAACTGTATGGAGGTTCACCTGTAAGACCACAAGGCTGGTCTGGACAGCCCCCTCCATGCTGACTAGGCCCATTGCTGGAGTTGGCACAGATCACCGCAGAAGGCCTGGATCTCCTCCCTCCTTGGAGATAACCTGGAACTTCATGAGTCAGCACACTCAGTTTGGGGTGGACCAAACTTGGTCTGGGAGCCAGCCAGCCCAAACCACCATGACATGTCCAGGAGAAACCGACACGGGGCTTGGATACGCCAGGGAAGAGAAAGGGTGTTTGGAGACAGGGGCCTGGGCCTGGGCACTCTTCCAGCTGGATGGCAGGAAGACATCCAGAAAGATACATTTTCCCAGATGCCCCTGTGGCTCCTCTCACCCCTAATGCCAGGAGCCAAGATTTATCTGCCTTCTCCAGCTTGTGTGGAAATCAAGACTCCAGGCCCTGGCGCTATCCAGGATGCCACCAGCTTTGCTGCACTGGCCCTGTGACTCTGGTCCACAGCCTTCCTGTGGACTCGACCCTTCGTGGTTTATGCACTTCCATGATTCACAGTCCAACTCTTCCAACTCACTCTCCCGCCATGAACCTCTTTATCCTTAGAATATACACATTCAACACAACGGACCCCATTCGCTTTCCCAAAACCTTTGGGGTGAGATGTGTTCGGGGATTCAGAATTTTGGAGATTTCGGGAAAGTACATACAATGGTATCTGTAGTACATGTTACTCAGTACCACCCCAGAGGGGACAGAGCAGTACCTGTAATCAAGCACATTAATATTTCCACAGCGAAACATCTGATATCCCTGCCAAGTGGGATAAATGAGGGCTATAAATAGCTTCACATCAGTTTAGCTCAGGTTTCGCTGCCAAATTGTTTTGGCAGCAAATATAACAAACAAGCCCAAACAAAGCTTTCAGAATTCTGGATTTGCAGAGAAGAGACTGGGGATCAGTATTTACACTGCATAAAGGAGAACAAGGCAAGCAAACTATCCTTAAGAGAATAAAAGGAAAAGACTCCTCCCGCCCACCCCCTGCCACCACCCTCCCTTCTGAGATCGCCTGGCATCAGAGCCCCACCTCCTTGAGGCAGTGTTCGGGACTCTGTAGAGTTTTACAGGCCACCTAACTAGCTATGTGCTTAAGGCCAGAGACTGAGCCATCCTAAGTCTTAGTTTCCTGATCTCTTGAAATGGGAAAGAAAATGATTCCAAAGGCTCCTTTTACGTCTGTCACTTTGTCATCCTACTGAATACATTAGCCAAAGCTGGCCATGTTGTTCAGAAAGAAGCAGTGCCTCCACCATCAGGGGCAGCCCAAGAAAACAGCTCAGCACCCAGTGCCCCTTCCCACCTGAGTGGAGGGGAGGGGTGAGTGCCAGGTGGGTATGTCTTCTCGCCACACCCGCCACCATGGTGGAAGCAGAGTCCCACACTTCACCTGTAAGAGACCTGGAGGCATCTGCAGGAGAAGGAAAGCCTTAGCAGGAGACCCATATGGCAAGTCCAGGTGGACAGCTCCCGGATCAAATCGTTAAGACAAAGCTAGACAGGTTAACCCAAATCCCACAGGTCAAGGTGGAGAGTCCTACAGGCGCAAGACCATGAATTTTGGTATAAAACAGGGCTTGGTCCATCGAAGGTCCCTTTAAGAGTAGAAAGAGGCTACCCTGGGGTAAGAGGTGCTGGGAGAAATCAAGCGGGAAAGGAAAGGGCCTCAGGGCGAGTGCCTCTCGCATCCGCATCCCGCCTACACATCCTGAGCCCGCGGCGCAGAGAACTGGGCCGCTGCGCGCCACCGCCGCAAGGTGGCAGCAAAAACCCGCCAATGGCCCGCAGCGCGCTGCCTCCCGCCTGGACCTGATTTTACTCTTTGCCTGGGCGCGCACCTAGAGAGCAGAAGGGGTAACCCCTCCGACGGGGTGGACGGCTGGGTGCCTTGGCCAGACTCTCCCGGAGGCGGAAGAGGAGCCTTTCTCTGGTGTCCTGCTCATAAATGTTCTTAACCTGGTGTCTGGAAACTTCTCGAGGGACTCGGAACCTCGATTCCCTGACCCACTCCCCTCTTCTGCATTGCCCCCACCGTGTCACCCCCCTGGGGGAATGGATCCAATTCTCCCTCCGCCATCCCTGCGCGCTCTGCAGACAGGGTCAAGTCCAGGAACAGAGCTTTCCCACTCACAGCTCAGGCGAGGACGTGAGAGCGAGTCTGGAAGCTGAGACTTCCCGGTCTTGCTCCCTGACACCTGTCACACCCAGCCACACACTCTCCGTAGACACGTGCGGGCGCCGAAACTCAATCGCACCGACTCGCCGGGGTCACGAGGAGCAGACGTGAGAGGTCGCAAGGTGCACTGGAAGAATCTCGGGACTTGGCGCGGAGAAAACTTGAGTTCGACTCACTCCATTTCTCCGGGTCTCTAAACCCGAGTTCGCGTCCAATAACGAGATGGCTAAGCTGCCTGGATGCTCAGGAGCCGATGCCTCCTCGGTTGTCCAAGTGCCGCTGGAGCCTGGAAAGCCTTCCTTAATGTCCCAAAGGCTCAAACGGAACACCCTGGCGCGGGGCTGCCTCCCTTCCCAGGAGCCCGCGACGGGGAGGACACGGAAACAGTTTGCAGGAGGCTGCGTGCCTGGAAGTCGCGCTAAGACTAAGACTCCCTAGCCGCACCGAGAGGCGTCCGGGTCCCGGGTGCCTTGTTTCATCTCTGACCTTCGGGGGCCCCTCGCGTGGGTCACACTCCCATTCACCTAGGATGCTGGTCTCCTCCGGTCACTCCAGCTACTCCTCGAGGACCCTTCAGGCCTGGGACCCTGAGACTCAAGCTTTCCCCCTTGCCCCCTTCCCGTAGCCCACTTGCAAAGGGTGTTATTGAGCAGCCAGCAGAACTAAAGCAGAAAGTGGGGGACACGGGAGGAGACCTGGCCATACTGGACTCCGTGCTGGGTAGGGGATGGGTTTCCCAACAAGGTGCACTAGTCTGATTGACTCTTGGGATCCACCAACAGACCCCTCCAAGGAACCCGTGTGAACCTTAGGAGAGGCTGAAGGGCATGATGCTTCTGGAGGAACTGGGGGCCAGAGGATGAGATCTGGGACCAAGTCACAGATCCATGAAGTCATGTCATCAGGGGGCCCATAGGTCTTCAACTGGTCAAGGTCTTCCCCCACTCCTCCTCGGGAATGTCTTTAACTGGTTTTGCAGCCTTATTAGCTCAATCCCCCTTCACTTCCTGCCTGCTCTTTGGAAATAGCCTCCTAACCCGCCTTCCTGTCTACAGCCTCACTCCCTCCAGCCCAAGTTCTGAAGCAGAGCTCTGGATACAACCGCTTTAGCTCTCCATAAAGCCACATCTGGCTCCCCAGTGCCCACGGGATCCAGGCCACAGAACTTGCCAGACCTTGTAGCTGACCCCCAGTCACCCAGCTCTCAGACTCCATTACCAGCCTACTTAGGCACCAGGCACCAGCCACACTGCTCTGCTCTGGAATCCAAACCTCCATGCCTTTGCTCCCTCTGTTCCAGCCTGGAATCTCCTCCAAGCAATCCAATTCATCTTCCTGGTCAAAGCCACCTCTTCCGAGAAGCCCTTCCTGTTCCCCACCCCCAAAGTTATAATTAATCTTGAAGTTCCCACTCTCCGAAATACTCTGTATGCAACTACAATGGATTTGTTGTTTTTCAGTGATGACGTTGACCATCCGCTGGACTATGAATAACTTGAGGGCAAGGCTTCACCTACCCCCTCTGTTCTTATTTTTGGACTAGGTTGGATGTATTCATACCCACAAGCACACATCCGGTCTGGACACTGTCCCCACCCCCCGCGCCCCCCACCCCGGGCACAGGTGCAGGTAGATGTGTCTTGAGGTCCTGAAATCAGTATTTCTCCTGCTTCTCATGGGAATGGGTACAGCAGTGTCACTGCTTACTCAACAAAGTTCACATACACGTACACTTCACACTCAAATACACACCGTGGAGTCCCGTGCCACTGGGAGGAGTTGGTGGTGTAAGTGGGGCTCAGTCCCAATCCGGAAGAGGAGCCCGGTGAGATCTCTGCTCATCCTCTGGGCTTCAGAGGAATGCCCGCGTGTAGTGTGGCTCCTTGCCTAGGGCGGCTCTCGGGTCCAGTCCCTGTGGGAGGTGCGTTTTGGTTGGTGCCAAATGCTCGCGAAGTCCGCGTGGAGGAGCGAGCGAGAACGTGCGCCCAGACAGGCAGAGCCTGAGGCGGCCGCTCCCCGCCCTTTCCCACTCCCTTCTCTCGAATTTGCCTCATCTTGCGCGCTCAAAAACAGGATCTTAGGAAAGTATTCGCTCGGCTACAGGGAGCGCACGGGCGAGAACGACTGGAGGGGGGCACCGGACGTACAGCTACGGCAGAGTGAATGAAGGTGGGGGCCGGCTGTGTGACAGTGACCAAGTCACGGCCCTCTCTGAGCTTCGCTTTCCTCTTCGCGTGTCCTCAGAGCCGCCTCCAGCTCAGAGACGCCAGTGGGGGCCGCGGCCTGGATTCCATCCGCCCACAGGTGCACGTGTGTCTGTCGGTCCGTCCTTCTCCCAGGCCCGCCCGGCCCTGCCGAGCCAGTGAGCCCCGGACGCGGTAGGGGCAGGCGGGAGGCAGCGGCGCGGGGCGCGAGCTGCAGAGCCAGAGGCGCGCACGCCGGTAATTAGCAGAGCGATCAGTCATTAAGAGGCCCTGCTAAGAATTTCTGTTTAATAATGGTCGCAAATTAGTTATAATGGTAAATAGTCATCTCCAAATCCAACAAACTAAAGCCATTGCTGTCCTGGAAGGGCTCCAGGCCGCCCCCAGGCACAGGCCCGGCTAGCGCCCGGGGCGGCCCAGCACCGCGGGGAACCTGGTGGGGAAAGGCGGCGCGGCAAGAGGAGCGGGGAATCCGGCCGGGGGAGGCTGGGGCTTTGGCCACAGCGCCTCCCAGCGGCCTGAAAGAAGAAAGACGGAGTTCGAGCCTGGGAAGCGGGGACAAAGGCCCAGCGCCAGAGCGCCGCGGAGGCCGGGGCGGGGGGCGGGGAGAGGGGGCGGAGCGGGGACCCGGGGAGCGCACACCCACCGAGCCGAGTCGGCCTCCTCCCGGACCCCCGCCCCAGGGGCCTGCCTCCCACACACACAGCCCGGCTCTCGCTCACCTTGGGGCCTTGCCGCGGCCCTTCAGACATGTTTGGGTTCCTGGACCGCCCACACTCTCCGGTCTTCACCTCCAGGGGTCCAAGAACTCATCCTTGGCCCCAAGCCTCACCTTTTCCAAGGGGAGAAGAGCAGCCGGTATTTCCTGATCTAGAGCGACCCCAGCCCCACTGCCATCTCCATCCCCCCGCAGAGAGGCTCTCCCGGCCCCCGCCCCCCCCCCCCCGGCCCGGGCGGTGCAAGAGCAACCCGAGGAAACACAGGCAGATGTGGCTTTCCCTGTGCCTTCCTTTCTTTGCTGGCCCATTCTGTAAAGTCCTCAGTGAAGGGTTACACTCCTGCAGCTGAAGGCCCTTTCCTTTTCCAAAAAGAGTGTGTTTTAAAGGTGAAAGTCATGGGCTTCTCTGTACAAAGTGGAGAGAGATCGCTAGGAGTGCACACGGGCCTCTGTTCTGTGCAGAGGGATGCTGGACCAGTGTCTACTGTGCGAGGCGGTGTGTGCATGTGTGGAGGGGGGCTGTGTGTGTCATTGTGAGTGAAGTCGCACGTGGGGGTCTCTGAGAGTGCAGGGGTGGGGTGGGGGAGGCTGTTGTGGAATGCAGACAGGGTATGTTCCCGGTTGGCCTCTTCTGGGCAGAGGGAGCTGCCTGTGCCCCCCAGCCCCCAGGGAAGAGGACATTCTGCCCCCACCTCACACACTTGCAACACTCGGCGCTCACTTCCCAGGTCCCACCTGCCATCAGCCAGTGTGCTCCCCGGGGCACTTCCCTGGAGACCAAATTTGTCCCTGTGCTTGTAGCCAGCACCCTCTCCCCAAGCAGGTTTGGCTTTCCCCCTGCTTGAGCCCGGGAAGTAGCTGCCCCCCCCCCATTTCCACTCACCCTTCCTATTCCTGTCCTTCCCAGTTTGGGTCTCAACCCTGCTCTCCTTTCTCTCTCTTCCTTCTCCTTTTGCTTTTATCCCTTCTCTATGATTTCTCTCCCTCTTCTATATCCTCCCTTACCTCCTTGCTCAGCAAAACAAATGCCCCTGAGCTTTTTGGGGTGGATTATAAAATGGAGACCCCCCATTTCCTGACTACTCCCAAGATTAGCCATGTTTCCCTGAAGGTGCTTATCTAGTTCTCTGCCTATCTTCTTTGGAGCCCCAGCCTCCCGGTGTGTGTGTGTGTGTTTGTGTGTGTGTGCGCGCGCACGCGCGCTGGGAGTGGGTGAGGTTGGGCTAATGGGTGGCCTCCAAGTGCCTAGAGTCAGGCAATGTGGTCTGGTGTTTGAAGTGCCTCTGGGGGCCATTTCTGTTATATCTTTGGGTTGGCTCACGCATGCCGTGTGTCTGAAGGCTTCCTCTGCATATCCTCTGTGTGTTTGTTTTGGTAGATGGGTAGCGGCTGTGTTCTCCACCTGTATTTATTGCTTATCTGCTCCCTTCCTTGTATGCAAACTTCTGGCAAGCCCCAGTCAATATATATAGCAGGCGCCACACTAAATGTTGATTGGTGCTAATGCCGTTTTATGCAGGCGTGTGTTTCTTTTTCAGTGTGCATAGCTCTGTAGACGGTGCAATTGTGAGATGGGGCACGTCTGTGTGTGCATCTGTGCAATTTGGAGAGTATGTCCCCTAGAGAGTGTGCCTGCAGGAGAGAGGGAAGATGGTGTGTTCTTGTGTTTGTGTCTGAGGACCGATGTAGAATCTATAAAGAGGAAATCAGAAAGGGGCCCTATGTTGTGTCAGGAAGGAGGTCTATGGGTGCTGGGAAACTGCTCTGGGGGCAGGTGGGTGTATAAGGGAAAGGCCTATATTGGGTTTCCGATGAAATGGCCCGGGGGTGAGGTGTGTGCGTAACATGTGAGTTGAGGGGCATATTTGTGTCGATAATTGAGAGTGCGTGCGTGTGTGTGCGTGTGTGGTGCAGCCTCCGTCAGCCTGGCTGTGCCTGCCTGCTCCGGCGGAGCCCAGCCCGACACTGCAGAGCTCAATCAGCCGCTGCATGAATACACTCGAATGGAAAGTTGTGCTCAGCTGACCGGAGAAATCGGAGCCGGCTAGCACTGCCCCCCTTCTCCCCGGCTCCCTCCTGCCCTTCCTCGGGCCAGAGGGCTGCCCAGCCTACACACTGGGACGGAGGAGGCGCCACTCAGCTGGGGCTGGAAGGGCCCAGGGTGGTGGGGAGTTGGGTGGGCCTGAGCTCCGAGGACCTGGGGGCTGCGCGTCCCAGAGGGCTGGGCATCTCATCCCCAGTGCCTGGGCATGCAGGGGATTGGTGAGGGGCCTGGAAAAGACCCTGAAGCCGCAGCCGGTGCTCCAGGGGACAGCCACACAAAGACCTAGGCAGGGACCTAGATGGCCATGGAGGCACAGAAAGACAGGGAGAGGGAGAAGAGACGGAGTCATCCCCTGCTTGGGGAGGCCAAGTGCACCCAAGGTGCCTCCGGTCTGAGCCTGGGCTTCGAGCTCCAGGGACTGTAGTGATGGGCTAGGTCTCGAGTGTGCCAGGCTGGTCAGTTCTCCTTTCAAAAGAAGCTGAGAGAGTCCCTCTGCTGCCACAGCCTTCAGCAGGGTTCACGTTCCGCCCCAACTTGGCCCACCCAGGCCTGGGCCTGGCCCTCCCATCACCTCACTGGAGCCCTCCCCACATCCAAGGTCGCTGGTCCCACCCCCTCCCACCTGAGTCCCAGCCTGAACCAGTCAGGCTCCTATGCCTCCAGTCCCACTATTGATCAGCGTCCCCACCCCACATCGTGGCAGCTTCCAGGTCATTTCATTTTAATCAGCTGTATGTCTCACTTGAGATAATTAACTGTGTTGGTGCTGGGCAGTCAATTCTGCAGGATTCGAAGAGGGCAAGAAGAAGGCCAGGGAGGGGTCTCGGGGGCCAGAGCTCCGGGTGGGGGGGGGGAGTGCAAGGAAAGAGGTGTGTAGACCGGAAGGGGTAGATTGGCCTTCCTGACCTCAGGCAGGGCAGCTTCTAGGGGCTAATGACTTGGGCACAGATTTTTCCAGCTTTGCTTCCCATTCTGTGGCTTCAGGTTTCCCATGCAAATCCTGGATTGCCATCGTTTTTCTTTGAGGGAGGCAGGAATGAAGAGACTCTCCCCAGATACGCTGCTCTTCTTCAGGCCCCTTATCCCCTGGAGTAGACAGCCTAGGTACGCAGAGGCCTACATGCACAGAGAAGACTTCAAGCTCTCCTGCTGGGGCACCAGGCTGAAGTGCACTGCACATGCACGGGGCAGGGGTGCACGGAGGGTGGTGTGTGCCTGTGCTCAAGCAACACCAGAAGGAGGGGAATTGACCCATGGGCTGCCCTGGGGCTGGACAGAGAGGGTGGATGGTTAGTGGTGAGTCCTGCTTACCCAGCCTGACAAGGCTCACGAGAATGCCCATACCAGTATACACACTCTCCCCAAGACACAGCCCACAGCATTCCCAGGCTGTGGGGGGCTGTGCACAGTGGCTGAGCTGGCTTTCCTGCCAACAGGGGCTTCCGCCAGGCCTCACCCTTGGGCTCTGCCCTGGCTGCCCCTGGGATGTTGACTGTCTTGGCCAGAGCTTTGAGGGACCCAGAAAGAGAACGGGCAGGCAGCCCATACAAGGAGCGATCTGGCTGGAAAGGGGCCTCTTTTCTCTCACTCCCATGTTTAAAGGGGCAGGGGCCAAATCCAATGTAATATCCTCAGTGATCGGGGTAAAGGGCAAGCCAAAGAGCCCAACTCCCCTCTGCCCTCTGGTCAAAGCATACCCACTGTGACCCCCTGGCCCCCATTCCTTAAAGGCAGAGGACGGTCAGTTAGGGCTGGGTAGCCTGGGAGTCATATCTGTGGGTTGAGTAGAACAAGGGAATCCACCAGAATGAAGACCCACAAAACACATGTCCATGACACAGAAAGGCCCTGTACACACAGCACCATATAGTGGTACCTGAACTACTTCTTGCCGAACTAGGTAAATATAAACTGCCCATGCTACACACAAATACCTACCATATAGGCAATATAAAAGAACACATACTGGACACACACTGATGCACTATACACACGTATATCAAACATCACACACACACACACACACACACACACACACACACACACATCCCTTTATATGAAGACTTTGAATTGCATGGTGGAAGCCCAGCATTGGGAATTACATATATCCACGCCCCTCACCACCAGCACTCATACCTCTCCAGCAAGGAGTCTGGAGGTAAGGTCAGAAAGTGCAGAGCAGAGTTTTGGTATTTGTACAGACCTGAGTAGAAATAGGAGATGAAAGAGAGTGATAGGTGACAGATAGCAAGACAGGCAGGTAGCAGGCTGGTGACAACCAACCAGAATCTAGGCCCCCAAAGCTGAAGGTTACTATGGAGTCTGATGGCCTGTTTTCTGCAGTGGAGAGAGAGGAATGGGTACTGGATACTCCAAACTTGCTTTCTTTCTCAGGTACGTTGATGGAAGGAGGCATTTTAGCTCAGCGAGTTTGTCTTCTGTCCCCATACAAAAAGGCATCTGCTCCCTAGTTCACCAGTCAAACCCCCTCCAGGAGTCACCGGCCAGCAGTGCCAGCCCATCCTTCCACCCGTCCATTCTAGTTAGTCAGTTGGGTAGTGTCCATCCAGAACCTCTATACGCTGTCGGAGGCAACCCCTTCTTTGGATTTCAGGCCCAGGTTCTGGGGCAAGTATGAACCAGACATTTTAAAATGCAGGTAAAGGACAGAGCCCGTCATCCCAGGCATCATTCTGGACACCAGAGCAGAGGCTCCACCTGGGTAGAAGCCAGCAGGCCCTTCCCCAAATTCCTGCCACCTAGGTCAAATGTTGCCTGAAATGTGGCATCATGAGGAATGCTTCCCAAGGCAGTCAGAATGCAGAGATTCTTGACACTGTGTGCCAGGCCTCAGAACTTGGAAGCTCTCGAGGTCATCTGCATGCCCTGGATCTAAGGAAGGATGCACACAGAAACCTTCCCCTCCAGGCAAGCTCGCCCTGGGTACACAAGGCCCCACTTGCATGCACAGGGCACCTCTGGGCCTGGCAGCCTTTCTGCCTGGCCAGGCCCTGTGTAAACCCCATGGCGAGACTGGGGATGGGGACAAAAGGAAATCGGAAATCAAAATTAGTTTGGAACCGGCGAGAAATTCCATGCACGTTTCTCCCTAATCCTCCTCCCTTTGGAAATTGGACTTTCAAGTGAAGGCAAGTTTTCTGAAATTACCTCTTTGACTCTTCGGGCTCAGGCTGGCCTGGCCCAGAGTGGCAGAGGCGCGGCCAGCCACGCCATCACAGGGAACTGTGGGGGGCCTGGGCAGGGCAAGGAGGCCTGGGGCCAGTGGGAACCTGGTTAGCAAAAGGTGGTGAGTTTTTTGGTTTTCATTTTCAAGTGTCAGCCAGCTCTGAAAATGTCTTAGGGGCTGGAGCCACTCCAGTTGATCCCAAAAGACGGGAAGAAATTTCAAGGAGACAAATCGAGATCCGTAAGGCAAGTCATACAGTCACACAGCCGCGAACACCAGTGGCGAGAAGGTCCGTCCCGACTGTAGGCCCTATACTCCTCGGACTACCTCCTCCTTTGCTCTCTCCGCCCTCCCTATCCTGGCTACGCTTGCCCCCAGCTCCACCCTGCAAAAAGAGGACAAAACCTGTCAGTTCTGCTCTGGATAGGTGGATGGTCGGTTTGGTGACCTTGTGTGTTTACCTTTAAGAAAAAAACACCCCACAAATAACAACAGCAACTGAAAGATGCCAAACACACCCCCAAAGATCCACGAGGGCCGCCGCAGGCTCTAATTCCCGTGGATCTCAGCCTGGCATCTCCTTCTGAGGAAACTGGCGGTAGCCCCCCTCCCCCTGCGCCCTCTGAGGCTTTCGTTCCGGATTTGGCTTCCGTTCTCCTCAGAAAGGCCTTTTCCCATCTTCCCCCCACTTCCACCCCCACCACCTCCAAGAAAAAGCTCCTACCCAGCCTTAAAATTCTGCCCCAGCTCGCGTGGCGTAGTTGGCGTGGAAGTGAAGGCCGGGCGCTGCACCCAGGGCCGCGGGCCCGGGGCGGACAAAAACACCAGTCTCCGGGAGTGATAAGAAAATGGAGAATACTGTATTTGCTTTAGAAAGTTTTTACATATAGATAAACACGCAGTTAAGATAACAGTAAAAGCGCCCTACGGGGAGTGAGAGATATCTCCAAAGCAGCTAAGAAATACTTGAAATAGCTTTTGCATAAGAATACTAGGGTCTCACTCTCCGCTTCCGCTAGCGACGGGGTCCCTCTTCCTAACCCAGCCCGCCACGCCACGCCTTGACTGCCAGGTCGACGCCAGGAACACCGAGTGGGAGGGGAGCCCCAAAAAGGAAAGAGACAGGTGAGCGGGGAGGCAGGAAGGGGGGGGGAAGAGAATGAAAAAGGAAGAGGAGAAAAAGCAATATCATATACAGGCAATTTCTACACATATATTACAAACTGGGAAAATGACCGATCATTAAGATATACATAATTCATATAAAATTTTGAAATAAAAATAAAAATCTGTTACAGTCATAACTATTCTTTTTCCACATTTATAACCAGTACCCACACAGGCAGTGACAGAGTGGAGAGAAAAAGGTGCTTACGAAGAAAATGATTGTCTGCTGAACAAAAAACAGAAGATTGCATCTTGTTTGACCAATACTTGGACTTAAAAACAGAGAAAGAAAGAAGAGCGAGAGAGGAAAAAAGAGAGCGAGCAACAAAAGGCGAGAAACATTTGCTATTTCCCTCTCGAGGAGTTCTTTTTTTTTTTTTTTTAACAAATTCTGAACGGAGATGGCGGTTTTATTTTTTTTTCTCTTTTTTTGTCTGTTTGGCTTTTGTCGTCTTGTCGTCATGATGGTGGTCGGTTTTTGTATAGTCGACTCTTTTTAAATCATTTTAAACTAGAGAGAATATTTTCCCAGATACAAATAAATCGTCATGCAGGTGGGGTGCCGGGTCCGTGGGAACCGAAAGGAGAAGCCGTGCTTGTCCTAGAAAGTATACAACTGTCACCTCTTTTATGTTTTCTGCCCGCAACATCAGCGTTTGTAACTGTCTGTTGGCGTCGCGGTCCTTTGGGGTGGCCGTGGTGGTAGATGGTGGTTGGGGTTGCCGCTAGTTTGCGTTTCATTTGTTATTTTTCTTGGTTTTTATATATTTTGGGCCGGGGTGGAAGTGTGTGTGTACGTGTGTGTGTGTGTGTGTATGATTGTGTATCCTGATTTCGGTTTGTTCTGGGGAGGGACGAGGAAGAAGAGGAAGAGGAGGAGGAGGGAAGGAGGGGGAGGAGGGGGAGGGGGGAGGAGGGCGGCCTTGGCTATCATACATCACATTCCGAGTCGCTGGAGGTTACCGAGAGGATGGAGGTGCCGGTGTCCGCGCGCTCCGTCAGGCTGGACACGCTGGTGGTGGGGCTGGCCGCCGTGGACGGCGACTCTGCCGAGCCGTGCGTGGGGCAGCCGGGCTCGGCCAGCGAACGCATGCCGCTCGGTCCGATGGCCTGGTGTTGAAGCCTGCGGGAGACAGAGAGCGGCACCAGCCCTGACACAGCGGCTCCTCCACGGGCTGCGTCAAGCCGCCTCCCCGCGCCCGTGCCCGCGGCCCGCCGGTGCTCCCCAGCCTTCCCAACCGCGCGCCCTTTGCCACCACCCCCGACTTGGCTCTCTGCGCTCCTCCCCCCCGCCCTCCCCGCGCCTCCAAGCACCCGACTGCTCAGTGAATGCCGCAGAGCCCCCCCTCCCCCAGCGCGGGTCTTGGCTCTCTTCTCTCCTTCCCGGGGCTCTCTGGAGCTTCCCAAGGCTTCCCAGTTCGGAGCCGACCTCCGAGGAGAGGTAGAACCCGAGGCCGGCCGCCTGGGGAGGCCTGGGAGTACAGCGCCGGGCGCCGCGTCCCAAAGCAGCACAAGTCCGCGAGGGACAGGGTGCTTCTTCCTCCCCGGCCCCTTGGGACTCTTCAGACTGAACCGGCTGCCGGGGAGCGGTGGGGCTCCGCAGTGGCTCCTGCCCCAGTTTCCCCCGAACACACCCGGAGCTGCGGGTGCAGCCTCTCCTGAGTAGGACCCGCTGGCTTTGCTCTCGGGATCCCTGTGATGAGCGCAGGAGCAGGGGAAGAGAGAACCGAGAAGCCGGAAGCAGAAAAAGTGGGGAAGAGGTGCAAGAGAGAAAGGAGAGAAGGCGGCAGGATGTGTGTGTGGGGGGGGCTGTACAGAGCAATCTCCGGGGGGCCCCTTTGCAGTACCAGGCAGCCGCTGCCCGAGCCTAGAGTCTCTGAGTTCCTACAAGGAGGCCTTCCCCGGTCCCGGGCACTCCCCCTCTCAGGCGAAAAACTGGCTCCAAACGTAAAGGTGAGAGGGCCCGGGGCTCAGGCCTGGGCCACCTAAACGCGAACGCACTCACTCACTCCGGGGGCTCAGCCCTGGCCCTCCAGCCCCTGGCAGCTGTCAGCAGTTGGGGCCCTGCTCCCTGCGGTGCACCAGGCCCAGGGCCTCTGCTGGCTAGGTAGGGACACAGGCTCCTTGCCGGGGTTTTCACCCCACTTCCTCCCTTCCCCCTTCCCTCCTTTTTCCCTCGGGTTATGTTTCTCCCTACCTTCCCCAGGCCCAAGTGGGCTGACTGGTCAAGTCCAGGCAACTTTGTGACTTTGTGGCCAACGTGCTGGCAGTGGGGCTGCTCCTGGTGGCTTCCCAAGTTAGTGGACCAAGGGGATGCTCCTTGACGGGGGCAGGAGGGCGAGCACCTGTGTGCACGTGCACACACGCACACACGCGCACACACACACGCACAAGGCCTCTCCACTCCCCTCCTGGTTGTCCGGCTCCCGGGCAGGCAATCTGCAATGCTGAGGGCAAGAGGCCTGCTCCACGGTGGCCACCGACCTTTTTCCCTTTGTGGCAGAGACCCAGGTTCGGTTTCCTTTCCGTGACATTGTGGATTCTTCCCCAGGTTTTTGCGGTGCATAGAAATAAGAACCAGATGGCAAGGACGGCTTTCCTTCCTTCCCTGTCGGTAGGCTCCCGAGGAGTGCGGAGCTAGGGGCGGGCTGCGGAGGTGGCACGGGTGCAGCGCAGGGCTAGGGCTCCCAGGGCTGGGACCAGGGGCTGTGGGCACTCAGGACCACACACACACACACACACACACACACACACACACACACACACACAC
>NW_027397072.1:75102740-75158960 GCF_003265705.2 Callorhinus ursinus
CACACACACACACACACACACACACACACACACACACACACACACACATTTTCTCTCTCTCTCTCTCTCTCTCTCTCTCTCTCCACCCTGCCGAAAGCCCCTCTCGGACAAAGTAGTCAAGAATCCCACTGCCCCGTCCCTCTTCTGCGCCTCAGGGCAAGCGGAAACTTTCTCCAACTGGCCAGGGGGTCGCGGCTTCTCGCGCGCTCGGCAGCCATCGGCACCCTGCCCCATTCGCCCCCATTCCCACCCCTCTCTCCCTCCCCGGCTCCAGAGACGGTAGCCAGGCCGCGGGCCCGCCACTGACCTGTTCTTGGCCGCCGCGGCGCGGTCGCGCTGCCTCCGGTTCTTAAACCAGTTGCCTACTTGTGTGGGAGTGAGGCCGGTGGCCTGCGCCAGTTCGCGTTTCTTGCTGGGGTTGGGGTAGGGGTCCTGCAGGTACCACTCCCGCAGCAGGCTCCGAGTCCGCTCCTTGAAGCAATGCGTCTTCTGCTCGCCGTCCCAGATGGTGCGCGGCAGCGGGAACTTCTTGCGCACGCGGTACTTGTCCACCGGGCCGAGCGGGCGGCCGCGCAGCTTCTCGGCCTCCTGGTAGTGCGCCTCGAGCCACATGGCCTGCAGCTTGCCGTGAGACTCCTTGGTGAACTTGTGGTTCTCCAGGATGTGGTAGAGGTCGCGGAAGTTGCCCGTGTGGAAGGCGACCACGGCGCGCGCGCGCAGGATCGACTCGTGCTTGTTGATGGCCTCGCACGCCCCGGGGGCCACGGGCAGCGACCAGAGGAAGCGGCCCAGCCGCTCGATGTCGCCCGTCTCCTCCAGCGTCTCGCAGACGCTGGCCACCTGCTCCGGCGAGAAGTTGAGGGTGGGCAGCTGGAACATGGACAACTCTTCCGGGGGGGCCCTGGAGCCGCCGCCGCCGCCGCCGCCGCCGCCGCCGCCTGCTCCGCCAGCACCGCCGCCTCCCGCGCCGTTCCCGCCGCCGCCGCCCGCGCCGTTCCCGCCGCCGCTACTCGCCAGAAGTAGGGAGCGGTGATGAGGCTCGGCGAAGTTTGGCAACAAGAAGTGGGAGGAATAGAGGTCTAGGGGGGAGCGGAATACCATGGACTGACCTGAGAGGAGAGGAGAAAATTCAGGGAGAGGAAGAGAGAGGGGAGGAAGAGGAGGAGAGGGGCGATGAGGACCGGGAGGAGGGAGAGGAGAGGGGGGAGGAGGAGAAGGAAAGGAGGGGGGAGCAGGAGGAGGAGGAGGGGGAGGAGGAAGGGCGTAAGGGACACCCACACCCCACACACATCCACACACACACACGCCCGCGCAGCCACATAGAGAGGGAGGAAGGAAAGCGGCCCGGTGCGCGCGCGCAGAGAGAGACCCCGAGACAGAGAGAGGGAGAGGGGGAGAGAGAGAGAGAGAGAGAAGAGCGAGAGCCAACCACCGCCGAGTCAAGATTCAGCGATTCCACAGCAATCGCCCTAATGACAACAGCCTCATAATATCTCCCCTAAATCCACAGTGAGTGCAGCATTGAAACATTTTGTTTCGCTTTTCTATTGGTCTGCGGCGTGTCGTTGTGGCGTTGCCACGGCAACCGCTGCCAATCACTGTCAGCCCTGCCAATCAATACCGAGAACGTAAGGACGGTTTTACCACTTAGCCAGAGTAGGGGGGAGGGGGAGAGGGAGGAGAGGGGGAGAAGGGGGAGAAAGAGATTTTTTTTTTAATCTTTGCAACTCTTAATCTCGCCACTTCCCCCTCTTTATCTCTCTCTCTCTCTCTCTCTCTCTCTCTCTCTTTCTCTCTCTGTACCCGCTCTCTCTCTCTATCTCTTCCCTCTTCCCCAAAGAAGTTGATCCAGAAATTCAAAAGGCCATGGACGGAGAGTTGTTGAATGGGATGAGCAATTAAAGGAGGGATTTTGTCGGGAAGTAAGAGGCTCCCCACGCCCGAAGGCCTAAGGCCAGCCCTCAAGGAGAGGCCGAGGGCCGGCCAGACAGGCACAGTTTGCACATGGTGTGCACGTTGGGCCTCCTCTTTCTGCCTATGTGAGCACTAATAGTGGCCAGGAAGAAAGAAGAGATGAGATCATGGGGCCCACCAGAAGCTGACCCTGTCTGCTGCTCCCGGGATCTGGGATTCGGGGAGCATCTGACGCCTGGGAGCCAGAGCCCAGGACTTAGGGTGTCCGAAGCGCTCTGGTCTCCCCCAGGCACGACCATCGGCCACATTTACCCCAATTTCATCTGCATTGGATTCCACCGGCTTCTCTTTACTCTGCCCCTGGTCAAGGAGCCTTGATTTCCCTGGTTGACCTGTGTTGTAAAATACCAGTACAAATAACAACAGTACACTTCGTTTTATATTGAAAAGCAAGCCACCTCTTTGTTTCCCCCCACACTTCAGCTGTGTCCCCCTGGGAGCTGAGAAGTCTGGAACCCTCTGGAGCCCCCTGACAAGCCCGCTACTGTACTCCTTCCCCGAGATCTGGACCTGACTACCAGCCCCAGAAGGACACTCAAACTTCGGAGGCTTCCCCCAAAGAATCGGATAGGCCTGAACATTGCGTGTTTGCTCATATTCTAAAGAAAAAAAATAATAAAACAAGTTTATCTAAGCAAAGTAACATGACAAACCTAAAACAGACCCCCAAAGGCCCATAGAATAGAGAGAGCCCTCCCTCCCTCCCGCCACTGCAACCCTCCCCTGACCCAGGGCCGGTATGGGTATTTATTCTAAGGTATGTTGCTTTTAAGAAGATGTAATCAGCATCTTTAGCCGGGCCTCCCTTTGTGAGGCTTCTGTAACTATGGAAGTGTGATTTACGCAGATTTGTCGGGGTCAGAGACGTCTTTCCCCTGAGCACTGTGTATATTTAGACAGGACT
This sequence comes from Callorhinus ursinus, assembly GCF_003265705.2. Taxonomy (NCBI): domain Eukaryota; kingdom Metazoa; phylum Chordata; class Mammalia; order Carnivora; family Otariidae; genus Callorhinus; species Callorhinus ursinus. The sequence goes on from NW_027397072.1 coordinate 75,105,619, forward strand.
CGTTTTGGTGTTAAAAAGTGTATATTTTGAATGAGTTCACACACAGTAGCCAACAATGCCCACATTGTCGGCCCGTGTACAACGCGTATTGAAACGCAGCGTCCAGACTTCAACTAATCTGCCCTCAATAAAGCTGAAATAATTATCCTAAGCTGCCTTTCCAGAAGAAAAATCATTGAGGAATTCAAAACTCTTTAAAAAAAAAAAAAAAGATCTTTTCTACATTCCGATGCAGATCTGGGGGCAAGGCGCCGAGTCCACACCACTTTGGAGATCTCAATGAGGAAGGAGAGAAAGAGATTGAGAGAGAATTTAAATGGGAAACCTAACGTGACTGGGGCTGTGAGTGTCCCACCCCTAAACCCAAGCTCGGGCCCTGCTTAGGCCTTGACTCCCGCAGAGCCAGGCCTCCTGGGCAGAGAAGTGCAAGCTAGGACGGAGGCTCTACTCTGGCAAGGAGGCTCTGGGCTGGGCGAGGGGGCCGCTACCCGCCCGCTCCGCCCCTGGCAGCCGAGGGTCGGCAGTCCTAAACCCAATGACTGAGGCAGGGAAATATTCGCTCAAAGGGAAGACCCGCCAAGACCCACTTCGGGTGATCTCTCCCCTCCAAGTAGCTTGCTCCCAACCGTGAGTCCTTTTCCGTTCAGCTTCGAAGCTCTGGGCGGTCGTTCACAGCGGGCCCAGAAAGAGCCCTAAGGTTGGGACACAAAAACAGACGCTTCATCTTTTCTTCCCGATCCCTTTCTCTCGTAGGGGAAGGATTATAGGCTGAGGGGTGGGAGGGGGAAGGGGCAGGAGGAGGAAGCGGGGGAGGAAGGAATGAAAAAGGGGAGGGTGTGGGTATTGTGCCGCGTGTGGGGGGAGAATTCCTACGGGTGGGTTTCCGAATATTGTGTTCAACTTTTTGAAAGCAGCTCGTGACCCCGAAACTGCATCCCCTGGAGCCGAGGACCCAGGCGCCGGGCGGGCGGGTGAACCCAGCCAGTCCCCTCCCCGTCCCCACAACCCCCGCCTCCGGGTGGGGGCGACCCGGCCTCTCCCCGCCGCTGCCTGGCCAGCCCCGGAGGGAGGCTGGGCAGGTGCCACGGGCTCTGCCGAAAGTACTGAAATCGAAAACCGTCGCCACTCAAGGAGAATTGAGGCAAGTGGGGCCGCGACTCAGCTCGGCGACACCCTGCCCCCAGCCTCGGCCGGGGCTCCTGCCGACGCGCCGCACCCCGCCTGCTGGGCTGGCGGCCGCGACTCGGGAGTGCAAAAGCCGGGCGGAGGGCGGCTGCGAGGCGCGCAGCTTTGTGCGCTGGGACAGGGCCGGGCGCCGCGGGGCGGGCGGCCAACCCCGGGCTGTCAGAGGCTCCCCGCAGAACCGAGCTCCGCGCCGCCCAGGGAGCCCATCTCGCGGCCCCGCGACCGCCAGCGCCTCTCCGCTCTGGCCCGAGGCACGACGCCCGCAGCCGGGAGCCCGTAAGTTGAAAGTCCCGAGAGCTGGGCGGGGGCGGAGAGGCGGGGCGGCCGGTCTTCGGCGAGGATGGCTGGACGAGCTCCCGGTGGAGCTGGGAGCGCAGGCTCCGTGGGGTCCGGGTCTAGGAGTGCTGGTCGTGTGGGGGAGGGGGCTATGAAGCACCAAAGCTTCCCCTCCCAAATTCCCAGGCTCTGGGAGGGGCGTAGGAGCAGAAGGACCTCGGGTTCCAGGGCCCAGGCGCCTTTCCCGCCGCTCTGGGGGCTCGAGGCAGTGGGCAGCTGAGGAAAGGGAGCTGAGCCTGGGGAACATCTGGAGGGGTGGCGCCCAGGGGGGCGCCAGCAATCAGGGTCCCTCAGAGCGTGGAGATTGGGATGAATGGGTCAGCCCGCGGGGCCTGTAGGTCTCCCGTGCCCTCTGGCCGTTCAGACTCCCGGATCTGGGACTTGGAGCCCGTACAGGCCGAGGTCACAAAATTGCCACCACCTTCTCTGCTTTAATCCTGGGCCAGGCAACCGGCAGGACCGCGTGCAGGTGGTGCGGGGAGAAAGGGCGTTTGGGCTGGCAAGTGTCTTTCTCGTACTAGGACCTACGGGGCATTTATTTACAAAATCAGCCCCAAGCCCTGCAGTCTCAACTCCACCAGGAGAGGTGCCTGAGAGACTCACTCCTTGCTTGGCGTTGCCGGGAAGCCAAGGGGTCCGCAAGCCTCCTGGCTGGAGCAACTGCACCCACTCCGCCTTGCTCAGCTCCGTGAGGCCGGTTTGTCCTGGGGGGCAACGGCCCTTCCGGCCCCCAGGACTTCGGGAGGCGCGGGCTGGTCTGGTGGCCCGTGGCTTGGGCCTCCCCACAAGCTCCAAACTGAGGCGCTCGGCGCCGGCAGCGGAGAGGGCGCAGGGGAGTGAAGCACGTAGGCGGGGAGGCCGCGAAGCCCTTCAAGGACCCCGATTACTTTCCTTTGAATGAAAAACAACAACAACAACAACAACTGCTCCCTCCCTGCGCCCCCGCCCCCCGCCTTAGCCTCCGGGGACCCGCGAGCTCGGAGCAATTGTCGCCCCGGACAGTAAACACAGCTCAGTTGCCTCAACTTTCTCCACACATAAAAGTTCCTGGCGTGCGGGGAAATTTGAATATTTGATCAGCCCCTTTGAGTGACCCTCATTAGCTTGGCGCCCTGCTAAGGCCCCGGCATTGCAAGAAAGCTGCTGGGCCCGGCATTTGTATGCCTTGTTAGCGCCGCTTAATGAAGCTGCCCCAACGGCTCAAAGGCGGCCTCCGGGGCCGACGCTGCGCACCTCTCGGCACCCCACTCTGCCTAATGAGCCCCACCGCCCGCAGAAGGCCCCTCCACCCCCCACATCCTCAAACAAGAGAAGTTTGGCTCTGTCTTGGGCCACCGCACCTCCCACTGCCAGGCCCAGGAGAGTGGGCACAAACCGTTCCCAGCTGGCTGTGCTGACCCAGCCCCAAGAGAGAGAGGTGGGAGACTTCGGGGTTGTGAGTGATAGGGGCTGGGAAGGAGACTTGTGGCCTCAGGTTCTAGTCCAGGGAGTGCACTACCAACCTCTCCCAAAAGGGCCAATTTCAGATCATTTACCCCACCCAGTTCCTTAAAGATAGTATCTGGACTGGTGTTGGGGTGGCAGAGGGCAGATGTCCAGGGGAGGCTCAGTTTTCCATCCTCCTCCCTATCCGAGTTCCTTTGCGCTCCACTGCCCAGGAGATGGGCTACTTCTTTGCAGAGATCCCTGTGGGACAGCCAGAACTGGTGTGCTAGGGCTTGCATTTGGGAAGGGGTGGACACACTCAACTCCTCAAACTATCATTGCCCTTCCATCCCAGACCCCAAACAGTCCAACTCCGTTGGCACTAGGCAAGGCAACGTGCTCTAGCCTACCTTGTCCCAGTTCCCCTGCCCCAGAAAACCAAGCCTTCTCAGATCTCTCTTTAATCATGCTTCCAGTCCTTGAGAATCTTAAAGAAAGCATTTAAGCAGGGCCACCCTGTACAGGACCTCCTGGCTGCTAGGGCAAGATGAGACTAAAACAGGCTTGAGGAGAAGGAAGAGAGGGAGAACTCTGTAAGTTAGGGGGACCAAAGCCACCAGCTACTTCCCATTTTCTCAGTGGGGCAAGTGACATGGTTGGCCAGCAAATCTAAGGAGCCCAGTTAGAAGTTGTTTTTCAGCCCTCTGAAAAAGGAGTAGACTCCTTCTCTGTTTCTTCTCTCCTCCCGTGCCCATTTCCCTGGACAGCTGTCACTCAAGGTCCCTCCCTACACACCCAGCTTTTGGGCTTTTAAGGGTTACTTTTGGGGTTGAGAAGCAGGCTTCTCTCAGATCCACGTTCTGGGCCTTCTGGAGGTGCCCCCTATGACAAGCCCATAATCCCTCAAAAACACAGCAGGCTGGCCAGGTTGGTAACTTCAGGACCCCATTCCAGGGTGGCCACCTCTAGAAATGCGTGGCACCCAGCCAGCCCTCACCCTCTGCCAAAAGGCCAGCGAGGCGCTGGGATAGGAGAGCCTTCTGAGTCCCCCTGGTCTGCTCCTCTTCCCTTTCTTTCCCCAAGCTCAACTGGTATGCCCCGCCCCATTTCCCATCCCGGGACCCCCTAATTCAAGCCCAAACTGACGATCTTTAGGGATCATCTCTGCACTGGGCAAGACGGTGCCTGGGCCTTGATCCATCCAAAGGGCAAAGGTAGGAGCAGGCGAGCGAGGAATGAACGATGTTGGAGAGAAAGTGGACCTGAAGCGGGGGGGGGGGGGGGGGGGGGGTGGTAAAACTCAGCCCTATGGCCCTAAGGCCAGGCCCACCAACTGCTCAGGGGAGGAGGTGAAGGGAGGGGGCTAGGCGTCCGCAGGCTTGGGTCGGGGCAGCAGGGACCTAAGGCGTCGGCGTGGGGGGCTAGATCCAGAGGAGAGGGGCGGGGAGGCGGGGGTCGGGGGAGCGCGCAGGACGGACGGGGAGGGGGGGGAGGTACGGCTCTTTAAGAGCCACACGGCTGGCTGGAGAAGCGCGCGGCCCGGTGCTGGTAGCGCATTGACCCCGAAGGGGATTTAGCGGGAAGGGAGCGGCCAGGCTCCGGTGGCTTTGTCCGGGGGCGACCAGAGAGGCCGAGGCACAAGAATAAGGAGCGACCGCGTCATGAAAGGCCGCGCTGAGGCGGCGCTGCTGCGGCTCTTGACTTCTGAGCAGGGCTTAGAAAGCTGGTCCCGGCTTAAGCCGAACGGCCGGCGCTGGGCCCTGAGCGCCGAGTCCGCGGGCTCAGAGCCCCCGGCCTCGGAGTGGTGGGATGAGGGGGGGAACAGGCGTAGCGGGGGACCTGGCAAAGCTGCTTTTTGCTCTACAGCCGCCTAACTCTAGCGCAGAGCTGCTAGCCTAACTGGCAGCGCCAGGGGAAGGCCAGAGAAAGAATTTTCTTTTTCCAACTTCGGCTTTTGATTTTGTGTGTCCACTTCGAGCAGCTCCGGAGCCGGCTGACCCCAAATGGATTCCCAACAGGTGGCCGGGTAAGTCCATTTAAAAATTCTTCTCCTCCATCCGGGCCTCCTTCCTTTTTCCCTACCAGATTCCCCCCTGGCCTCCCCGAATTCCCTGTGCTCCTTCCTCAGGTGAAGGTGGGGAAGGTGGTGGTGGTGGTGGTGATGGTGGTGGTGAGAGGCGCCCTCTCCCTGGGGGTCCTCGGGCTCCCAGTTCCAGCCCAGGACTGCTGGCTGGCGGGCCCCGTGAAGTTCCACCCAGTACCCCTAGGTACCAATCACCCTTAGCTCCGTTGTGAGCCCTGATACCCCAAGGTGTGTGTGTGGCAGCGAGCGGGGGCGGGGGGGGGGGGGGGGGGGGGCTGGGGAGGGGAGGACGCGCCACAGCATCTCAAGAGCAGAGCCGACAGGAAGGGGGCGGGGGACCCCGCGGCCCGGTGGCCTTTGTGTGGGGGTTACGGCAGAAACCCAACTATACACCCTCTTTTATGGGAGACCCGGGATCGGGCCCGGGGGAGCCCGCGCCAGCTGTACAATAGCCCGAAGGAGAGCTTCTTGGCAGCCCCGGGTGGGGGAGTTGGAGGGGGCGACCGGAGGGAGGAGGGGGAAGGGGAGAAAGGCAAAGGCAAGAAATCCCGGGCGTCCGAGTGAAAAGTCGGAAAATGTCCTCGGAGCGCGCGGGAAACAAGGGCGCGCGCGCTGGCGGGCGCACATCCTCCCTCTGTCACCCACGCTCACACACGCACTCACACCCACTCCGCACAGGTTGCCCACGCACGCGGTCCTTGCAAGTGCGGGGTCGCGAGCCTCAGCTCCCAAGCCGAGCAGCGAGCGGAGCAGCCCCCCTACTCCCCCCACTCCGCGGCTGTCAAGAGCCCTTCCGCCGGGCCACCGGTGCCCGGAGAATGACTGGGGGAGTTGGGAGGGCCCCCAGGGCTGCGGCTCAGGGAAGATCTTACCTGCGGAAAGGTAAGGGAAGCCGGGAGCAGGAAGCAGCGGCGGATAAATATTCATTAGGAAGTGTAAGTGTCTCCTTTTAAACCGCGCAGCGCGCGCTCTCGCTCCTCTCTCTCTTTCCCTCCCTCCCTCTGTCCTCTTCTGAGGCTCTCTCCCCCTCTCGCTCAGCCTCCCCCCCCCTTTCCTGCGAAATGCCGGGTGGATCCCAGTCTAGCTAACCTGTTGGGAAGCCTGAGCCCTGGGCAGCGCCTCCACAGCTGTTTGCCTTCGCTCTTGGGGCGCGCTTTCCCCATCCTCCCTCCCTCCTTTCGCCCAGCCCCTCACCCCTCCTAAATTACTACATCATTAGCTTTATTTTCGGGGGGGGGGTTGGTAACGGCGCAGCCCAACGCACCTCCCCAAAGCTGGGCGAAAAGCCGTTGCTATCTGAGTCTGCCCCAACTCCATCCCCGCTCCACATCCCCACCCCACAACCCCACCCAGTCTTCTTTCTTTTTTTCCCCTCCTGCCATCTCCACCTCCATCCTAGATCAACCTAACTACCCCATCCCCCTTTCCTTCGCCGCCACCAATCTGGATCCCCGGCTGGGTCTGCAGGTCCAACGCTCGCTGAGATTGGAACTTCAACCTGCATTGAGTGTGGGGGTAGCTCTCTGAGTCCCCTTTTCCCACGTAGGTTTTATAGCTTCACCCCGAGTGGGCACCTGGGCATCTTGGGCCTTAGGATCAAAACACGGGGCACAGATTCAGGGCCTCACCCGCCAGGCCTCAGCTCCCTCCCCTCCGCCCCCCTGGGCCTTAGACCTTTGGCCGGGCCTGGGAGGCTGCGTGGAAGGTGGGGGGAGAGGTGGCCTCACTTTATGCGATTGGGCAGGAGAGACAGACCCACCGACTGATGGACTGACAATGGCCTTTTACGAACAAACTGACCTGAAGTTAGACGCAAGTCCGCATCTTTCTCCCTCACGCTCATGAGAAAACACATCAACAGGATTCCAGGAAGGCACCAGTCCCCGCACGCTCCATCTGAGAATCGCTTGCAGCCGCAGGCAAGCACGCACACACCCCCATCCCCACCCCCGCACGCCCCAGGCCAGCGCTTAGCGGGCCCCCGAAGGCGAGCGGGCTCGCAAAGCGGCTCCCAGCAGAGGTATATGTCGCTGGAATGATGCAGGACGACCTTGGCCACCCTTCTCCCCGCTCCAGCCCTCTAGGCCACTCCAAGGGCTCTAAGAGATGGCGTGGTCCTGGGTGCTTGGGGTGGCGAGGCCCCGCGCTCCCGCATTAGGCTGAGCTCCCAGAGCCGAGGTGGGGGCGGGAGGAGGGGCCGAGGGGGCGGGCCCAGGCAAGTTCCCAGTTACAAATACGGCTGCTTTCCCGAGGCCTAAGTGGAGAGCTTCGCCCCCAAACACGCGTATCGCTCCCCCCCTCCCCAAGGCGCCGGGACTTCCACTGTTGGGTCCTGCACCTTCCCCGGGATCCCGGGGCTCCTTCGTCCGTTTGGTGGCCTGGAGGTGGGGTGTGGCTGCGAGCCTCGAGGCGACCTGGCGACCCCGTCCCCACCCTTCCCCCCCATTTGGCTAGGCCCCGCCAAAATTCGCCGAGACAAGTCCCAGACGCTGTTTCGACCCTTCCAGAAGGGAGCAAGGCTCAGGATCGATCGTCGGAGGGTCTGCCTCTTCCTGGAATGTGAAGAAGTTGGGCAGATGGAGATGTAAGAGAGGCCTAGAGGACCCCAGGGCTAGGAAGCCCTATTAACCTCGCATCCCACCCAAAGCCCTGAGTTTGCATTTGCACACCTCCTCCTCCCCAAGCAGATCCACTGGGTCGCACACGTCAGGCTTAAGCTGAGTCACCTGACGGTATATGGAACGTACATGCAGTTGTATCCGAATACACACGGTGCAATTAGAGGAACACTAAGAACAGAATTTGAGGAAAAAAGAAGGGTCCACAGACAGAATCATTCCAGCGCATGGCCCCAGTTGTCCAGTTGCTGACAAAAGCCACAGTGCCGTTGCAGAGTGACCCCAGCCACATGGGGCATACGTACAGGAAACCACACACCGGGAGCGAGGGCCGGGCCGATGGAGGATGCAGGCTTCGAAGCCCAGGGCTTCCTGCTAGAGGGATGTTGCCTCCCGAGGGAAAAACTTTGTTGAGCCGACTGGGTGAAAGGTTTCAGGTCAAGTCCAGGAGACTACAAAGAGCACCTCCTCCACCCCAAAGCTGACCCTTTTCCCTTCCTCCCAGCTGGGCTGGAGACGCGCAGAAGAAGGCAATCCAGGAAAGGTTCATTTGGACCGGGATGGTTTATTTGTTATTATTATTGGTTTAGGAGATTGCATTCTGAAGGAGGATGGGGTGGAGAGCATGGATGCATCACTCAGTGAGCACCTAATACCTAATGTGCCCCTAATACCTAATACAAACCTTGGGCCCTAATCAGGTTCACGAAGTGGGAGGGCCCTGATTTTGCCCCTACCACTCCTCTTATGCTAAATTTAATCTTTAAAAAGGTTAGCTCAGCTCCACACCGTCCTGCCTTCACTTCCAGCACAGTCGCCTTTGTGTAAAGTAAGTCCGCAAAAGAACACTCTGAAGAACACCGAATTATTTTTATTAAGCTACTTTTCTTAGTGAGATATTGGGAAGTTCTGACCCCCTCCTCCCCTGTCCCAGGCAGAAGTCTCTGTCCCTGCCCAGTGGGGGTGGGGATTGAAGAGGAGGGAGTCATTCTCAGAGCAGCTCTCCTAGAAAGCCCAAACAAGTGCACAGATTTGTTTTTGGTTTCAACTCCGTTTGCCTGCCTAGTTCCGGGCAAACCTTCCAGCCACCGAGGTCTCACTGCAGATGAGGCAGGCACACTGGATGCCATGGTGCCCTCCCTTACACTTCACTTCCCTCCCCGACTCTCTCTTTCTCTGAAAGTAGAGAGTGAGTTTGGGAAGATTCTTTTAGACAAAAAAAAAAAAAAAAGGAAAAAGGAAAAAAGAGGACATTCTGGGCCAGCAAGTCGGATGACCACCCTCCAAGGGGCAGAGGAAGGTCTGTCTCCTGAAGAAGAGATGAACCATCTGGAAAACACAGCAGGAGGACACTTTTAAACAAATGTAGTTGCCCTAGAAATGGAGTGGGCTTAGGAGTATGAGTAGGGAAGAAGTTCTTTCCTTTGGGGGACAAACACTGTGTCCTTTGAATTTTTCCCAAAGATACACTTGATTCCTGGAAATTGTAGTAAGTTTGTTCTTGGAGATGTTCTAACAATAAAGAGTGAAAATCATTAAATCATTTTAGACTCAATCTTCCTTGGAAGGGCAGTTTCTTCCAAGACCTTTTTCTTTCCCCGGGTTTGCTTTTCCTTATTCCCTAGTAAGAGTCCACCTGCTGACACACCTCGGGGAGAGACTAAGACAGAAAGAGAGAGAAATGAGTAAGAAGGAGACCGTCACTCCCAAACCCAGAGTGACTGTCATTCCCTGTAGCTGAGACTTGTGGCACAAAGAAGGAAACTCCTTTACCTTGGGGACATTTCTCCCCTCTTTGGGTAGTTTCTTTAGAGCCTTTCTAATAATACATAACAAACAGCATTTTAGAGTTAAAGATGTTTGCTTTTGCTTACCAGTTAATTCTATAAGATTCTTCAAACTCTTGTGTGATTTATAAAATTGCGTGTAGGTAGGTAAAGTCATTGCAACATTCATCACTCAAGCAGAAAAGCAGCTCGGTTCCTCAGAGCCCTAAATGCCCCATGTACAGTCGCTGGAGCGAATTTATTTTTCTCTGTGTTTCCTAAAAGCCCTGGTCATCTCTGCTGGAGCCACGGGACTCGGGGCAAAACCGCGGAGGTTTGTGACCTCTTGAGAGGAGAGCACCGTGTTTTTAGTTTTTTGGTTGTTGTTGTAAGCAATTCTTAGTGATGGTGTGAGTTTCTGTCTCTCCCCCCCCCCCACCCCGTCTCTGTTTCTCTCTCCCTCTCTCTCTCTCTCTCTGTCTCTCTCTCTGTCTCTCTCTCCAAATGAGCCCAGTGGAGTTGCCCGCCTCTTCCTCCGCAAAAACCCTCTGCCGAGATAGAAGCTAACCATTTCCGCTGCCCCGGGCAAAGGACTGAACTTCGCTGTCGGGTCTGAGGCTGGGGCGGGAAAGCGGGGAGGGGCGGTGTATGCGGGTTGGGGAGTGGACAGCCACCACCTTCGACCAGAAAATAAAATAACCAGGTACCGCTTTTAATCTCGTCTATTAACAGTGTCAATGCGATAGAGAGGCCGTCTCACCTCCAAAGGTGTCTTCACGTCCTGAGGGCCCAGGCTTCCAGGCGCAGCCCAACCCTGGGCCCGCGCGCCCGAGAGGAGGTGCTCTGACGGCAAAAATCCCATACATTTTTAACTACAGTGATTACTAAATTAATAGCAGGCACTAAGACAGATGTCAAAACGTCTTGAAAATGTTTATCTGTGAATAATTGAGAAGGTAGTGGGACGCATTATCTGATTGTGTAATGAAATATGTATGAGGAACAGCTGTTTGCGACAGTCCCCTCCTGCCGCCTCCTCAGCCGGGGCCCTTCCCCTCGAAGCAGGAACCTCGGCGAATTTGGTGGTCCACTCGGGAGCCCACTCAGCCCCTCTGGGGCTGCTGGCAGAGCTGTGGCTCTAGCGGCCCCGGAATCACCCCGTTTCCTCACGGAGGACCTCGGCATGGAGTCACCCCCGTCCCCAGCCTCGCACTTTTGGCCTTGGTGGCTACCGCCCGAGCGATCCTCGGAGCCTTTGGGCCGGCCGCGGGCTCGGCAGGCCAGACCCAAGGAGAGCCCGGGCTCGGGCGGCGGTGGAGGCCCAGAGGCCTGGCGTGCGGCGGCAGAGCGGCGCGGCCTGCTCCGAGGCTAGGGCCCGGGGCTCCGCGGCTCAGCGGGGCGGGCCCGGGGTCACCGCGGGGTGACGGGGCTCCCGTGAGGGCTTTGTTCGGCTCTCCTGCCACACTGCGCACTTCCTTCCAGCCCCCAGCCAGTCGCCCCCCAGCCTCCGCGCCCGCCCTGTTTGTTTTCCCGGCCCCGCGCCCTCCGCCCGGACACGCAAACAGCCCTCGGGGCTGCGTCCGCCGCCCAAGGCGGTGGCCCAAGGCAGGCCCGAGTCCTGCTGGGGCCAGCACGGCGAGCTCTGGCCCCACAGGAAGCAGAGCGAGGGGGCGAAGGGGCTCTGGGGCCTGTCTGGAGCTCCGGGGCAGGGGTCGGGCGGACCGGGGACGTGGCCTAATGGGGCGCTCGGCCTCGGCGGGCGGCCAAGGCCCAAGTGCTGGGCTCCGAAGCGGCCGGCGGGCCCCCTGGCCCCCAGCCGCAGCCCGGCAGGAGCGCGGCGGCCGTGCGGGGGCTAGACGAGGACGCCGGAAGGGGCCCCCATCAGGCCTGGACCTTGAAGGCGGGGTCAGCAACACCGATAAGCCCGCTGACCCCCGTGTGGGCGTGCTGTCCCCGTCGCTGCACTCCGGCTGCTTCGCACGGCGGTGGAACCGTGTCCCGGGCGCGGCACTCCCCGCGGCCCCCGCCGGGTCAGAGGCCCGCCCGAGCCTCCGCCTCTGCGGCCTCCGGGCCCCTAGCCTGCCCGAGCCCGGGGGCCCAGTCCCTAGTCCCTGGCGCCCAGGAAGCATCGCCCCGCAGCCTCCGGCCGCGCTGGCCCTTCCCTGGCCGCCGCCCCTGACCGCTCCGGGGCCCGGGAGCCGCCGAGCGGACTCCAGCTCGGCGAGCCCCGGCGCCCGGACACCGAGCGTCTACGCGGTTTCCACCGCCGGCTCGTCGAGATGCGCTCCGGCGTTCTTTCTCCAGCGTCCCCCCTTTTACCTAATCCCTTATGCTTTTATTCTAATCCTGCACATTACAGTTAATCTGTAATGATACCGCTTCGGAGGAACCTGTTGCATTCGAGGCACGGTAATTTGTAACCTTGGAAACAGTTTTTTTAAATAAAGATTATAACAGTGATGTCAACTGTGTTTATTCTCCGCGCGGGGGGTGGGTTGGGGGGCCTGGCAGCCCCTCGGCGGAGAGGACAGAGTTTCGGAGAGAAAGACGGGAGCGAGGCGCGTGGGGCAGAGCGGAGCGGGCAGGGGTCCGGGAGGCGCAGAAGCGGCCGGAGCCCGCTCCACTTGCTCCGGTCCTGCGCCTGGTGTCTTTTGAGTTTTTCCTTTTTGGAAATCTTGTGCTCTTAAACCGCGAGGCTTGGAGATGGGGCAATGGTTTGCAAAATTGAGGAAAACTTGGTGAACTTGAGCCACTGAGCATTGCGAATTCGCATGCGGCCGCGCCCCGCGCCCCTGGGAGCCTGAGGCAGCCGAGAGCGGGGAGAGGGTGGCTCGCAGGACCCTTTGGCTGCAAGAAGGCTGAGCCGCTTCTGTGCCGAGCACTCCGCGCTCCTGAGCTTCCTCCTCTGCTAAACACCGCCGGTAGCAGCGGCAACCACCACCAAAAATTGTTCGCATACCGAAAGCAAAATTAAACATAATTGCTTTTATTTATCTATTGCTTTTATATCAATAAAATATTTTTAGTTACTTTGTTCAAAAAAGCATCCACTCTGATTATTACCTGCCATATCTGTTGATCTGCTCCTGTGTGTTCAGCACGGCAATATTAACAATTAAAAAAAGCACATCTTCTATATTGTATCTGTCAAGATATGTTACAATTTCCATTAACAAAAAAACATTATTCTTGTAGAAGAAGATATGAAGCATATCTTTCATGAGAACTTTATTAGTAATCATAGTTGTCAAAAAGAATTAGATATGCATAGATTGTAGATGCAAAGGAAATATTAGATGCACAGAATAACATATACAGTGGGATTGAGGCATAACTATTTTTCTTTTTAAAATAATTTTTTACTGAGGTGAAAAAAAACCCAAGCTATTAAGCTTACTTAAAAGATGGCTTTGTTGGTTTAATTATACTGTAGTTATTTTATAAATATGTTTCAAAGGAAGCTTGCCATATTGCATGTCAATGAGGACTGTAAAGAAAAGCTCACAAAAGCTAATGCATACCAAATACCAAATTTTAGTCATTAGCATTCCTATTTATTACAAACTAAAGGAACCTATTAACAGACAAGAATTTCTATTTAGCTAGCATTACAATGTTTGGCCATTAAAATAAAAAGGGCAAAGTATATACGTATTTTTTCCCCTTGGAACTATACGTTCTTTTTGCCTAGAAGCTGCTGGAGAGATTGAGAGATGTTTCTGACTGGGGACACAGGATTCTACCGAGGGACTAGGCCAGAGGGCCCAGAACCACTATTTTTAGTTACCGAGCTTAACGTTACTCATTTGAAAGCAAGAACAGTGCTGGGCTGGGGCAAATGCAGCTTGCAGAGGGCTGCATGTTAACCACAGTCTGCGAGGGGCCCTTTGTCTTTAATTTGTGTCAGGAGCATATGCAAATTATTAATTGTTTTTCCTCTGGGGGTGGGAGTGGAGGGCAATGGTAATACTGCTTTTGTTTGGATATTAAAATTTCTTTAAATGCTCCCTTGACGGGGTACATCCCCCACGGCAGATTCCCCTAGAAGGAAATCCCACCACAACAGTGAAACAAGCGTCTTAATTCTAAAAACACGCACATCCATAGATTTGTGTCATTTCAAAAACTTTCTCCTTTGAGCAAAAGCGGCAATTCTGCTCTCACACCAGATGGAAGTGAATGTGTAAATATATTTTTCTGGATGCCGATTTGAGAGGGAAAGAACTTTTGAACAATTCTTACATTTAGAAACTTTAAAGATCTTTTTCTTCTTAAAATCGAGACAGATTTTTTCCCCCTGAGTAGGGAAACAAGTAAATATTACAGGAACTGAAACGAAACATTTGGCATGATAAGAAAGGTTATTTTGAATTATGCTAGGTGAGGTTTGTGTGTATGTGTGTGTGTGTTTTTAAGGGCCCAACAGGAAAAAAAAATAATAGTTACACCAGATTGTTAGACTCCGCGCACTTACCAAGGGACTGTCCGCCCAGCTTTTCCCGTCCCCACTTTCAACTCGGACGCGATGCATTCTGCCCGCTTTGGGGGACTTTTTGCTTTAAGAAGACAGAAAAAATTTAGGATAGGTGCTTCCCTGAAAGGCCTATATGAAAACAACAGGTGTTAGAAGGCATGAACGGCATCTTTGAATTCCTGATTGAAAAAAGAAAGTCTTTCCGTCAAAAGTTATTAACGTTTGTAACCCCCACGCAAAATCTTCGTTTTCAACAGTAAAATTCACTGTACTGTTTTGGGGGAAGCGGTGGGTATTCTCTCCCCGGTGATTACTTGGGCACAGATAAAGGAAGGGTAGTGCAATGATTCCTACTTTTCCTTCAAGGAAATAACGAAAATTAGTGTACTAAGAAGCTTGGGTGCCCCAGTGCTGACAGTTCTAGAAAAGAAAATGTGAACTCTCCCCATTTCTAGCAAAATATATGTGGATGAGGAGTCTACCCCCAAGTTTCTAAAGCATATTTGACACAGAGGTGGGGAAAACTGTTTTAAAAGTGTATCAAAAAGGGTGACACCTGCCAGCAAAGACCAGATTTACACGATTACCATCTTCTTTGACGGAACGCAAATTACCCATTCTTGATTTTGCCTCCACTGCTGAGAGGGCCCATATTATGGAGACAGGACACCTTCTTACCTCTCCCTCACCCACATCTTCCCCCTTCACTGAATGCTGAATACTACCAATAGCCAAGGAGGAGAAGGCTGTTTCTCATATATTTAAACCAAGGTGGTTTAGAGCTCAAGTGTGTGAAAGATAACCCTGCTTTCAGTTGCTATAAATCCCCTTTCAAGGAGCATATTAGGGAAAACCATCTCTGAGATAAGATAGAGGCCCTTTTCTCAGGGAGCTGATACTCGTTGGGGGAGAGGAACATCCACAGGTCAGTAGCACAGAACAATGCTGTTCTGTGGGTGTCCTGTCTGGGAGCACACTGGAGGGAAGCATGGGAGAAATCTCAGAAGGCTTCCTGGAAGTGGTGGGGCTTGAGCTGAGCCTTGGGAGTTCAGTATGATTGGAGATGGTGAGGAGAATGACATAGAAGTAAATTTGGTATCCAGTTAAGATACAGTGACAGGTCTGACATAACATAGGCATTTAAAAGTGCTTCCTTAAATGAATGAAATTATTTAGAAGGCTGATAATAAATTCCTCTAAACATTTGTTTTTAGGATGGCCTGCCTGCTGTGTTAACTTGAACCTCTCTTATTTCTCTCCCCTGTTAATGTTGTATCTCTTCCTCAGTTAGGCTGAAGTTAAGATGATGTCTAGGGCTGATAAAATGATGCCTGTTGATACCAGGGAGTGAGGGTTCTTACTCAGAGGACATTTCTTTACCGGCAAATGTTCCCTGTACTGAAGTCTTGTTCACAGTCTCGCAAGAATGAGAGGATTATTGAAATTCTAAGAGGTCTCCTATTTTTAACAAACCTTTCTCTTATGGTACCAATTTAATGTTTTGTTCCAAACAACTTGGAATGCAAAATGGTGAAAGGGGGCTTGTTAGGTTTTTATACACAGAGCAGAGCAGAGTCCACTGAAAATGGCCTGTGGATTAGAAACAAGGAAACCTGATGGTGCTACTAATTAGCGGGTGGATGAAGTGGCTCACCCAACCTAGCTTCGCTTTTTCTCATCTAAGAGACAGAGAAAATATTGGCTACCCTTGTCTATAGGACTTTTGGTTTTGTTCTTTAAAGACACAACAACAGGAAGGTAGGTTTTCACACAGCTCTGGCCTCCAGCAATGGCAGGATTTGGGTGATATTAATCAAGGATGAACAGTTTTTTTTTTTTTTCCTCTCCTGGAAACAGATGCTTATTAGTTGGAGCTTTAAGATACAGATTTTAAACTACCATGACTGGAAAAATGAACAATCTTGGCAAAGGGGGAAATCGACATCCGTATTATCTTTTCTTCAGAATGTGTTTTTATGCTTTATTAGGTCTTTGGGCCTGGGACATGCGATTCCCATTAGGGCACAGCAGAGAGGGTCTTTAGAAAGTGCCTCAGCTGAGAAAGCAGTGCCAGGCTCCCACCCCGAACGAAACATACCATGTCTCCATCCCCCTCCATTTGGCCCTCACTCCACTTCTGCTCCAGAAATCTGCCTTTCTTCTGCTGCTTCTTTTCTTTTCCTTTTTTTTTTTTTCTAAATAAGCCACTGTTTCTTCCTAAACTAAGCAGGAAAGTCAACAAGGTGAGGGCAATTCAGTCTTCATAAACAGATGCCTTTTGAGTTTCCAAGACCTAAGGGAAGGCCCTTCCATGGGAGGCACCTAATTGAAAAGGAGGAAACACTAAGGATTCTGGAACATTCTGCAATGTGTGCAGCTGAAGAGGAGCCAGCCCTCCCACCCCTCCTCCATGTGCCATCTCTCTAAATTCATCAGAGGGAAGATTGCTCTCCCTAGAGGCCATTTTTGTCCGGGCTGTAAAATGATACTCCACACAGCCATACTGTGTATGGCTCCACCATACACAGGCTAAACATACGGCAGAAGAGTGTGAAGAAGGAAGTGTGGGAAGTGTGTCCATTGGCACACTGAGGGACAGAGACTGGGATACATGTTCAATAAAGGGCTGCTTGTATGGGAGCCCTATACCACAGAATCGCTCCAGCGAAAGCTGAACTGACCTCAACTGGTGTGGGCGATGCGCTTGTGCGTGCGTGTGGTGTATTTACAAAGCAGACAAATTCCAGCTACTCTGTAAGATTCTTGGTCTAAAGGAGGAAAAAAGTATTGGGTGACCCTGTGTGTATATGTCGAGGAGGAGGAGCCCCCAGAGATTAAAAACGGAACAGGGGCTGGAATTTTCTTTTAATTAGTTTCACATTTCCCTGGAGAGCTTTTCTGAGAATATGATCTTCTTTCCCCTTTGCCTCCATGTAGTCAGCTATGGAGACTCACCAAGCTGAGGAGGAAGAGGGGACCACCTCGACCCCAGCTGAATTCCGAAGAAAACTTGGCCTTAGCTGCCAGAAATCCTAAATCACACGTAGGCAAAGTTTTGGCCCTGTCACCAAGAATAAAACAGAAGCTGAATCCATTACTCGCATTTTCATACTAACCAGAGGACACACTGAAAAGCCCTTTCTTGAGTAAGAGATGGCCAGTCTGGCTCAAGGGTGGTACATTGGGTCTTCTCTTGATGTGGCACATGAGGACTGCACCCTCAAGTCCTGGTACCCAGATCACATCTTCATCCGCTCCCGGGTCACATGCAAGGGAGGGTAGACCAGAATCAGGGGAGGGGTCCACAGAATCAGCAAAAGCTGCAAGAGGAGGGGATGGGAAAAACCCAGCCAGTGGGCCTAGGAGACAAGCAAGTCTCTCTGCACACAAAAGGAAGGCACCCACCTGGGACAGAAGGGGTTATTGGGTCCTTCCCCGAGCCATGGTGCTGATGTCCTCACGAGGTCTCCAACCCTCAGTAGCAATCTCTAGCATGTGTCAGTATGGGTGGAAAAGCTTCTTCTATCAAGTTTAGCAACTTTCTGGTGTAACTTCTGAGAGGGCTGATTGCTTATTCATGTGGAAGCAAGACGCCCAGTTCATTTTGCCTGTTTTTGCTACTCTTTGTTGGGTTTGGGAGGCTGTTATGGTAGCTGCAAATGGCTTCTCAAGTGACATTTGCTGACATTCAGTGAAGTACATTTATCAGTATTCGCCAGCTCACCTCTACACATGCAATCCATTTTGTTTTGTTCTTCATAGCAACCTCTTTTCCGACACCCGTGCCCTGAAAATGATAAATGGCAAGGTGGCATATTTCTCAAGCTGCACTCAAATGTCACTGTGAAAAATCTTTAATGGACTAAGTGTAGCTCTTCACGTTACAACTTGTCAGGTACTGAGAAATTCTAGAGTTTCTCCTTAATCCACAAGTCTTTGGAACCACACATCTGCAAGCAGAGACTAATTATAAGCTATACCAGTCAGACCTGGGCAAGCAGAAACCAAGGAGAAAACATCTGATATCGGCTAATTCTTTTTTATTCTGATTCTTATTCCATTTTTTGCTACTTTCCTACTCAGAGAGTATGCCAGGTATGAGCAATTTGTTACTCTAATTAAGTGGGAGACTGTGCCCCCCCCACCAGTCCCCAGACCCCGCTCCATGCAGGCTTGTAATCCAGTTGTACACTCAGCCCTCTCCATAATAGCTTTTACGCTTCTCCTCCAGGACTTAAAATCACTAGGACTTCTCCCCACCTCCCCCTCCCTGCCCCCCAAAACAAAACAAAACAACAACAACAAAAACCAAAAACCAAAAGAAAACGACAACAACAAAAACCAAAAACCAAAAGAAAACAACAACAAAAAAAAAAACCCACCTGATTCTGAATCATAAATCCCGGCTCCTAAATGTTGGCTGTAATGGGGTGGTTCAGAGGTATCTGAGACATCTGGCTGAAAGAGTCATTTCTCCTGCCTCCTTAGCCATCTCTTTTCAGAGTATATGGTCATCCTTCAGATCACCACCTAAAAAGCCTGCCATTTTCCTCCCCTGTGTGCACACATGTCCACCACCACCATGCCGCTCTCGGGGGGAGCAGCCTGTAGGCACTCACTCATCCCTGAATGTGGCTCACTCACTCGGGTTCTACCTTTTCCTAGTCCCTGGGGTGTGCTCCAAAGAGGAATCAGCCCTTGCCCACCGCAGTCAACAGAGAACTTGTTGATTCGCATGTGTTTGAGATGGGTTCCAACGAGGACATCGTCAACAGTTCACGTGGATTTTACAATCAATGTTTGAAGGTCAAAGGAATTGAGAAAGGGTAACTGAAGCCAAGGGGAAGGACTGGTAGGACCCAAAACTGTGCCAGCCAAGTTCATCTTTGGCCAGATGCTCAAGACTGGGATGTTTTGGGTTTACTCCTGTTCCTTAAAGCCCCACCCAAACTCTAACCTTGATACCTGCTTCTAGATTCCTCCGGGGCTCTCCTGTTTTTTCCCTGATATCATCCTTGGCTTTTCTTCTCCTTTAGGCTTGGCCTCCTGTCTCCTGGGTTGAGTAACTGTCTTATCTGTCTCCTAGACCTCAGGGACCCTTCCAACAAGTGTAAGTCTTCGGCCACATAGAGGCTCAACAATCTAATTGTCTAACAATCTAAAATCTGTAAAAGCCTCCATTTCTATATTTGTGTGAATTGACATCACTCATATGTTGCACAAAGAATCACTGGGCACCTTTGTAGGACCCAGCCCTGTGAGGAACTCAAGGAGTGTCCTGGTAAGTAGGAGAAGCAAGAGAAACCCAGTCCAAGTAGCGTCACTACAATGATGGGGGACATTCAGTTAGGGATACAACTGTACCTCAGAGCCAAACAGCAGGAGTACTTGCTTCAGAAAGGTCTGGGACTAGAAGAGAAGTGGCCATTCTCACCCTCACTCACTCTTGCCTCTGCTTAGTTCATGCCTCTCTGCTGATTGACATTTTCTGCTTCTTTGTGTGCATAGTGAACCAAAGCCCCTTCAGTTCTAGAAGTTATATATTTTCACATAACATGACCAGCAGACCCCCCAACTCAGTTTTCTATTGGCCAACTCTAAACTCCCTACAGAGAGAGTTTGTGTGTTCTATTGGGTTGGAAGTCGACCAAGAGGACTGAGTCCTTATGTGGGTGGGGACTTGTTCTCAGAAGAGAATGGTCTGGGTTAGATTGTCTATAACAAATTAGGAACTAAGAGCTCACACTGGGGTATGGAATCTTTAGCTTAAATCTTTTACAGGGTGGGGGTTGTAGTTCTTATTAGTTGCTACTACCCGTAAGTGAATGAGTTTATCATGTTCTTTCCTGAGGTCTCAGGGAAGTTTGGAAATAACTAGGAAGATGTTGAGTGCTCAAGGGATGGTAGGGAGGATGCTGTGAGTTGTTGAAAACATTGCACTATCTTTCCAAGGGCTCCGTTGAGACATGTAGACAAGCAAGGGCAAGGGATTTGGGAAGCTGTGTCATGAGAGCCATTTGAACTTGAGGTTAGAAGAACATAAGCTCCTCGAGTGACTAAATCCACAGAGCTTGGTACTTTTAGTTGCTTAGATAGTTCATAGAAGAATTTAACAGGATTAAGGACACAGGCACCCTCTCTCATGGCCCTGGGAGATTCCCTTGTTTGTCTGTTTGAAAACCTATGGATGCTGTTTGCCTTTCTCTTCTTCTCATTTCCTAGAAGGTCAGCAGGCCAGGCCTGGGGGATCAAGGGAGTGGAGAGTACTTCATTCAGATCTAGGCAACAGGTTTCCCCAGGTCCACAATCAGAAGTTTTGAAGACCAGGATTTTTTTTTTTTTTTTTTTTTTTGGCTTCACAGGAGCCAGTAATTTAATCTAAGGACTCACCTTTGTGGCATCTTCTTCTTAGAAATCGCCTTTTGCATAAATCCGATCTCAACTTCATTCTCCCCACTCATGAGCTGAGCGAGGTTATCGGTCAGGGAATCAAACACCCAGACAGGGGGGATCTGGTTCTGCCTCGGACAATGTTAGGGTCTTTGAAAGAGACAGAAACAATTCCTCATGGGGTTTGGGTCCTGTCATCTACTGAGCCAGGGACAGGTGAGCCAGGTTGTCCCTGGCTTAAGGGGAAGGCTGCCATCACCCTAAGGGCCAGGCCACAGGATATAATGTTTCAAGTCCCACTTATTGCCTTTCTCATAAAGCAAGAAGTAGGAAGGAGTTCTCCCCTGGTTTCCATTGTTCCTCAGAGCTACAGAAGCACTGGTGGAGTAAAATAGAATCAAGAGACTTTGTTTCTTGTTCTAGCTCATCTGTTCCATCATTCATTCATTCAGCGAATATTCACTGGTGCTTATCACACTGGGCTAAACTCAGAGGTTGTGCAGTAGTGAAGCAGACACAGTCCGTGCCATGACCAGAAACATGGGCTCTTCCCATGCCTCAGTTTCCTCATCTGTAAAATGAGATGTTAGACACAATCAGCTGTTCTCAAAGTTCAGCCTGCCTCCGAATCACCTGGAGGGCTTGTTAAAACACAGTTTGCTTGGCCTTACCCCCAGAATTCCCGATTCAGTAGGCTTGAGAATTTGTCTTTCCAGCACATTCCCAGATGATGCCAATGCTGCTGGTTCAGGGACACACTTGGAGAACCACTGGACTAGATGAGCTCTCAGTCCCCTTCTGGCTGTGACAGTCTGTGATGTGGATTGGTTGGTAGTCACTGGAGTAGCCCAAGCAGAAAAGGATTGTGGAAATCCAGCCTGGAAATGGAAAAGTCCCGTAAGTTTCCTGAGCTTAGTGGTAAAGGGATCAGAGATAAACCTGAACAGAGCCACTAAAGCCTTTGCCTCATGATTTTTTTAAAACAATGATTAAAAAGTAATTCCCTAACATGAAAGTTCAATCAGATGCTGGAGAAATTATTTCAACTTTCCATAGGGGAAAAAAAGACTCCACTAAAAAGCTACAAGGGTATTGATGTCTATTAAATATTTGCTTTTCTCTCTAGCCCACACTAGACTGAGTAATTTGTATTTGGCAGAAACCAGCTGCAATTACATTAGTCAATCCAAAAGCCCAACTTGCTCATACAAAATGCAAACAAATTAGTTAAAATGGCCTAATTAGTAGACTGTAAAAATACAAACTGAGGCTGGCAGCCTGATGTGTGTTAGTCAAGAACGCTGTCTTCCCGCCCAGGGAGGCCTGGAGCTAAGCAGACCATCAGACTCAGCTTCCAGCTGATTAAGGGTCTTCTCTCGGGACCCCGATAGCCAGTGACCCAGCCGAACCCTGGTGGTTCTGCCGTAGGTAACCACATCCTGTCCTGGCCCAATGCATGGCCTCGTCTTTGGCCAAGTGGGTACAACGGAAAGAATGTGGGATTTGAATGTAGGCGAACCTGAGCTTGAATCTCTCACCCAGCTATTGCTTTAGACAAGTTGCTTGACTTCCCTGAGTCTCCTGTTTCCTGTTTAAAATGGAAGTAATGTAGCCTGTACAGAAAAGTGGTTGTGCGAATTAGCAATTAATGTAAGTATGTGCCTGGCACTTAGTAGTTCTGTTATTAGTTAATGTAGGTCTGGGTTTCCTCTGCCTTCACATACCAGAAGAACCCTACAGGCCAGCCTTCTGACTCAGATGTGAGGCACTGGTAGGCAGTTTTGTAGATATTGGATGAGGTAATGACCCTCAGTATCGACCAAGGTCAAGGATTATATTCAGAGTATTGTGATGTGACTCAGACAGCTCATCTGTGCTGCATCCCTAGGGGCCACAACCTGTAGCCTGATACATGTCTGGGTCACAGAATCAGAGAACTGGAAAGGACTGCAGATAATCGTCCAGTTTGGGGGTTCAAACCCTCACTGTGCATCAGAATCTCTTGGGGAGCTTACAAAAAATGCTGGAGTCAAGACCCTACTCCCAGAGATTCTAATTCAACCAGCCTGGGAGGGACCTAGGCATCAGTGTATTTTAATGCCTCCCCTGGTGATTCTAAATGAAGTCAAGGTTAAGAATCATTCCTCTAATCCAAACTCTTTATTCTGAGGAGAAAAACAAAAACAAGCAGGCATGCAATAAAAATCTTAAAAAACACACCAAGAAACAAAAGAGTGACAACCTAGAGACGCAGAGAGGTGTGAATTATCTAAGGTCACACGGAATTAAGTTTTCCTAAGTTTATTTCTTACGCAAATTGTTGGATCAGATCATTGGCTCCGATGAGAAGGAATGTTTGCAGGCGGCCTATAGAGAGAATCAGGGGCTTTCTACCAGACTCCTCATGGAAGCTAGACTTTGGCGACAACCAACACCTTGTATTTTTATAGCCCCTTCCCACCAAAGCACATTTCCTGCTCAGTTTTGGTCACATCATCAGCCAGATTAAGACTGAAGTCCCAGGGAAGTTACACAGCCAATTAGTGACAGACACAAGACCGAGATGCCCAGGGTTGGGTGTTGGACAAATCGAGAGTCCCTGCCAGCTCTGGCCACCAGACTTTGTGAATCATGTCAGGTGGTCCTCATCCACTAGTGGATTCCATCCAGAGGCAGACAGCAGAGTTACACACTTATTTAGAGAGGACCAGGGGTAGAAGCTTTCCTGCGTGAGTGGAGAGATGTGTGGTTCCCTTCCTGTGTGACACTTACCTCCAGAAGAGAATCTAAACCCTCACGGGATATGCTTCATTTAGTTTGTCTCCTGCATTTGGTGCTTTTCTGAATCCTGCCGCCGTACTCCTGAGCCTCTGCTGGCTCCAGCACAGTGGGACACTTGGGCTCAAAGAGGTTGGAACCCAAGGAGAATCCAAGGGCTCCTCTTACCCTGTCCCATTCTCCAACTCCAGGCTCCATCCTTGTCACTCCAGTCCCCAGAACCAAAACCTCAGGGACCATGGAAATACACTATCATGTCTGACTGTGTGGCATTCCATAATAATTTCATCACTACTTACGTTTGGATCTCTCTAAGTACCCGTAGATACAATTCACTTTCACAATTCAGATTGTGGCAAGGCAGGGGGTTGAGGTTAGATGCCTGGATTTGCCTATCTTCCTAAGTCAGATGTTGAGCTCATTAATTCTTAGCCTTTATTTCCTTATCTCTAACACATCATTTAAGGTTAAACATTTCCTTCTAAGAACTACTTTACCTGATTTCCACAATTTTTGAAATGTACTATTTGGTCTTATAGTATTTGCTAATTTTCCTTAGTGAGGGTTTGTTAGAAGAAAAATTAATTTGTCTGAAATTCCTTGAAATGTATTTTTTTTTCTAAGTATAGACTTTGAGGTTACTAAGTATTTTTTTTCAATACAGTGGAGGCGTTTTTTCCCCCGCTGTCTTCTTGGCTTCCATTGTTGATATTGGGAAGCCAGTTGTTACTCCAATGATCATTCCTTTGAAAATAATGTGTTTTTCTCTCTGGCTGCCCTTAAGATTTTCTCTTTGTCTTTTGTGTTCTGTAATTGCAGTATGATATGCATGGGTGCAGAATGATATGACATGCATGACCACTGTATTGATCTGTACTGATAAATATCAGTAGTAGGTTCAGACTGATAAACAAACCAGACATAGACTTGGATAATTCAGATGATGTCGGCTTATCTAAAAAATACAGATAGAAGTCAGTGCGGTGAGAACACACAGCAGAGAGAGACAGAGATATGAGCTTCTGGACCCCACTTTTCATGAGAGTATCTCCTTATAGATGGCAATTTCTAAGTGAGTGAGTGTCGTATCAGACTCTCTGCAAAAAATATCTTCCCTTTCCAAGCTCAATCTCATGTACAATCTTGGTGTTATATAATATAGAGTATGACCACAAAGAGTAAGACCACAGGATAATACAGTATGCTGGTGTATGACTGTTATCCTTATTAATCACCCGCAGCTTGGTCTTAAACCTGTGACATGAAACTAGAACAAAGGTCAGGGACCAAAATATCTCTGCAAGTCATATTGGGCCTTTACTGCCATATAATTTTATCTTTTATTTATCCTTCTTGGCATTTGGGGAGTTCAGAGTCTATGGAAAATTCTTATTTTTTCAAATATTACCTCTGCCCTACTCTTCTTCTCCTCCCCTCTATAATTTTCTTGAGATGTGTGTAAAACATATTCATTAAATCCTACCTGACTCTTATATTTCTTTGACCTTATCTTTGTCTTTCTGAGCTGCATTCTGAATAATTATTTTCCAGATCTATATTCCAGTTGTCTATTTGATCTATATCCTCGGTGTCTAGTAGCATATTTAGTGTGTCTAATCTTCTGTTGAAGCCATCGATTGAGTTTTTAATTTCAACAATTTGACTGATTGATTGATTAATGAATAAAAATTCTGTTGGAATTCTTTTCCAATCTGTTTGGGCATTTTTATAGCCTCTTATTTCTAGTCATACTACTAATCCTTTCCTTTATTTCTTTGAATGTATTAAACATAGTACTTTATATTTGATCATTTCAACATCTGATGTCTCTGTGGGTTCACTTTTGCTGTTTGCTGACTCTTGCTAATGGTACTTTGCTTCCTTGAATGCTTTGAGATTTTTGACTGTGAGTTTGTAGCTTTAAATTTTTATCATGGGAATTCTTTGAGGCCTGGCTTAAAGTTCCTCCAGAGAGGTAGCATCTGATTTCCTAGGTACCTGGGACCACGACTGATTTAGATTCACTTCCTCAAAATTTTAGAGGCTTCCTGGACCACCCAGGGAGTATAAATTTGATGCGCAAACCCATGGAAAGCTGGCCATGGTTATAAATTCTCAGAATAATGTTCCCCTCTATTTAGTATCAAAAATTAGTTACATGTAATTTTCTTTGTAGTTCCTGTGGTAGAAATAAAGTTTAGGTTGTTTTTCATTTATCTTTACACACGGAGCAATAATTCAGTAATCTCAGTTTTATGCACAGGGGATCTTGACCAAATCCCCCACCGTAGATAAGCAGTAGGCTTCTTCTTCTTCCCCTCTTGCTCTGTGAGCCTGTGAAAACTGAAACCAAATTTTACATGATTTGGCAAATGCCCTCAAGATCAAGGCCAACACCAGTACTTGTTTCTTATTTCTCTGAATTTTCATTTTCATCTAGCTCTTGGACTGAATATTCCTTAGTTTCTTTCAAACTCATTAGTACATTTTAATATGTTCTTTTTATTTTATCCAGAATTTATAGTTGTTTTCATTGGGAAAGTTGATCAGAGTATCTAGTCCACTGTCTTGTAAGAAATGGACATGGCCACCGACTATCTTTCTGATTTGGGGCAAACAATTGATCTCTCTAGACCTCAGTCTCCTCATCTATAAAATCATGTATTTCCTAGGACTGTTTAAGAATCAACTGACATATTGTACAAGAAAGATCTTTTAAACCATAAAGTAAAGCAGTACACTAATATTCGAGTCCTTTGCAAATCTGTATCTAATAAGAAGGATTTCTTTTTCTTTTTCTTTTTAAGATTTTATCTATTTATTTGATAGAGAGCGACACAGCGAGAGAGGGAACACAAGCAGGGGGACTGGGAGAGGGAGAAGCAGGCTTCCCGTGGAGCAGGGAGCCCGATGCGGGGCTCGATCCCAGGACCCTGAGATCATGACCTGAGCCAAAGGGAGACGCTTAACGACTCAGCCACCCAGGTGCCCCAAGAAGGATTTCTTTTTCTTTTTTTTTTTTTAAGGTTATTTATTTATTTATTTGACAGAGAGAGACACAGTGAGAGAGGGAACACAAGCAGGGGGAGAAGGAGAGGGAGAAGCAGGCTTCCTGCCGAGCAGGGAGCCCGATGTGGGACTCGATCCCAGGACCCTGGGATCATGACCTGAGCCGAAGGCAGAAACTTAACAACTGAGCCACCCAGGTGCCCAGGATTTCTTTTTCATTAAGATGAGTGAAGAAAGCTAGCACAGGCTATTTATAAGACAGGTCAGTATTCATGTCTTCAGTCAACAAGGATTTGCCAAGCGCCTTCTATATGACACTTTCCTAGCCAGAGGTTTACCTGATTCAATTATTTCCAGAGGGGATGAACCCAAAACAACATTGTGGTTTATTTAAGAGTTAAAACAAAACCCAGAAAACTTGTGCTGTTTACTTATATATATATTTTTTTCTTCTAAACGACAGACACAAAACTGACATGCCTTTTGTGGTACATCCCCGTTTCCTTTGCTGACCAAAACGCATTTGCTTCTTTAAGAGTCCTGATACCTACTGGGAATTTTTCTCAAGGACTGTTTTTTGTTTCCGTTTTTTTTTTTTAAAGATTTTATTTAATTATTTGAGAGAGAGAGAGAAAGCATGCGTGCACATGAGAGAGAGAGAGAGAAAGGAGGGGAGTGGGAGAGGGAGAAGCAGGCTCCCCACTGAGCAGGGAGCCCAGTGCAGGGCTCGATCCCAGGACCCCGGGATCATGACCTGAGCCGAAGGCAGACGCTTAACTGACTGAGCCCCCCAGGCACCCGTCAGGGACTGTTTTTGACTCAAGTTATTTGTGTACAGCCAGGGCCAGCCCTGGGAGGGGCTAGGCTATGTGAGTCTAGACTAGGAGTTAGAAAGCCAGGGTTCTAATTCCCCTTTTCGCTACTTGACTGTTTGAACCTGGGAAAATCACACCCCTCAGTTCTCAAGACCACAGTCCCATTCCTACAAAAAAAGGCATACTCATCACAGCAGCGTTGTGAGGGTCAAGTGAAGTAATGTCTACGAAAATACCCTGGACCTTCTGAAATTTTCTACAGTTTTGGGGAAAGGAATCATGATTGCCCAGCATTAGAAATGATTTATTGTCATACCCCTTCCCCTCCCCCCACAACTAATAATATCTCAGGCCAGAAAGAATTTACAAGGAACATTCTCTCAGAAGCCAGAATCTGAGAATGCCCAAAACTGTGTGTAATAGTGGGACACATCCCTGTCTGGCTGCAGGCCCCTGGCTCCAGGGAAGAGTTGTGTTCCCATTGCCCTTGACCGCAGCAGCCTCTTGCCTCTCCACAGCTGCCTGCCTCGCTGGGGGCTTCGGCTCCCCGGGAGAGGACTGCAGCCCTCCCACGGCCCGGCCGGTCCATACCTGCCTCCTCTGGGCTGGACACGCAGAGTGCCAGAGCCGGCTGGTCTGCAAAGGGCTGTGGTATCAGGGGGTCAGTGTCAGGACGTGCTGACTACGGAGGACACGGTGACAGGCTGAGCTGGGGCAGTAATTAGACAGTGAGAGCTTCCTCCAGCAAGCTACAATCAATAGGTCCGCTTACCAAGGGAAAAAAAAGATTAAAGTAAAGCAGATGGCAGAAGATAATAGCATCTCCCACTTAACTCGAGTTTCCTCTGGTCAAAGCCCTTTCACCACCGTTTTCTTATCTGGTCCACAGTACCTCCATTCTCAGATCCTCTGGTGGGTGTAGCTGCTGGTTTTATAGACAAGAAACCCGAGGCAGAGAGAGAGGAGCTGACCAGCCTTGCTGTGAGAACTGAGACATTGCCATTCTCCTGTGCTAACCTTCCCATCATCAGTGTCTCAGAGAGAATGCAAACGTTATCGACTAATTCAACACATTGTATTGAGCACCTGCTATATACCAAGCACTGTTTCAGGCACGATGGATACAGTCACTACTGAGACAAAGTCCTCTTCTCATGGAGGTTTCTTTTTAATAGGAGAACACAATACACCAATAAATGAACAAGATAATTGTTACGAAGACCATAAAATAGAACAATAGAAGGGAACAGCAAGGCTTAACTGAGCCTGGAAAGAGCTCTCTGGGCAGGGGACTTCTGAGGTAGGACCTGAATATCAAGAAGTTACTTGAATGTCAAGAAGAGGAAGAATAATGAAGAAAGAGGGAAGAACAAATGAATCATTAACTTCATTAACTTCATTAATAGTGAATTAATAGTGCAATGGGTCTCGTGGTCCGTCCATATTGAAAAAGGAAGCTGAGAGAGGAAGTTCTATGAAGCCCAGGGATGCTGCCCTGGAAAGTTAGAACCTCCCTCTGAAGCTATCTTCTCAGGCTACCAGCTTTTCTTTGCTTCTCACCTCAGATTGCTCATCTGTGAAATGGACACAATGGTGTCTGTCACCAATTTAGACACCTTCGCCTGGAGGCCACAGTAAAGAGTTACAAAGCATTAGACACGTGCTATCCAACCCCACCAGCAAGGGCTTGCAAATTCTTTAGACACATGGCGAATTTTAAATATTTCCTCTTTTAAATAATGTTACCAAGACAGCTAAAAGCTAAGCCGTTCTAGGGGCACCCAGCTGGCTCCAGCTGGCTCAGTCGGTGGAGCATGTGACTCTTGATCTTGGAGTTGTGAGTTTGAGCCCCATGTTGGGTGTAGAGATTACTTAAAAATCTTAAAAAAAAAAAAAAAAGGTGAGCCACTCTTTTCTCCTCACTCGGATTAAATTCAATTTGGGCTAGTTGGACATGATGACATCGACTTCCTAAGGCTTTCAATAACACCACTATCTCGCAACTTGGTAGAGTATCTCTACCGTACAGAGCCCTTTGATAGCTCTTAGTAGACATCTACTAGATTATAAGCCCCTTGAAGGCAAGGACCTTTTCTTATTCATCTTTGTCCACATAGTAAGGGTACAATAATCGTTTGTGAGATTGACATGTGAATGACACAGTTTCTGTCCCCATCACAACCCTTTTCCCCATCCCCCATCTTCATGTATCAGGTGAGGAAACTGAGGCCCAGAGAGTTTGAGAGACTTGCAGTCTCTACACAGACTCACTTGACTTGATTGGAAATTTTTCTTGGTACCTCTAACCCCAGGAGCAGCAGAAGCATCAATGAAGTTTTCAGAGACAGACACAAAAGTAGTAGAGATTTCTCTTTGCTTAAAAAGTCTGAGTCAGGAATGTCAAATCTTCCGATCTAAGTGGAATTGCTTAAAGAAATCTTACAGACCCAGAACTCAGAGGTTCTTGGTAGGAAGGGACTGATCAGATTATTTAGCGTTGGTCTGTGGATAGATGACCAGGCCAGAGTTACCTGAACTTGTCAAGGTCATCTAGATGGCTAAATACTTATATTTAGTGCAGCCTCACCTCCCTTTACAAAAGGACCGCAGCGATAGGGCCTTGAGGTTTCATGTCATTTGCATTTGGATTGCCTCAGATGTCAATCAATTCTAGCCACCTGCCAAGAAAGTGGCAAGCCTAAGACTTTCTTTAAGGAGGGAGAAAGAAGTGATAAACCAGTTTAGCTGTTTTAATGAGACTGGAGAAAATGTAGTCAGCAGAGTCAGATAGAAACACAACACATTTGGACATCATTCGTTTTACCAAAACAAGGACTCCTTTTGAGGCTTGTTTCAGGCTGCTGAACAGATACAGCCGAAGAGAGACCAATCTTAAGAGCTCCCTGAAATCACTTCTCCTTTTTTTTTTTTAAGATTTTATTATTTTTTTAGCTAATCTCCATACCCAACGTGGGGCTCAAACTCACAACCCAGAGATCAAGAGTCACATGCTCCCCCAACTGAACCAGCCAGGTGCCCCTGAAATCACTTCTCCTATACATTGGTTCTCACTCTTCGTTTCACACTGGAATCATCTGGAAAACTTTAAAAAGCACTACTGGCTATGTCCTATTCCCAGAGATTTTGATTCAGTTTTTCCATGATGTGGCCTGGACACTGAGGTATTTTAAATCTCTGCAGATGATTCTGTGCTACCGCTAAGATTGAGAACAACGATCTATAAGGGGCCATCCCAGGTGAGCAAAGGAGGAGGTTGCTAATAAAAGGAAGAAGAGAATGTGTCCTTTCCTCAATACCTTGCAATCTCTGTGCTGGGACAGTTGTTTCCTCTAAGGGGACCAACCATCCACTTTGTTGTCCTAGTTTTAGCGCTGAAAGTCTGCTCCCCCTCACCTCCCAGAAACCTTTCAGTACCAGCCAATCCAGGAAGGCAGATAACTCTATTACCTCAACCCCAATGCAGGTTGTCTCCATTCTACATAATGGAAGTAGGGGAAGTTGGGGGGTGGCAAGCAGTAAAGGAAGCGAAGAATCAAGCTGATGAGGGCCGGGATCTGCAATCCCTCCAACGTACAATTTCATGATCCCCTAATTTCATGGAAGTCCACCAGTTCAAAAATACTTGATATGAAGAATTTTTCTTTACAAAACTGAAAAGAGGGCCGAGTTTCATTCCAGGGTTGAAATAGTAGGGGACACAGGCAAGCCTCTGAACTTGAAGTGGCCTCGATAAGTCCCCAAGAATCTGCACACATTTTGTGAGAGGGCTTGGGACTCGGAATCAGTGTGATTGGATGACTTTTGTACCCAGACCTTGGAGCAAGGTGGCTTCCAGGTGACATCTGAGTCCAACTGGCATTTATCACATACATTAACCCCTTCACCCGACAGCTTTCACGCGCCAGACACTGTTCCTGGGCTCATGCCCAAGGTGAATGAAGGTGGTGGGTGTGGACACTGGTAAGGGGTTCTTTGGTGTGGGACTGGGTGGGGGGTGGCTAGACAGGCCCAGCTTGGGTATCCGGAGAAGGGAAAACAGCTTAGCTAGCTTCACAGAGAATGGGACCCTGTTTTATTGATCATATTATAAATGACAAATCATGCCAACTTGATAGTGGCCATTGGCCAGGAATCTGACATAATTAAAGGTACAGAAATCACTTACAAAATGACCTCACAGGCCCCAATTGTCCCCGAAGTGGACCAGACAAGCGGTTGGAAACGGACAATTTTATTTTCTTTTTGTGCGGACCTCCATTCCACCTCACCCTTGCCATCCCCTGAGGGACTGCATTTGAAAAGTTTCCGATTGGCCTTTGATGCTCTGGTTTTTCAGAGGGAAGGAAAACACCTATTAAAAATGTTCGTTCCGGGCGGATGGTTGCTTCCAGCAGCCTCCGGTGCTGGAGTAATGAATCTAGAATCCTCAGTCCTTGCCCAAATCTCAATGGCTAGTAATTAAATTTCCCCTAACAGTTTGTTTTATCACCTCAGTTAGCTTGTTGACATATAATAGGTGCTGCTGAGAGGTACAGCTAGTTAATGATTTGCTTTTACATATTGATATTAGTACCCAGAGTGGGGACATCTCCTCTTGAGAATATGATTACTATTTTGAAATCTTAAGCACAGGAGGGAAATCCATTTCTATAAATTAAACAAGAAGTTCTGAGAACTTCTATCTTCCGTTCCCATCCAGACACTAATGCATCTCATTTACTTTGTGCTGTTCCCCTGAGTTATCTGTGTCATGCAGGCAACTCTTACATGTCGCATTAACTATCTATTGAAAAAAGCTTGAAGTGGGTTGGTAACAGCGCCTTGAGCCAGGATGCAACGTAGGGAGCAGAACAGGGAAAATTCATCACTGTTCCATTGCAAGTTGCTTGGATATTTCCCCCCAAAAAGGAAAAGAGCCCGTGTCAGCTAAAGATGGAGCTATAACAAAACCCACACGGCATTCGCGACGGCTCCCAAGCCCACGCCAGTGGTCCTTTTTCTTTTCCCCAATCCTCAAACTACGAGACATCAATTATCTCTGCAAACTAGTGGTGGGGGTTCCATGCCAACCACTCACTCCTGAAGCAAATAAATTATTTGGGATTCATTTCTGCTGTGTACAAAAGCGCAGTCCAGTACTCTGGGGGGTGGGTTCGGGAAGGCAGGTGCACACGCCAGCCTCTGTCTCAGATGCCCAGGACAAGGTCTTCCTGTTACTAATGGTGGCGTGGGGAAGGAGGGCAGTCCAGAGCCGGCTTCATCTCCAGCGTGGCTGCCCCTTAATGTGTGTGGCTTTACACGGACTGACAAACATGTTCCCTGCATACCCCAGAGTGACAGCTACAGGGTAAAGGGGGGACAGATGTCCTGGTCTGAAAATTCCTCTTGTGTGTTGAGGATGCCAGCCACCTGGAGCGGTGATAGGCACTGGTGTGTACAGGATCTGAAACGGAGTTGATGTGATGTCATTTTGGCTCACTTATAACCTGGTTATCGCTCACCAAGACTTCACGTCTGATTAGTCCGTTTGGAGGGGACAACGGGCTTTATCAGCCGCCCTTCCCAACACTCCCGTCAACTTCAGAAATTCGGTGAAGGAATTTAAGATGAGGTGTCACTTCTTCCTATCAAATTCTTGTGTGAGCCACCCCCGAGTCCAGTGCCTCCCTTGGAAAACATGAATCAAGGGGGGAAATGAAGTTTCAGCTGGTTTCGACTTCGTGATGCATTCTGCACTCCCATCTTCCTGGGTTAGCTTCTCCTGGCTGGCTCTGGGCTGTCTCCTGTGAGTTCTCTTTGTCAGCAGCGCTGGTGGGGGCCAGGACATCGGTGCGACAGCAAGCACCATGAGTGTGCAGCTCGCAGGAAGGGTCAGGGCCGCTGGAGACAGGCAAGGCTGCTCCTATTGATATCCTTGTCTGAGCGTGGGGAAATCATCCAGTAAATTGCTGACAACGTAAATCCTCCCTAGCCGCCTCCTCTTTACCTCCTCGGGTAATTTTGCCACTGTAGCTCCAGGGTCCCTGGAAAAGCCCAGACCACACAGGGTGTTTTAGGGCCCCGATCCTGCCAGGTTTCCTGGCAAAGCAGGGAGGCTGGCTCCTGTGCCAGTTTCACACTCTCAAACCCACCCCTCACCCTCTGGCTGCAATGGTTTTTCCTACCGTGGATCTGTGCCCTTCTCCCATCCTGAAGAGAAAAGATATGTGACAGTAGGGTTGGCCATCAGAAACAATATGGTGCCCAAGCTATATCATTGGCATTGGTTGGTTCTTCCCTTGGCAAGCGTCTTCTCAAACTCATCCCCCACTCCCCACCCTGTGGGCATCGAGTGCTTCTATGATGCCCACATTCCTTTTTTATAAGTAAACTCTCTGCTCAAGGTGGGGCTTAAACTTACGACCTGCAGATCAAGAGTTGCATGCTCTACTGACTGAGCCAGCCAGGTGCCCCAGTGATGCCCCATCCCTTTGACCAGGAACAAGACTACAAACTTATTTATAGTGGCACATCAGGAACTCAGTGCATGGCCCTCGATCCTAGCTAATCTGATTTCAAAAGAAGAACCAGTAAAGAGCAGTGTTTAATCCAGGAGAAATGAGTCTCTAATGGTGGCATTGCAGCCCCCAGAAGATCTGACATTTTGGGACCCTGGTGAAATATTTATCAGGGTCTGTTGGATCACACTCTCTGAACATTGGGAACGTGGGTATTATAACATCAGGCTTGCTTCTTACTCTTGTCAGAGCTACAGGATGTGATGTTTGAGGACATGCAGATGGTGCCACACAAGCAGTAAACTGTGTAACATAATGTCATTATTTTCTGTAAGAGGATGTAGTTTCACTTAGTGAGTAAATCTAGACCTTCAACGATGTAGTGCAAGAAACAGAATCTGCCCGCTGACCTTGAAACAGGAATTCTGGCCCACTAAATTCCATGTCGGCTCCAAGGAATGCTTCTGCCATTTGAGACTCTGTCCTCAGCAGGAATACGTCCACCTTTGCTTCCTGTATCAGACAGAGCTGGGTTCGGGGAGACATAAGCCACTTTACAGATTTTAAGCAGGAAGGTGTTTCACACAGGATTAAATATGAAGCCATTTAGAAGGGCTGCAGGAGCCGGTTCTTGCTGGCTCCAGGAACAACTCCTAGAACATCACTGCAGAACTGACCCTCCAGGGAGCTGCTTCTTCTGCCACTTCCCGAGAGGCGGGAATCCGGAGACCAGCACTGGAATCAGTCCAAGAGCACATCGTCAAGGTGTGAGCCAGGAATCAGGGAGCACCCTCTGACACAGCAGCCTCTCACCTCCACCTGGGACACTGGGGGGTCTGTGCCGAAAAGCCCAATATTTCTCTGACTGTGCTAGCCAGGAGCAACCGCCAAAGGAAGGCAGATGCTCCCCTCCCCACCGCACCTTCCAAATCTCATGAGAGTGCATATAATCGGCAGAATGTAATGGACACCCAGAACCCCAGCTGCAAAGATATCTATAGTGTTTGGTTTTTCAGCCTCTCCAGTTTGTCAAGACAGAAACAGAAATGAATGCTGAGGGCGATTCACCATATAGCTTCATGCTCTACCCCTTAGCAGAGCTGAGACAGGCAGGAGTTCTCCAAGACTTCAGTAACTTTGAAAGAGGACAAAAGGGCAACAAACATAAAAAGTGTAAGGAATTCAAACAGCCCACATAGCTTTCCTGTTCTGACTCCTGCTAGTGTCTTGAGGAACATTCACTCTTGCCCCAAAGATTAGCACCTCTTCACAGACGTCTTCTTGGACCGTCCCAGGTGACAGGCTCTACTCCTTTCACCTGCACTGCTTTCTTTCAGTTCACAGGAATAAAGATAGGGAATCCCCGCCCCTCCCCTAGGGTCTGCCCCTTTTACCCATTTTCCCATCTACCCGCTTCTTCCTCTGGTATTGGCAACAGGAAATGACTCATCCTTCAGATGAAACCCACTTATTAACCAAAGCGAATAGGATAGTATAGCTGGGATAGCAGGGGCATATTGGCTAGAATGCTTTGGGTTGCAAGTAGAAAAAATAAGCCAGTCAAACCAGCTGGATTTATCATTTTATATAAAGCCCAGAGAAGGTAGACTTTACATACAGTTTGATTAGGGAATCGACTCTGTTTCTCTGCATTTCTCTTGGCTTTACCTTTCCTCTGTGTGTTGGCACAGGGTGACTTCCCTCATGGCCACAAGATGGCTGCAGAAGCACTAAGGACAATATATTCTTCATTCACTCTAGGGAAGAGGGAAGGTTCTCTCCCCAAATCACCACTCAGCCGTCCTGAGTTTCTCTCTAATTGAATCACCTGCAAACCGGTCATCAGGTCCTGGCCTACACCTGCTGTTCTCTGACCCTCTTATGTTGTGGATGGAACCAGTTCCACCCAGCTGATTTGCCTGTTACCCTCTGGGGAGGGATGGAGTTTAGCTGGGATACAACCCACTTGCAGAGACTGTGGCTGGCTTTCGTCTTGCAGCCCTGAGAGCCAAACTGCACACTGACCCCATGTTGAGCCTAAGATATGAACAACTGGGGGCATGTGCATGTGCATCAGGGGCAGGACTGCCCATTTGGTGATTACGGGTGAGGCTGGTGCTGGGGGCTGGACAGAATCAAAAGTTGAGCTCATGGGGCTCCTGAACAGCCTGTGTCCTGGCCACCATCTCCCCGGCTGAAACACACGTGCCTTCAGAACACAAGGAAATGGGTTTCTACTAGTGTGCTGTACGCCAACATCAAACTTGGGATCCCTTCCCTTTCCACCTGAGGAACACCTGCAGGAAACAGCACAGAAAAGATCTACATTTGGGGCGAGGTAGACCAAGTTTCAACGTTAGCTGTGCCACCTAGCAACACATAACGGGTCAAATAACTACTTTCCTGAGCCTCAGCTTCCTTATCTACAAATGGGTACCATGATACCTCCTAGTTCGTAGGATTGCAGTGAGAACTGAACAAATAATGTCAGCCAATAACCTGGAACAATGTCTGGCATATTGGTGTTTCTTAACCATCTCTTCCCCCCGACTCCCAAGCAATCAAAATGGACACCAACCTGGTAGATAGTGTTGTCTCATGGTTACAGCACACCAGCTACCCTCCTTAGAAGTCCAGGACTTCTTCTGCCGTTTGAGACTCTGTTATTTGGAAGAATGTGGACATTGTTGTTTGGAAGAATGTGGACATTGAGCAACCGGTCAATATTGAAAGCCTATGATGTCTGTGCCTAGTACTATTTAAGGTGCTGTGGGTGGGCAGAAGAATGGGAAATTGGTGGTCTTTGCTTTCAAGGAACTCAACTTGGTAGGCTCGGTAAGATTTATGCCAATGAGGATCCAGGAAATTGTGTCTTTGGGTCTCTTGGGCCTCCTATGATCTTCCAGATCAATGTCAAGGTTGAAATTGTACTGTCCTTGTAACTGTTGAAGATAGTCTTAGTCATGTGACAGTGTGTCCTCTGAAATGCTTCCTTCACTCTGGACAAAACTGTAAAGGTGGCCAGGTTTGGCCACAGGGATTCTGAGCTCAGCTGTCCTCACCCCACCTCCCAGAGACCTCTCTCATTTCTTTCCCTCCAGCCTCGTTCCAGGAACATTATTTGAGCAGCAAATTCGTGGTCTGGGTTATTAGAAGTCAAATGCATAAGGAGTTTTTTGCCTATAAAATTGGGTTGTTAATAAAGGGCTCTTAAAGACTCAAATTCCAGCTGATGACTTACTTTGTAACCCCTGAGTTGAGAGATGCTCTGGAGCATATGACCCCGATCTGGCCAAGGAAATGATGATGAGGATGATGATAAGGTTGCTAAAAATAATAGCTAATATGTATTAAAGACTTGCTATGCACTAAGCAGTGTTCTAAGACCATTATATATATTGGCTCAGTCGATCCTCACAGCAACCTTATGAGATAGGTACTGCTACTATGACAGTTTTATGGACATTCAAAAAGAGACAGAGAATTTTCCCAGGCTCACACAGGTAGTAAGTGGAGGACCCTCTGTGTGAGCTCAGAGCCTGAGACCTTCTATCCCCTCCTGTCCCTCTATGAGATATGGTGGGAAACCTGCTGGGTTTCAAAGGAAAAAATGTTTCCATGACAAAAGAACAGCACAAGGAAAAAACCCATTTGCCACCTTCTCTCTTTCCTTGCATGTTCTTGAGCTAAGGAGCAGTGGCAGCCATCCTATAACCATGAGACAACAAGCTTGAGGACAAAAGCCAAAAAGTTCAAGATGGTGGAATAAGAATGCAAACAGCCTGGTCTCCCGATGATGGTACTGAGTTACTTAACCAACACTTGGACCACCAATCTCCAAACTTCTTTTAAATAAACAATTAAAATCCTTACCAGTAAACTATAGTTGGTCAGATCTTTTGTTACTTGAATCCAAAAGCTTCCTAATTGATATGGAGGTTTTCCACATTGCAGCTTGAGAAACCTCTCCACAAGGGCAGCCGTAAACCCTGCAGCTTGCCAATAAAAAATTCTAACCCTCTTTGGCCATTAGGTTACTGATACCAGTTAAGGTCCATTATTTTAGCAAACTTGGCAACAAGAATCTTATCTTCCGGAGGAAGAGTTGGAAAAATATCTTGTGGTCACGATCAGTAATACAAATGTAACTTTCCCAAGTAAACTTGAACCCAGTTTCTGCAATGGCCCAGTAGGCACTCACCATGGAGGGGGTGATGGTGGGGCAGGGTGCAGAGAAGAATCAAAGAGCCCCACCAGAACACTCTTCTTGGGGACTACTGCCAGCATTTTTCTCTGAGGTTCTGAGTCATTATCCAAGAGAGCAAGGCCAGAGAGAGTTCTGAAGAGCCCTTGTAAGCTGGCAATTCTTTGAATGTCATGACTCTCAGCTGAAGACCCATCCCCCACCTTGGGTTGAAATCAGGAATATTTACCTGCTTTACACCCACACTGAGGACAATTATGAATTCAGCACAATTCAGTCAAATCCAACCAAACCCGCACTATTCAAGATGGCACAATGCAATACGGCACAATGAACCCAATGACCAAAGCTAGAGCAGATGTGTGTGTATACACGTGTGTGTGTGTGTGTGTGTGTGTGTGTGTGTGTGTGTGTGTGTGTATGCAGGCAATGAACCTTATCTTAGCTGCACACTCCTTCCTTCCTGGGTGATTTTTTTTTTACCACCGGAAGACTGCCACCTTCCTCATCAACAACTCTCTCCTCCAGGGTACTAGGAAGAAGTTGCAGTCAACAGGGAAAAGGTGCGTCCTCTCCCAATGGGACCTGCCAGGGTCTGAGGTCCGGGGGCTTCTCAGCTTGAACGTCAGTCACCAGGCTTTTGTCTCCCTTTTATAAGCTGATCACTCATATTTCTATATAGACGTTTTAAAAACACTTGACTTTTTACAACACAACACATCATTCAACCCCTTTTTCCCCATTAAGACGTTATTCTGTAACGTCTCTTTGCTATTTTTAGGACCATTGATTTCTTTTTGAATCATTCTGCCTGCGTTATTCGTGATGTCCTCAGACAATACTTTTGGTCTGACTCTTCTATCGACACCTAGCAGAGGCATCCTGCCGATCAGTTAGCAGCACGGCAGGAGGGATGGGGCTGGGGAAGGAACCTTAGCTCCCTGGCCCCTCCTCTTCTTCCCCTGCAGAAATAATCATGATAACAATGACACCACCGCCCTGCATTTACGCAGAACATTGTACTTTCCAAGAGCGTGCACCTTTCAATGAACGACACATAATATCTTTCAAAGGATGAGAACAGAACAGTATGCCAGAGGAACAATTTTTGATTGGGGTAGGCAAGGGTGGGTAGCCGTATTTGTACCCTGGGCTTTTTCCTTACTGGTTTCACATCTCTCTTGAGGAAGGGAAATCTATTCTGTTGATCACCTCATTTATTTCCAGGTCTGGTCCTGTGATTATACCACTCTGTACTCCTTGGCCCAAGGCGGGGACAGTTGCCTGCCAGCCCTCAACACATCTGAGAGCGTAGAATTTTTTAACAGCCCTATACTCTAAAGCAAGCAATCTCCTCACTCACTAGGTAGTTTGGATTGCCATCAGACACAGGGTGTTGACACAACACTTGCTCTAGGGACCTGGGGAGAGGGCTTCCACTGGAAAGTACCTGTGGCACAGTGGAAAGAGAGCGGACTTGGTGTCAGGCAGCCCGAGTTCAAATCTTGGCTCTGCCGCTTACCAGCTGCGTGACGCTGGTAAGGGGAAATGGCAATACCCAGCTCTGCTCGCAATGAAAGTTAAATGACTTGAATGTATGAAGAAGCCCTTGGATTATTGGAAAGTGACATATAAACACAAGGTTGCAACGTGGGGTGGAGGAGGTAGCCTGGGATTTGCAGCCAGGCACTCCTGGTTCTGAATCCTGGCATTGCAAATTCCTAACAGCTCAATCCTGGACAAGTTACTTAGCCTTTATGAGTCCTATGTTCCGCATTTGTAAAATGGGGCTAGCAGAATAGAGATGAGCAATGTGAGATGCACAGCACAATGACCCGCGGTCTTTCCCTTTCCTGACTCTCAGTGAGTGAGAGCTGCTCTCACGCCCACTGTTACCCATCTCTCAAACCTTGGTCCAAATTCCCTCATCACTAGAAGAGAAGAGAAGAGCACAAAGACATGTCCATAGGTAATAAGGAAAGATTTTTCCTATCAACTCACGCTGGGTACTGCAGACAAGATAATGCAGGTGCATTAAGCTGTCTGTGAGCCCTCTTGCCTTGGGAAACTGTTTAGGGCAGTGACCACAACAAGTTGAAGTAATAATGATAAAACATAAAAGATAAGGGCAGATTTGCAAGTGGAAATCCGAGCCTTGCTTCAGGGGGATAGAAGTTTTCACCTTTGCTCGCCCCGGGCTCTCCACCTGCATCAACGTATTAAGAGTTTATTTGGGGGTTGACCTTTTTTTGTCCACTCAGAGTTTGGTGGGTCCCACTGTAAAGTTAGTTTTAGCAGGCTGGTTGAATCTTGAAGCAAAAAGTGACATTTACTGTGATGTTTCAATTGCTCTGAGTCTAATGTAGCACACAGACTCACGGTTCCGCATAGGACTATGTGATATAATATACACTGTTCCGAGTATATGCTGGGCTCAAGGGCGGGTGAGAAAAGTTGGCTGTGGTTTCAGATAGGCAGACTACAAGACAAGACAATGTGGAAAGTCTTGGAGCAGAAGGGCTGCTTCACCACTTACTGCAAAACTAGTGGAATCTGAAGATGTTTACTTTCAATTAGGAATATAGGCATTGCTTGGATCAAGTGCCCACAAAGACCCATTTCAATTTGGTAATGTTACAATTGAGTAAATACTTGACAGAAATTAGTATTTATGCTACCAAAAGGACATTTGAGAGAATTTCTATAGCAACTTTCCTCATCATAGTCCCAAACTGGAAGAAACTTAGATGTCCATCGACAGTGGAATGGGTATATTCATACAATAGAATATTGCACAGCAATATTGTACTGGTAAAGTCAGCAACATATTGTTGAGTGAAAAAAAGCCACATATAAAAGAGCACATACTATAGATATTATTTAACTTATATGAAGATCAAGAACAGGATAAATGAATCTTTGGTGACAGAGGTTACCTTTCGATGGTGGCACAGGAGAAGTACTGACCGGGAGGGTACACGAGGAAGCTTGTGTGGTGCTGATTTAGAAATATCTAATTATTGCCTCTCTGAAAAGTGATTTGGAAATGGAATAAATTTAAAAGACCCAAACAGTTTCTCTAAATTTGTGGTTTCACATTTCAAAAAAAGATTTTACCTGTGGCCACATGAACATAAATTCTGAAAGAAGCCCAACATTCGTACTCATTTCAATTCAGTTATTAGCCTCTAAAATTCTGTAGTATGTAACAATCATTAATAGTTAGTTGAGTTCTTTTTTTTTTAAGATATTATTTATTTGAAAAAGAGTGCTCATACGCACGAGCACTGGTGGGGGGAGCAGCAGAGGGAGAGGGAGAAACAGGCTCCCTGCTGAGCAAAGAGCCCGACGTGGGGCTCGATCCCAGGACCCTGAGACCATGACCTGAGCCGAAGACAGACGCTTAACCAACTAAGCCACCCAGGCGCCCCATTAGTTGAGTTCTTTTCAACTACTTATGTAAGTTTATATTAAAATGAACTGTTTGCTGGCGAGGCACCATTTTGTGATTTTGTTAACCCTGAGTCAACCAAAATATTAGTGGTGCAGATTCACTAGGTGAGGTCCAACCAAAGCCTTCTCCGAGCTCAGGTGTCTGGGAGACTCAGAGACCTGGGTCCGGACCACAGGAGCATGCAAGGCCTTGGTTCTTGACTCCGGCTGACCTTCATCTGCTCTTTGGACTTGAGGCCTTTGAACTAAAACGTGCCCTTGCAAGAGTTCCCGGCTTCCTTGTTTGGACTGGTTGAGGAATGAGAAACACCATTCTTATGGTATTTCAGGATCTTGTCTTCCTGTCCAGTGCCTTAAGGAGGAAGTTCAGAAAGAGGCAAGGGTTCACGCCAGTCCCAACATTTATAGGCCATCCGGCCACCCCTTTGCCTTGAGCACGTCTCCCCTG
Organism: Callorhinus ursinus; assembly: GCF_003265705.2. NCBI lineage: Eukaryota > Metazoa > Chordata > Mammalia > Carnivora > Otariidae > Callorhinus > Callorhinus ursinus. Next base: position 75,147,121 of record NW_027397072.1, read on the forward strand.
AGAGTTTCCCTCTGCCAACCTGAGCCCCCTTCACATTGTTTTTCTAATACATGTCCGAACCTTTTTTTTATTTCTTGGGGGGGAAAAAAAAAACAACCTCCAGAAGGATTGTTCTATTCTGACTGGAAATTGTATCATTTGTTTTAGCACAGATAATTATCACAATAATAAAAACCTGGTGACTATAACTGATAACACTGTCTTGTAGAATTAAAATTTGCTATGAGAGTAGAACTGAACTGTTCTCACCAAAAAAGGGTAAATATGTGAGGTGATGGATGCGTTCATTAACTCAATGGGGATCTTTTCACAATGTACACATATATCAAATCATCACATTGTATGCTTTAAATACCTTACATTTTATTTGTCAAGTATATCTCAGTAAAGATGAAAAAAATAAAAATTAAAAAATTAAATGAAAACCTTGGGCATTTGGGGGACCCTACTATTTTCAAAACCCTGCAAAATAGGTTATAGCAGGCATTTCCCCCACTTTAAAAACATGCAAAACAGGGGCTCAGAGAGGTCAACAGACTCACCCAAGGTCCGGCAGCAGGACTGTAGAGGACCTGGAGCTGGAATCTCGCTGTTCTCATCGTGAACCCATTTTCGCCTGCTCCTTGGTCCCCCTCTGTCATTGCCCACTTTGGAGGTGGAGACTTGCTTTGGGAGTGAGAAAGCCCCGACTGACCGGGGAGGTCGTACTAAGAATTTGCTTCGCTTCCTATCAAGGGCCCGATGTGGACTCTGGGGCCTGCTCTGTATTCCAGGGCCCGGCACAGAGCTTGAAACACGGAGCTTCTCGGTAAACGGATATTGAAGTTAGTTAGCCACTGGTGCTGCAAGCTTAGTACTCCTGAGCTTCTAGCAAGGGGTGAAACCATAGAGCAGGGAGGATGGATTAGAGACTCTGGAGTCTGCTTGGCATTCTCTAATAATAACAATTGCTATTGTTATTATTCATTGACAGCTTACTGTGTGCCAGCAACTTGAAAAATTTTACATGGGTTATCTCAGTAATACAATGATTTTATGAAATGGGTACTTTTTTTTTAATCACCGTTTTACAGGTGTGGAAACCAGGGCTCGGATAAGTGGCTTGCCCGAGGTTACTCAGGCCGTAGGTGGGGATCAGAAGTTAAACTCAGGCAGTCCAAGTCCAGAGACCAGGCTCTTAGCCTCAGAGCGGGTCCCCCCACAGAGAACCTGTCCCAAGGCCAAGGGGATTTTCAGACGGCCAAAGGCTTCCAGTCACCTGTTCCCCGGACTGATACCCCAGCTCCCTCAACATATTCACCTCCTTAGCATTTAGACGTTCCTTCCATTCCTTGCCCCTTCCACTCCTCACTTGCTTATTTGATTTTCTCATGCTTCCGATTTCCCATTTTATTTATTTATTTAAAGATTTTATCTACTGGAGAGAGAGAGAGAGAGACAGTATGAGTGGGAGGGGCAAAGGGAGAGGGAAAGAGAGAATCTCCAGCAGACTCCGCGCTAAATGTGGAGCCTGATGCGGGGCTCCATCCCAGGACCCCAAGATCACGACCGGAGCCAAAACCAGGAGTCAGATGCTCAACTGACTGCGCCACCCACGTGTCCCTATTTCCCACGTTTTAGAAGGTGCTCTCCTTGTACTTTCCCTCTTCTCCTCCTCTCCTCCTCTCCCGACTTTTTCTCTCACCTCTCCTCCTTTTCTTCTTGCCTATGCCTCCCCCCACCAGCTCTCTCTTTCTCCTGCAGCCATGTTGGCACAGCCGTAAGTTACAGTCGAAAATCATTTGGAGGTGAGTTGAGGTGGTCCCGGAACCATCCGTCCCTTCTCCCATGCAGGATGAGTCATCCAGCCCAAGAGGTCACCCGTTCCTATTTACTGGGCACACAATGATGAGGAGAAGCAGACATTCACCAAATACCCACAACTACACATGTAAAATACAACTGGACTAGGACAACTGAGTCCCACTGGCCCCCCAGCTAGCCTGGGAACAGTCCTAGCTAGCGAAATCTGCAGGAGGACTTACTGCAGGCACGTGTGGAAGCTGCACCATCAAGAAGTTCAGTGATTTACTCGAGGTCACAAAGCTAGTAAGGAGCAGGGTCAGAATTCAAACCCTGACTTTGGGTCCCAGATCCTGTACCCTCAAGCCCTATGGTATGTTGCTGAGAAGTCATGGCAGGCTTTCTTGAGGAGGTGACGGTGAGGGAGAGCTGAGGATAAGGAGAGATGTGTTCAGGCTGCTGTAACAAAGTACTATAGACTGGGTGGCTCGTAAACCACATTTATTTCTCACAGCTCTGGAGGCTGGGACGTCCAAGATCAAGATACTGGCAGATTTGGTTTCTGTTGAGAGCCATCTTTCTGGTTTGTAGATGCTTGTCCTCCCTCTCTGTTGGCTGAAGGGGCAAGGGACCTCACTGGGAGCTCTTTTGTAAGAGCACTAATTTCATTCATGAAGGTCCCATTCTCATGACCCAATCACATCACAAAGGCCTTACCACCAAGTTGGCAATTAGGTTTCAACATGAAAAGTTTGGTGAGATACAAGCGGGATTGCCAAATAGGCACAAAATGTTGCTTTTCCTTCATGCCCAGGTCATGGCAGGCATCCCTACTCGGTTACAGCACCCCTTTTCTCAGAGAGGGACTCAACCTCAGATTCCTCAAGAAAGTATCCCAAGAGGCCACCCACCCCACCAATTAATAAGAATTGGCCCCAGAATTGAAACATGTTCACCACCCTAGGTCTTGCTAATCCCAAACCAGCAGACAACCCAAAACCACTTTGATGTAGCTTTGAAGTGCTTTCTCTGTGACTGTGAGGCGACCACATTGATTGGGCACTTACTGTGTACAATATTTTTGTCTTCCCCACACGGAAGTTACTTAAGCTCCCTGGATCCGGTCTCCATTTTCTGGGATCAGAATGCCGGGAAATGTCAGAGGACCCGGCAGTTGTGTGGGCTTTGAGAAGTGTTGTTTGGAGGATGAAAATCACCTGTGGACCTTGCATCAAGCGCAGGACTGGAGTGCGATTCATAGCCTATAGAGTGCTTCATTGTCGAACGAACTCTAGTTCCATCCCAGGGCCTCTGAGTCCCCATTGACTCACAGCCAAATCGAAATTATGCCCAGAATGGCAGCCATGGCTGGTTCTAAACATCAGCTTCGGAGCAGAGAATTCAAAACATCTGCTCAAGTGCTGACCTCCACACGACATCCCTTCTCGTATTCCCGCCCTGCCCAGCTGTTTGTCGGCAGAGCCCAGCTCCCTATGAAAAGCCAGAGCAGAGGCCGCTGTGTGATGGGGCGTGTGATGGGGGAGCGGGGGGGGGGGGGGGGCGGGGGCGGCCGGAACGAGGCCATTGGAATCCCTTACACCTTAGATGAATTTTATTTCAGTCCAGCCATTGTTTCAAGCACTCACATTACGTATTGTCTTAAAAAAAAATGTATACATTTAATGTGGTTATACTTGTGTGAATAGATCAGTATGATATAAGTGATCTTTAGTAACCGATAATTACTACGTGTTAGCCATCTGCTATTCCTGAGGGTTTCTCCAAACCCTTTCATAAAAGCAAAATGATACTCCGCAGCCAAATTATATAACATTAACAGAATATTTTATATGCGAGAGGCTGTATTTCTCTACTTTTCATTCAACTAAAAATGTACACAGTCAGTAACAAGCCATTTCAGCTGCATATTTATCCAAAACATTTCATAGGCAAAAAAAGTCAAGTGAGAAAAATAACAGTTCAGCCACATGAGGGCTAGAAAAACACATTAGAAAAGGGATCCTCATTACAATAATAAACGAGAGCCCAATTAAGGCTGCCACATGCAGGGCGGGTCCATACTTGGCAGGGAAAGCCGGTGCTTAGGAGGTTTTGCCCTTGACTTTGAGAGTGTCCCCGGCACCCTTACCAGCATTCCCAGACTGGTGCTGCCACAGCTGCCGCGAAGCCAATGTCAACAACTCCTGCCACTTTTCAGCCTCACATTCTGCAAAGTGCTTCTTCGGTGTAAGCAGATCCTGCTTTCCAGGCACGTCTGGACCCCCACCCTTATCACCCTCTCATCCTCCCTCTTCTGGAGCTTCCTGTAGGCAAGTGCATGAGGAGCAGCAGGGCAGAGGGATACAGAGCTCTGTGTCCCACAACATGTCCGTGGGAAGACGTATCTCAACACCCATGACCCTGGGCTCCAATCCCCCTGATGGGGAGGCACAGTGCATTAGTGTTAGTGGCATTTGCCAGCTAAGTGTGACATGTGGAGCCCTGGGTGGGAGGGAGGGAAGAGGCTCCTGGGTTGCACCGGGCTCCTGCGGAGGGCCGCAAGCGCAGTGTAGTGCTCACGCTGTACTCACCTTGTCTAAGCCTCGATTTCTTCGTATGCTAAATGGGAACATAATACTTACCTTTGGGGTCGTTTAAATGAGATTATATGCGCCAAATGTGAAGCACAGAGTCTGGCCCACCAGAGTCACTTAATAAACATTCGCTGTTATTATTATTATTAAAGATTTTATTTATTTATTTATTTATTTATTTATTTATTTATTTATTTATTTATTTATTTATTTGGGACAGAGAGACAGAGCACAAGCAGGGAAGGGGCAGAGGGAGAAGCAGACTCCTTGCTGAGTAGAGAGCCCAACGGGGGGCTCGATCCCAGGACCCCAGGACGACGACCTGAGCAGAAGGTAGATGCTTAACCAACTGAGCCACCCAGGCGCCCCGCGCTATTATTAGTTTTAAGCTCTGATCTAGTTGAGTAAATAAAGTATAACCACATGAAATGGTAGGGAATAGTCATGCAACAACATGGCAGTGAGCGCAAAACACTGAAGTACGGACTAAACGTGAGGTGTTGAAAGGTTGGCAGAGGGAGGAGGTGAGCAGAGGGCAGCTGGAGCAGAATGGTGAAGGCTGCCTGGAAGAGGCGGATTTCACAGGAGAGCGTCTCTATTTCAGATGCTAGAGGATGCCAGTCATTGCAGTCCCTGGCAAGGGTGGGGAGGCCTCTGGGGGCAGGTTTCTTCCTTAGGCCTTGTGCTTACTCCCAAGGCTTCAGCTATCAGGTCCATGGTGGGGTCCATTTATGGTAACTTGGGCCCAATAGAATAGGCTTTCTTCCAGGGTGGATCATTGAGAAAGGCAGGGAATTCATAGAGGCACTTAATGTCCTGTGTCAGCTGTTTACTTCTAATTAATCTTCTCAGAATTGCTTTATCCCTGCTTGCAGGAGCTTCCAATGTTTACCTCCTGACTTCTTAAAGGGGCCGGGCCTTTTTCATGCAAACATTCAAGAACCTGCCAGATAATAGAAATAAATATCCATTTTTTAATTAATTTTTATAAAACACAGGAACGAATGCCTTTCTTGGCCTGTTTGGGGATCAAACCCACAACGTTGGTGTTGTTAGTGTCACATTCTACCCAACTGAGCTAACCAGCCACGTAATGGAAAATTTATTTGTAACCCTGTTACATGGCTATGTCCCCAGTCCCATATGACGGACATCCAGAGGAAGAGGGGGACTGGTGGGCGGGGGGGAAGAGAAGACAGGTTGAGAGGAGAGACCCGGATGACCAATGGCAAGACAAGGAAGGCAGTGGGCAGCATTTGGGCCTGAGCCTTGATTATGGAGGCAATTCTCTTGCTGCCCCTGCTTCGTGGGGCAGGATGCTCACCCAGCTGCCCCCCCACTTCCCGCCTTTTTTCCTGGATATCTGGCTCCCCAGAGCTGTTGGATCTACATACCCACACCTGTCTGCCCCTTCATTCAGCCTGCCTGGGCTTGGTGATAACTCACCAACTTAGGGTTGAGATTCAGAGGCAAGTCTGCTGAGCTATAGGGTCCTTCGGGGATCCATTTTGTTTGTAAGGCAAGTGAAACACAAGAGGGCCTTATTCTCTGCTGTTTGACATGTAGCTGAAAAGTTCAGTTTGAATTCAGTGTTACAATCCAGTCTTATCATAAATATAGCAGCTATTTAAAGAAGCCCTGCATTTTAGAATGAATAATTCGCATTAGTTTATCAGGCTCAGGAAGTTGGCATATTAGATTTTCTTAAAGTGGGATACCTGTATGTTGTATACACTGTGAATACAGTCAATTAAAATGAGTGAGAGATGAAGGTTTATACCACAGATTTTGTAGCAAACGCTGGAGTAATGCTAGATCCAAGCAGATGGCCTTGGTATTTATTGAGCATTTACTATATACCTGCCCAATGCAGGAAGTCATAGGGAACACAGGAGAAAACCTATTCCACCTCTACAGGCTTCTGTTTCCTCATCTATAAAATGAAGTATTGGAAGAAATGACATCTAACATGACTTCTAGCCCTAGATGTTCTATGATTAGTGGTGTGACCTATGCCCTAAGGGGCCGCAGAATCTTGCTGGAAAAAAAAAGCACAGCACACACCTTCCAGTGAAATAATAGTGTTGAAGTGACTAGAGGTCAGGGAGGGAGAGGCTATTGGGGTTGGAGAAAACCTGTAAGTCTTTTCTCTAGTCCGTGGGACATGCATCACCTTCTAAGATAGAGACAAATCTCCAGGGCACTAGGAGACGGTTGAGTCAAATTGGCGGGGACAAGCCTAGTGATGGTAGGGGGCCCAAGAAGGCCCCTGCCTAACAGGGTTGTTGGAAGATTAAATGAGATAATATGTAAAGATCCAGAACAGTGCCCGGTGCACAGTAAGCACTGATTACATGTCCCAACACAACCGCTAGTGAGGGACGGACACATTGGATTACCTTCTGTTCAAACCGTGTGGGTGCATCCCGGATGAGGAAGGAACCCCAGAGGAGCAGCTGGAGAGGACTGTGGAGAGAGCCAGTGGGGTGGCTGCCCTGAAGGATGAGCATCCCTCAGAGATGGAGAAGGTACAGACCCGGCATGAAGATCCTCTCCATTGAGTTGTTTATGCACAAAAATTGCTTGCCAGCCCACATAAATAGCAGAAATCTTGGAGAGCTCTTGAGACAAAATTTGAATTAAATTGACCTCTTGGCATGATCAGGAAGAATTTCACTTTTGTAGGGAAATGAGTTCTGCACATTTTTTGGCTTCATTATTTTTCACCAGGGGACAAAGTTGTTTATAGAACTGTCTGTGCCCTTCGTGCTGTTCCCAAGAGGTGAGTGAGTCCAGCAAACACTGAGTTTCTAAAGATGTCTCCAAACCAAAATGCCAAGAGGATTTGTTGTTAAAGCACTGGCCTGGCCTTCTGTGATCAGTTCTCATGACGTGCTGTGACTCTGAGTAGATTCTGAGCCAAGAATAGTCACGCTGGTCTCTCCCTTCCTTGAGTCCCAATTAACATTATTATTAACTGTCGTTATCATTTATGGAGGCTTTACTATGTTCCAGGTACATATATAGCATATTAAATCAGATTATAAACTCCATCTTATGAGATAGGTGGAAACTGAGGTCCAGAGAGGCTAAGTAACTTGCCCAAAGTCACACAGCAGGCAATAGCAGAACTATTGCCTTGGACAAAAGTCCAAGTCTGTCTGATTCTGATTCTCAGTAACTGTACTCTCCTGCCTCCTAGATGCTGAAGCAATCAGGGATCAGGAATACAAAGGGCATGTGAGGCAGATGGGGGAGAAAAAAAAAATGGAAGGGTTTCAATGCTGCCTTGGAAAAGATGAAGGAAGAAAAGAGGAACAAAGAGAACTGTAGAACAGTACTCCCTCGGCTTGAGGGCAGGAGGTACATCGGTCAGAGGAGCTGGTGCCTCCTGCTTTGGCAAGACGTGTACCATGGACAGAGCCCACATCCCACAATCCTCCTAATTAGGAGCCACGTAGGGTTGAGAAATGCCTAAAGAGAGAACCCCCAGCCTCTGCAATCTCAACCATCTGGACTCATTGGGGTCTTGGTGGAGGGAGGGGAATCTCTATCCCCACCCTGGGCAGTCATGGCCCCAGGGATGGGGGCAGCTACCCAAGACTGGGGCGTCATAGAATGGGAAAGCATTGGACATTTGGAAGGAGGAGAGCTACAGAAAATAAATCCCCTCCTAGGAGTGCATTATCTGCAACAAAGCAAAGCAAATTTACAAGCATATTATGGAAACTGCGGGAGAGGGAAATCATAGAAAGTTTCTAGTGAACAAGGAAATTGGAAATGGAAATTGGAATCTCCCGGTACAGTGCCGATTAATTTGAACTGTGTAAAATGTTATTGATAGTGTCGGTTAGTATCTTCTTTCTGCTTTACCTTAGTGATTACCCAAATATTCAAAAGGGCTCCTTCTCAGCCTCCTTGCCCCAATCCTGTTTTTCCTACAACATCTTAAATTTCTTAAACCCCAATCCTGCTACATTGGAAATCCTCCTCATGCCTGGAGAGAGCCTACTGCGTACGTGATGTGTTCCTGGTGGGCTGAAACTGGGTTTTCCCATCTCTGGAATCACTACCAGGCTAAGCCTGGAATGGGCAGACAGTAAGTGCTCAATAAATACCTGCCGTGTGATGAACGCTTCTCGGTTTTGCCTCTCCTGGTTGTGTGGCAATTCTGAGACTCACACTGAAAGGCAGCGGGAGAAGGCAGTTGGGTCCCAGTTTCTGCCAAGATGGGGCTCTGAGGGCGCCTGGGTGGCTCAGTTGGTTAAGCGACTGCCTTCGGTTCAGGTCATGATCCTGGAGTCCGGGGATGGAGTCCCGCATCGGGCTCCCTGCTCAGCGGGGAGTCTGCTTCTCCCTCTGACCCTCTTCCCTCTCGTGCTCTCTATCTCTCATTCTCTCTCTCTCAAATAAATAAATAACATCTTAAAAAAAAAAAGATGGGGCTCTGAGCAAAGTCCTGTCCCAGCATGTGTGTGAGTGGGAGTGGAGGGTCGCCTCGAGGCTGGGGGAGAGCCTGCCAGGATTTGCCTGACATCTCTGCATTTTCCAGGAGTTGGAGGTGGATGGAGGTAAGGCTGGGGCGAGCCCATTGCGGCCAGGACAATGAAAATAAAGAGCAAGCTTGCATGTCCGGACCCAGCTGACCCCCTGAGAGACACAGAGATTGCTCAGGGCTGGCCTGGAAACAATTCACTTGGTGTGGACCCCAAACTTGGAGGAAAATTGAAGAGCAGAACAATTTCCCATTCACTAAGAAAATGAGGAGGCTGGGTATCTTTTCAATGAGTCAGCTGTAGGCAAAGGGATTTATTTATAATATTATTATTTGGTAGAAAAGAACTTACTATGGCCGAATGTAAAAAGTATTTTTTTGATAAGTTAAAGAGATTAAGAAAAATCGGGCCGATTTTGACAGAGAATGGTGTGTAAACGAGAGGTGTTATCAGTGAGAATCTGGCACCAGCTCCATTTTGTTATGGTGAAAAATATCAGTATTATTTACTAAGAAGATTAGGGTTGAATTGGAAGAGAGGCTGGTTGTTGTGTGCAGATGGAGATAAGATAAGGATTTTACCTTCTCTGCGCAGCCAAATGCAGCATACCCAGGGCCGTTATCTCGGGCCCGGCAAGCAGGGGGGTATTAAGATGTACGTTGTAATTACCAGTGGCAGGAGCACATTTCATAGCGACTATTTTAAACCCTAATAAAACGCCGGCCTTTAATTATACAGCTTTGAAATATTTTTCTCAGTTAATTGCAACGGGGGAAAATAAAATCAACCTCATATTTGAAACTGATTCTCACAGGGAAAGCCCTCGGCCTGGTGCTCCACCTGCCTCTCAGCGCCGGCCTGCCGGGCGAGGGGCTGCCTGAGTGCCGAGTTTCCAGGTTCCATTGACCCCCTCCCTCCAGAGCCACCACCCCCACCCCCCGCAGCCTCATATGGGGAAACAGAATAAGGAAGGGTGAGGGCTTTCCATGTAGAATGAGTCTCCCCCCCGCCCCGAAGCTGCATGCTCATTCTTTCTGGGGATGAAGCCTGATTTCTAGAAGCTGGAGGCTGGTGGGTGCAAGAGAGAAGAAAGGAGGGCTCCTGCAGACCAGGAAGGGCTTCTCCTCTACCCACAGAGGTAGTCCCCGAGGGCTCCAGCCCCTGGAGCTCAATGCTGTGTGGCCACCCCACAGGGTGCAAGTGAGGCTGGGTCCTTCTGGGTCCTGCTTTCAGGTTCAGAGATCAGAGTCTAGCGTCTTTAAGTCCTCTATCCCCTGTGCCCTACATGAATGATGGCGGTCGTTGTTGGAATAGGTCCTGCATGCCGGACACGGCCCGACGCACCTGTTAGCCCGCGTATGCTTCCCAGCAGGAGGCCGGCACCTCTACTACTTACACTTTTGCCTTAGAGTTTAGAGTACTGCTCCCGAGGTCCAGAGAGGTAAAGTAACTTGCCCCGATGGCACCCAGTGTTGCCATCCAGGTCCGTCTGAACCCAGGACCCTGCTCTTCATCATCAAGGACAAACTCACCTCTCCATCTGTCCTCTCCTGCTCCTTGGGTCACCAACCCCCACCCATGACAGGCGTCCGTGACCTGGCCTCCCTGATCCCATCAACTTCTGAGCCCTGCACCTGTGTTCAGAACCGGCAAAGACACCTCATTGTCTGTAGGACGACAGTCCAACATCCCACCTGTCCCCAGGCCCCTCCACGGTCTGGTCTCCATTACCTTTCCTCACTCATCATCCCCTTCTTCCTCACAGGGACCTTCCAGTCCCGGAGGGTTGACCTCCTGCTCACTGGCTGCTGAAAGGAACATGCACTTCTCCCCACCTGGAACTCCTCGAAGGTTCTCCCCACTTAGCTGCTCTTCAAAGCGCAGTTCAAACTGCTCTGCTTCTGGGCCAGACCCCTCCCAGCCACCGTGCAAGCCGCTCTGTGCTCCTTCATGCCCATGGCTGACCCTCTTGCAGCACTTCTTTGCAGCATTTAGAATGGAAGCTCCCAAGGACAGGCTTCGGCTCCGCTTTGCTCCCCGGGCACACACACCCCATCATCTGAAGGTCTAATACTCTCTGCTGAGTAGTAATTGTCAGTTACCCTTTCGTATGTATGCTCCATTTTGCCCAGTGGATTGTAAACTTCCTGATGGCAGGAACAGTCTATGAATTCTTTTTGCAATCCCAGCCCAGAATTGCCGGGGTGCCTTGTTGGGAAAGGGGCTAGTTGTGTATCTGGATCCGCTGAGGTGGAAAAACCTGTGAGCAAGGGGGCAAGAGATGGCACAACCTTAACTCATTAGTGTGCCCTTCCATCTCATGACCCTAATCTCCTCCGATGTGAAATGGGACCTGTAACACCTACCCTGTAGAGTGTGGGGCATCTGGATCCACTGACGATCCAGAGTGAGAAAGACTTGGTCAGGAAGTACACACACACCTGGCGTGTTGGTAAATAACGACCACGTTCTCCCAGGGGCCGCCAGACCCTTTAAAGTCCATTTTGTTGGCTGGTACCAAAAAGATCACTCACCTTTCACTGCTGGCCCCTGGGCCCTGGCCACACACCATGCTGTGGGGAGGTAAGAGGTGCTCCCCTGTGGGTGCAAGGGTGATCCGGCTGTGACATCTGTCAGCCCACTCATCACTAGGGTTTGCTTGGCTGCTCTGGCTGGCTGGGCAGGTGTCTCCTTCCACCCTCACCCCTCCACGTGCATCCTCCCCTGAAGCTGTGCACTGGTCAAAGAGGAAGACGTTCTTCGGTCAAGGGTATACAAGTAGCCCTGCTCCCCGGCTGGAATCTCCAAACAAGCTTTAGAAGTCCATTTGTAGGAGAACGTAGGGTAGTCAAGCTTCCAAGACTCCAGACACATCCAAATGAGGCGCCACATGCATGTGACAGTCTGATTGTCTAAAAAAAAGAGAGAGAAAAGAGAAAGAAAGAAAGAAAGAAAGAAAGAAAGAAAG
>NW_027397072.1:75159060-75240583 GCF_003265705.2 Callorhinus ursinus
AGAAAGAAAGAAAGAAAGAAAGGAAGGAAGGAAGGAAGGAAGGAAGGAAGGAAGGAAGGAAGGAAGGAAGAGAGAAAGAAAGAAAGAAATGGACTGGATGGGTCCTCCCAGAATCTTCCCTGGGGCTGATGTGAGGCAAGGAGAGTGGGGTGCCGAGGCGTTTGTCCACAGGAAAAATACAGCCAAGTCAGATACTCAGCTGTTTGGATGATTTCCCATTCAGGGTCAGGGGTAGAGGCAGGCCCCTCCACCCAGGAAGGGTACTAACTTCATGATGGAGGGAAGATTGATCGAAGCCACCTAAGGGACCCATTAGTAGGCTATTGGTTGTGGAACTATTATTTATGGGAGAAAGTTGCCCTTGGCGGGAGCACAGACAACTGAATGTCTCTCTGGCCCCTCTCCTGAACTCCCGGACATGCTCCTCGAGTTGAGCATGAAAGGAATTTTTATTTTATTTTTATTTTTTAAAGATTTTATTTATTTATTTGACAGAGAGAGAGAGAGAGAGAGAGAGAGAGAGAACAAGTAGGCAGAGAGGCAGGCAGAGGGAGAGGGAGAAGCAGGCTCCCCACTGAGCAGGGAGCCCGATGCGGGGCTCGATCCCAGGACCCTAGGATCATGACCTGAGCCGAAGGCAGCCGCTTAACCGGCTGAGCCACCCAGGCGCCCCGAAAGGAATTTTTATAAAGCAAATTCTTCCTCTCTGTGAAGTTACACCTTATCTTCTCAGCGTTAATATATTTAATTTCTTATGGAACCTCTCTGTGTCTTACAGCACCAACCTTTCTGTCAGATACTTATTGACCTGAAAATAGATACTTAAATGTACCACGAGTCCCTTCCCCCCTCCCAAGAAGGACTCTTTCCTGCAGAAGGGAAGAACTCTTTGGTCCACAATGGTTGTCACCATCAATACAAACACTCATCAAGCACTGACTAAATGCACCCATTTGTAAGTCTCCATCTTTATTACTGATAACGGCAGCTAACACCAGTGGAATATATATATATATATATATATATATATATATATATATATATATATATATTTAATAAGCAAGGCACTGGGTTAGTGCTTTTTACATGTGGCTTCACCTAATCCCGATAAAACCCTCTGAGGTGGGTACTATTATCATCCCCATTTTACTGATGAGAAAACTGGGGTTTAAAGAAATGAGGTAACTGACAGCTGGATGCTGAATCCAGTCTCATTCTGAAGCAGTGCTTTTAACCACTGAGTCCTTCAGCCTCACGCGTACAGGGCCCAACCTGCGCTGGTTGTGTGTCTACAACAAGGACTATGTGATTCACGTATTTAGTGCACGCTCATGTGTGGGTGTGGGTGTGTTGGCAGACTCCCGCGTGTCCCACTCTTGCCGCCCCCTGCCCTCTGGACAGCAGTGAGCAGGGCTTAGTGATGCCCCAGCTTTGGGAGTCAGGGCCCATCAGCCACAGCGCCTGTGGCAGCCCTTTAGCCAGATAGCGGGAGCCAGCCAGAACATGCTCTCGGTCACAGAACTCAGAGATTGAATCCTGAGCTGGTGTCTGTCATGGGCTTGCAGCCTTTGTGGGTGCCGGCTGGTGTTGGGGCTCTCACTGTTCCAGAAATGATTAATACTCTGATACTATCTGGATAGCTTTAGGAGACACCCCTCCGTGGACTGGGATGCTACTGGTTGATATAAAGTGATATATATATTTTTTCAATCTATTTCATGGTGGCAGTAATTCAGACAAGGAAATGTCTTTGCCTTCTGCTGGAGCTTTATGCTGCTTAGAAAGGGGGAAAAAATCCACAGAGAATGATGAAGAGAATTTTTCAGAGAACTTAATGTATTAGTAACTGGGAGCTTAGAAAATGAAACACTTTCTAAATTTCTGATATTGAACAAATGGCTTTTCCTCCCTCCTAAACTATATGGTTCTCTCCCCCTCTTCCAAAAACCAAGCAGCCCAAGGGAAGTAAGGTGAGCTAGAACACAGCCACGGGAAGGTCTGCAAATATTACAGTGTCTTTCTTACTTTTCGCTGAGAAGAAGCTCTGTTTGCGGGTTTCCTTGAGCAATTACTCATTCTTTTTGCAGCCTACTTCAAAGGGATAGAATACCTAATTTTAAGCCATAAACAAAAATGAATTTTTAGGCTGTATTATATCTTTGTTTCTCCCACATTTACAATGTTCTTAAGTTGCTTTGTCCCTGGCTAAAGCATACCACAACCAAAGCAGCTCCTTACAGGACTTGCTGCCACTGTGGCCCTTCCTCCACGCCTTGCTTGCTTTGCCTCAACTACACACGACAAGCTGAGGCCATTACTAATAGTAATATTTTGAGAAATTCCCGCTGCTTCTGATTTTGCAGCCAACATAGAATTCAACAAAGTCTGAGCCACCCATTTACCAGCAGGACCCAGTCGCTGGTAGTTAGAAGGGTCTGAGACTAAGGGGATTTGGTGACAGGGAAACTGTGAACAGAGAACTAAGCTTGAGCACTTATTATAAACTCTCATAAAATATTGGTTTTACCAAAGTTAGACGAGGTATATAGTTTAAAAGAAAAAAAAATGCAATTCTGTCGGGCTCCCTCCCAGCTTCCTTCTTACACTCCCCAGAGGGCGCAACTTCAAATCTTCCAGCAGCTTCTTTGATTATTTAGTTCCATATGTTTAATGAACACGCTTACACTGTTATTTCTATTTTTCCAAGTTTAGACACTGTCCACTAACTTCCTACGGAGGAAGATGAGGTTTGGGGCTGTCTTAGACCTCTTCCCCCAACCCCATTCACACATGCTCCCTCCCCAGCAGCCTCTCTCTGCCCCATGCTCACAACATAGTTATATCCTGATTTTTGATAGGGTCAATGTTTAGTGTTTACATACTATGATTATAAAAGTAATTATTTGCTGTGGAACTATATGTATTCTATGGTTATACTTCCTTTCTTAACTTTCCTTGTTTTCCATAGAGTTAATAATTCTCTCTTTTCCTTGGCTTACTATATACTTATCACTAATTCATCCCTACATGTTGTAAATCTTCTCTTGATATATTCAGAATATCAATTTTATTTTTTCCCTAGAAACTTTCCATCTCAAAGCTCTCTCTCTTCCTGCTTCAATCTGGACTGGATATTCCAGAGGCTATGGTGGAGTTAGTGTCTTAGATCTTTCTTATTATTACCTTGGTGATTCCCTTAGCTTTTCTCTTAGATTCTCTGATTCTGATATCTGTGTCTTCCTCTTATATCTGTGTCTTCCTCTTCCTCTTCTTCAGAAGCTTCATGGTAAAAAGATATGTAAGATAAGGGGGAGGTGATTTTTTGAGCTCTTATATAAGTGAAAATGTCATTATTCTGCACTTATACTTGACTGATAGTTTGGCTAGGTATAGAATTCTAGGGGGCAAATAATTTCTCTCCAGCTTTGTAAAGCATTTCTGTACTTCCTGGGATTGCATACTGATTCTAAAAATATTAAATCAACTTGACAGTGATTATCATAGTGGTAACCTACCGGTAGATTTTTGAGAACTGGAGAAAAGTTGAAGGGCAAGAGATCACCCTTTAGCACGTATATATTGATTATGGTAATAAGACTGGTGGCATTAATTTACCTTCTTTGAGCTCCCTTCCTTGCTTAATGAACTTCAATGTCTCTCCCACTCCCCTGTCTATAGGATCAAGTTCAATCTTCTCTAACCAGCCTTCCAAGCTCCTACCCACCTTCTGCCTTCCTCACATGCCTTCTCGAGTCCAGTCCAGAGAAGTTATTCTTCTTATTATTCCCTGCTCAATTTTTCTTTTCACCAGTCAGGGATTCTCTTTCCCAAAATTTTCCTTCTTAAAATAAATCCTATACATTTTCAAGGACTATCTCAAAGCTCATCATCTCCATGAGATCTGATTACACTGATCTGCCATATACTCCAGATTGGCTCACTCAACTTCCCTTTGCAGATTAGAAAGATTAAAACTACATTTCGGAAATTTTCTTGCAGCTAGGGTTCTGTTTTTGAATTAGGTTCTGCCTAACTAGATACACCCATGCAAGATTTGGAATTGAAGTGATTGATTTAAAATTTGTAATTGAATTATTCACCATAGCATCTGAAGAAGAAGAAAATGAATGAGGTCTAAAATAGAAGAACAGAGTTTCCCTCCAAGCTGATCCTCAAGGGATTAGTTTGTCACCCAAATAGTCAAGTTTGACTATTTGGATGAACCAGGATCTGCCTACTTCATTCATTAGTCACTCAATGTATATTTGCTGAATGAAGAAAAAATTAATGATCTCTAGAAAGCTACTAGAGATTTCAAGGACTGAGGTACTCATTAATCCCTACCCCCAAAGAAAAAGAAAAAGAAGTAAAAAGGAAAAAGAAAAGAATATTTCAGTAAACAGACATTGTCCTGGAGAGTTGAGTCATCACCTACAATGGTGGCCAAGGGGTTGATGGAAGATGTAGGGGTGGTTGGTTAATTAACCCTGCACATCCCATCTACAGAGTCTCCTCCCGGTTCTGCCTGGCTGGAGCCATTTTTGGTCTATTCCTTTTGGAAGCAAGTTTCTCTCCCCTCAAGTATCCTTCACTTCATCTAGTGTCTAGTTCATTTCTCACTTGCAAGTGTCACGGGAATATCACTCTATAACAACAACACTTCTGTACTCTCCCAAATTGAGCTCTGTGAAGTCCTTCATTGTTCTCCAGGGAATTCATGCATATCTTCCGTTATGTCACTTCTGACACAGAGAAAAAAAGAGGACTCTGTTGAGAGTGGTTGACAAGGCCAGGACAATATGTTCCCAAATCAGACAAGTCAGTCTTAGAGCTATTCACAAGGAGCTCTTTGGAAGATGGCATAAATCTAAATACCACCTCAAATTCTATCTGTAGGGAGGTAACAAATATATGATCAAATATATAAATAAATGTTTCAAATGATCACTTACTAACTAGCAGTTAATGAAATGACCACTGACTAACACTGTACTCACCAAAAATCATGGGGAACCAGAAAAGATGGAAGAAAGCAGGAGAACCAGAATCGGAAGCAATAACTAAGTTAAAACATTCAAACATGATTGAGCATCTCTTGTGTGCTGTTTTCAAGCACATTATCTTATTATTTTATTAAGATTTTATTTATTTATTTGAGAGAGAGAGAGCACAAGCAGGGGGAATGGCAGGCAGAGGGAAAGGGAGAAGCAAGCCGGCCACAGAGCAGGGAGCCCAATGCAGGGCTCGATCCCAGGCCACTGAGATCATGACCTGAGCAGACTCTTAAGCGACTGAGCCACCCAGGTGCCCCAAACACATTATCTTGTTTAATCCATACCTTGTGAGTTATATATTATCAACTCCATTTTGCAAAGGAGGAAACTTAAGAGTCAGAGGAGTTAAGTAACTTGTCCAGGGTCATACAGCTGGTATCTGAACTAGGATTTGGATCCCAAGCACCTTGATTTCAAGTCATGGACTCATTTTCAGTCTTTGTGCAATTATATGGGTCCCAGAATATGAACAGATGGTGAGAACCAGGGAAGGAGTTGGAAGAGACACAACATCCGTTAATGGTTTTAGGATGAGTGCTGAAGGGGGAAAGGTAAATGGATAAGCATTGTTTATCCTGGGAAAGGGAGTATCTTATGACTTGTTATCATACTTTTTACTACAAGGACACAGATGGAAGTTGGACACGCAGAAACCCCCATTAGCCAGGAAGAGTCATGTGTATTTCTCAGGAACCCTTTGATCCTCTTCTGTCTAGAGCTTCCTGGGAGCCTTCCAGAAACTTGGAGGCAAAGGGGAGTATCAGCTCCAGCTCACTCAGAGCACCTCCATTGAAATCAATTAGGTACACTGGTTTTCTCCATACAAAATAATTTGAAAACCAGTATGGCACTGCACAGCTTCGAATCAAGTGTCTCATTAAGATTTCTGTCATTTACCAACATATTCATTCACTTGGTGAGTATTTACTGAGTTCCAGTTAAATACTCAGCTGTTTTTAGCCTTACGACTCATAAAAGAAACTACTTCCCATCTCAAGAAGCTTACCATCTTAGAGAAGAGACTAGAAACACACAAGTCAGTTAAGGAACAATCCAGAGTAAGAATGATCAAGTGCCCCAAATGATGATATGAGCTATAAAGACTATATAGTATATATTTTTAAGTAAATGGAATGGTTAAATGGCAAATTTTATTGCATATATATATATTTTAAACACATACCCATGCTGTAAATGGGAACTTCAATTTTTCATGGGAACTGAGATAGAAATTTTGAATGGTAATCACTGGATGTTCTAAAACCATCAAAAACGATGTCAATCTTAACTTGGAGCCTCATCCTCCCAACATATCTAACATATTAAAATGTATTCACACCTGCACTAAATCCATGTGTATGTGTTTTGTATATGAAATATTTTTCACAAAATGCTCTTTATACTTTAAAAATTTTGCTTTTAAAATTATTTGGATAAAAGTAATTCTTTTTAAAAAATTTTTTTATTGTTATGTTAATCACCATACATCATTAGTTTTTGATGTAGTGTTCCATGATTCAGTGTTTGTTCATGACACCCAGTGCTCCACATGCAGAACGTGCCCTCTTTAATACCGATCACCAGGCTAACCCATCCCCCCAACCTCCTTCCCTCTAGAAACCTCAGTTTGTTTTTCAGAGTCCATCATCTCTCATGGTTCGTCTCCCCCTCCGACTTACTCCCCTTCATTCTTCCCCTCCTGCTATCTTCTTCTTTTTTTCTTAACATATATTGCATTATTTGTTTCAGAAGTACTGATCTGTGATTCAACAGTCTTGCACAATTCACAGCGCTCACCATAGCACATATCCTCCCCAGTGTCTGTCACCCAGGAACCCCATCCCTCCCACCCCCCACCACTCCAGCAACCCTCAGTTTGTTTCCTGAGATTAAGAATTCCTCATATCAGCGAGGTCAAATGATACATGTCTTTCTCTGATTGACTTATTTCACTCAGCATAACACCCTCCAGTTCCATCCACGTCCTTGCAAATGGCAAGATCTCATTCCTTTTGATGGCTGCATAATATTCCATTGTGTATATATACCACTTCTTCTTTATCCATTCATCTGTCGATGGACATCTTGGCTCTTTCCACAGTTTGGCTATTGTGGACATTGCTGCTATAAACATTGGGGTGCACGTACCCCTTCGGATCCCTACATTTGTATCTTTGGGGTAAATACCCAGTAGCGCAATTGCTGGATCGTATGGTAGCTCTATTTTCAACTTTTTGAGGAACCTCCATACTGTTTTCCAGGGTGGTTGCACCAGCTTGCATTCCCACCAACAGTGTAGGAGGGTTCCCCTTTCTCCGCATCCCCGCCAACATCTGTCGTTTCCTGACTTGTTAATTTTAGCCATTCTGACGGGTGTGAGGTGGTATCTCATTGAGGTTTTGATTTGAATTTCCCTGATGCCGAGCGATGTTGAGCACTTTTTCATGTGTCTGTTGGCCATTTGGATGTCTTCTATGGAAAAATGTCTGTTCATGTCTTCTGCCCATTTCTTGATTGGATTATTTGTTCTTTGGGTGTTGAGTTTGATAATTCTTTATAGATTTTGGATACTAGCCCTTTATCTGATATGTCATTTGCAAATATTTTCTCCCATTCTGTCGGTTGTCTTTTGGTTTTGTGGACTGTTTCTTTTGCTGTACAAAATCTTTTATCTTGATGAAATCCCAATAGTTCGTTTTTGCCCTTCCTTCCCTTGCCTTTGGCGATGTTTCTAGGAAGAAGTTGCTGCGGCTGAGGTCGAAGA
Source organism: Callorhinus ursinus (assembly GCF_003265705.2). Classification (NCBI taxonomy): domain Eukaryota; kingdom Metazoa; phylum Chordata; class Mammalia; order Carnivora; family Otariidae; genus Callorhinus; species Callorhinus ursinus. The sequence continues at coordinate 75,166,879 of NW_027397072.1, forward strand.
GGTTGCTACCTGTGTTCTCCTTTAGGATTTTGATGGACTCCTGTCTCACTTTTAGGTCTTTCAACCATTTGGAGTCTATTTTTGTGTGTGGTGTAAGGAAATGGTCCACTTTCATTCTTCTGCATGTGGCTGTCCAATTTTCCCAACACCATTTGTTGAAGAGACTGTCTTTTTTCCATTGGACATTCTTTCCTGCTTTGTCAAAGACGAGTTGACCATAGAGTTGTGGGTCCATTTCTGGGCTCTCGATTCTGTTCCATTGATCTATGTGTCTGTTTTTGTGTCAGTACCATACCGTCTTGATGATGAGAGCTTTGTAATAGAGCTGGAAGTCCGGAATTGTGATGCCGCCAGCTTTGCTTTGCTTTTTCAATATTCCTCTGGCTATTCAGGGTCTCTTCTGGTTCCATACAAATTTTAGGATTATTTGTTCCATTTCTTTGAAAAAAGTGGATGGTATTTTGATGGGGATTGCACTGAATGTGTAGATTGCTCTAGGTAGCATTGACATCTTCACAATGTTTGTTCTTCCAGTCCATGAGCATGGAATGTTTTTCCATTTCTTTGTGTCTTCTTCAATTTCTTTCATGAGTGTTTTATAGTTTTCTGAGTACAGATCCTTTGCCTCTTTGGTTAAATTTATTCCTAGGTATCTTATGCTTTTGGGTGCTATTGTAAATGGGATCGACTCCTTGATTTGTCTCTCTTCTGTCTTGTTGTTGGTGTATAGGAATGCCACTGATTTCTGTGCATTGATTTTATATCCTGCTACTTGACTGAATTCCTGTATGAGTTCTAGCAGTTTTGGGGTAGAGTCTTTTGGGTTTTCCACATACAGTATCATATCATCTGCAAAGAGTGAGAGTTTGACTTCTTCTTTGCCAATTTGGATGCCTTTGATTTCTTTTTGTTGTCTGATTGCTGTGGCTAGGACTTCTAATACTATGTTGAATAGCAGTGGTAAGAGTGGACATCCCTGCCGCGTTCCTGACCTTAGGGGAAAAGCTCTCAGCTTTTCCCCATTGAGAATGATATTCTCTGTAGGTTTTTCATAGATGGCATTTATGATATTGAGGTATGTACCCTCTATCCCTATACTCTGAAGAGTTTTGATCAAGAAAGGATGCTGTACTTTGTCAAATGCTTTTTCTGCATCTATTGAGAGGATCATATGATTCTTGTTCTTTTTTGTGTTAATGTATTGTATCACATTGATTGATTTGCGGATGTTGAACCAACCTTGCAGCCCAGGGATAAATCCCACTTGATCATGGTGAATAATCCTTTTAATGTACTGTTGGATCCTATTGGCTAGTATTTTGGTGAGAATTTTTGCATCCATGTTCATCAAGGATATTGGTCTGTAATTCTCCTTTTTGATGGGGTCTTTGTCTGGTTTTGGGATCAAGGTAATGGTGGCCTCATAAAATGAGTTTGGAAGTGTTCCTTCCATTTCTATTTTTTGGAACAGTTTCAGGAGAATAGGTATTAATTCTTCTTTAAATGTCTGATAGAATTCCCCTGGGAAGCCATCTGGCCCTGGGCTTTTGTTTGTTGGGAGATTTTTGATGACTGCTTCAATTTCCTTAGTGGTTATAGGTCTGTTCAGGTTTTCTATTTCTTCCTGGTTCAATTTTGGCAGTTGATACATCTCTAGGAATGCACCCATTTCTTCCAAGTTATCTAATTTGCTGGCATAGAGTTGCTCATAATATGTTCTTATAATTGTTTGTATTTCTTTGGTGTTGGTTGTGATCTCTCCTCTTTCATTCATGATTTTGTTGATTTGGGTCATTTCTCTTTTCTTTTTGATAAGTCTGGCCAGCGGTTTATCAATCTTGTTAATTCTTTCAAAGAACCAGCTCCTAGTTTCGTTGATCTGTTCTACTGTTCTTTTGGTTTCTATTTCATTGATTTCTGCTCTGATCTTTATTATTTCTCTTCTCCTGCTGGGTTTAGGCTTTATTTGCTGTTCTTCCTCTAGCTCCTTTAGGTGTAGGGTTAGGTTGTGTATTTGAGACCTTTCTTGTTTCTTGAGAAAGGCTTGTATTGCTATATACTTTCCTCTCAGGACTGCCTTTGCTCTATCCCAAAGATTTTGAACAGTTGTGTTTTCATTTTCATTGGTTTCCATGAATTTTTTTAATTCTTCTTTAATTTCCTGGTTGACCCATTCATTCTTTAGTAGGATGCTCTTTAGCCTCCATGTATTTGAGTTCTTTCCGACTTTCCTCTTGTGATTGAGTTCTAGTTTCAAAGCACTGTGGTCTGAAAATATGCAGGGAATAATCCCAATCTTTTGGTATCGATTGAGACCTGATTTGTGACCTAGGATGGGATCAATTCTGGAGAATGTTCCATGGGCACTAGAGAAGAATGTGTATTCCGTTGCTTTGGGATGGAGTGTTCTGAATATGTCTGTGAAGTCCATTTGGTCCAGTGTGTCATTTAAAGTCTTTATTTCCTTGTTGATCTTTTGCTTCGATGATCTGTCCATTTCAGTCAGGGGGCTGTTAAAGTCCCCCACTCTTATTGTTTTGCTGTCAATGTGTTTCTTCTCTTTTGTTATTAATTGCCTTATATAATTGGCTGCTCCCATGTTCGGGGCATAGATATTTACAATTGTTAGATCTTCTTGTTGGATAGACCCTTTAAGTAGGATATAGTGTCCTTCCTCATCTCTTATTACAGTCTTTGTTTTAAAATCTAATTTGTCTGATATAAGGATTGCCACCCCAGCTTTCTTTTGGTGTCCATTAGCATGGTAAATGGTTTTCTACCCCCTCACTTTCAATCTGGGGGTGTCTTTGGGTCTAAAATGAGTCTCTTGCAGAGGGCATAATGATGGGTCTTGTTTTTTGATCCAATCTGATAACCTGTGTCTTTTGATTGGGGCATTTAGTCCATCTACATTCAGGGTAACTATTGAAAGATAGGAATTTAGTGCCATTGTATTGCCTGTAAGGTGACTGTTACTGTATATTGTCTGTGTTCCTTTCTGATCTATGCTGCTTTTAGGCTCTCTCTTTGCTTAGAGGACCCCTTTCAATATTTCTTGGAGGACTGGTTTTGTGTTTGCAAATTCCTTTAGTTTTTGTTTGTCCTGAAAGCTTTTTACCTCTCCGTCTATTTTCAATGACAGCCTTGCTGGATATAGTATTCTTGGCTGCATATTTTTCTCGTTTAGTGCTCTGAAGATATCATGCCAGTCCTTTCTGGCCTGCCAGGTCTCTGTGGATAGGTCTGTTGCCAATCTAATGTTTCTACCATTGTAGGTTACATATGTCTTCTCCCGAGCTGCTTTCAGGATTTTCTCTTTGTCTCTGAGACTCGTAACTTTTACTATTAGATGTCAGGGTGTTGACCTATTTTTATTGATTTTGAGAGGGGTTCTCTGTGCCTCCTGGATTTTGATGCCTGTTTCCTTCCCCACATTAGGGAAGTTCTCTGCTATAATTTGCTCCAATATACCTTCTGCCCCTCTCTCTCTTTCTTCTTCTTCTGGGATCCCAATTATTCTAATGTTGTTTCATCTTATCGTATCGCTTATATCTCGAATTCTGCCCTCGTGATCCTCGTTGTTTATCTCTCTTTTTCTCAGCCTCTTTATTTTCCATCATTTGGTCTTCTATATCGCTGATTCTCTCTTCTGCCTCATTTATCCTCGCAGTTAGTGCCCCCATTTTTGATTGCACCTCATTAATAGCCTTTTTGATTTCGACTTGGTTAGATTTTAGTTCTTTTATTTCTCCAGAAAGGGTTTCTCTGATAACTTCCACGCTTTTTTCAAGCCCAGCTAGTATTTTTAAAGTCATGATTCTGAACTCTAGGTCCGACATCATACTAATGTCCGTATTGAGTAGGTCCCTGGCAGACGGTACTACCTCTTGTTCTTTTTGCTGAGGTGATTTTTTTCGTCTTGTCATTTTGTCCAGAGGAGAACAGATAAATGAGAGAACAGAATGCTAACAGGTTAACAATGTCCCCAGCAAATATACTCTATACAAATCAGAAAAGACCTGAAACCAGGGGAAAAGAAAGGGAAAGAAAGAAAAAAGAAAGAGAAAAAAAAGAAAAAGAAAAAGATAAAAACAGACAAAAACAGAACAAAACAAAACAAAAAAACAGCATATGATCAAATATGATCAGGCTAGTGCATAGATCAGTGCCACACACTAGATTTTGGGTGTATTTTGGTCTGTTAGAAGAAAATGCCTCCTAAAATTTTAAAGGAAGAAAGACTTATATATGTACAGAATAAGGGTTGATACAATGAAGGGATGGAAGATGGCTGTAAGGATGAAACTTATAAAAGGTTTTATAAACGGAATTGATAAGAAGTTGTTTGAAAGAAGAAAGAAGAAGATTTAAAAAAAAGAAAAAAGAAAAGAAAAAAATGGGAGAGACTGTGATCAGGCAGGAGACTAGAACAAAGCCATACACTAGTGATTTAGGGTATATTTTGATCTGTTAGAAGAAACTGTATATCAAAATTTTAAAGAGAGAACAACTTATATATATATATATATATGCCAAAAATAAGGGTAACTACTATGAAGGGATAAAATATGACTCTAAAAATGAAAAATAAATTTTTTTTAAAAAAAGGGATTGATAAGATGTTGTTTGAAAAAGGGAAAAAGAAAAATTAAAACAAAAACAAAAAACAGTTAAAAAAATTAACTTTGAAAAACTAATGAATCATGGTAAAAAAGCCATGAATTCTATGTGCTGTATTCCCCTAGCGCTGGAGTTCTCCCATTCTCCTTGATCGGTAAACTTGGTCTTGGCTTGCTGGCTGTTCATGCTGATCTTCTGGGGGAGGGGCCTATTGCCGTGGTTCCCAAATGTCTTTGCCAGAGGCAGAATTACCCTGCCCATGTCGGTCGGGCTAAGCAAGCTGCTTGGGTTTGCTCTCAGGAGCTTTTGTTCCCTGCAAGCTCTCGGTACAGCTTTGGAGGACCAGGGTGAAAATGGTGGCCTCCCACTCTCTGCCCGGAGGAGCTGAGAACTCGGGGCCCTGCTCCTCAGTGCACCCCCAGAGAAAAGCAGTCAATGACTCCTGTCTCCCCGGTCTCCGGCCGCACTCCGTGCTCACCCGGCCTGTGACCGAGCGTTTCTATCTCTGGCACCCGACCCCGTGTGGAGTCTCTAAACCCAGCAGATCCCTGCGGTGCGCTCCCGCAGCGCTCCTCCTGGGGGAGGGAGGGGAGTCTCCCTGGCTCTGCTGCTTGTTGGGTCCCTGCTGGAGGCGCAGTGGCCCAAGTGGGCCGCGGATCACAGTTTATGGCAACCCCGAGCTGAGAGCCCGCGCCTCGGCTCCGTCTCTGCAGCCGGCTTCCCCGCTCCGATACCTGGGAGCTCTGCTGCACTGAGGCACCCCTGGTCTTTCTGTGACCCCGAGGTTCCTGAGTCCACACTGTCCCGCGAGGTTTCCACCCCCTGCTTAGCCACTGGAGCGACGTCCCTCAGCGGAGCCGACTTCTAAAAGTTCCGATTTTGTGCTCCGCGGCTCTATCACTTGCCAGAAGCGGCCGGCGGAGGCCCCTCCCCCGCCGTCTATCCTCCCGAATATCGCCTCGGATTCACTTCTCCGCACGTCCTACCTTCCAGTAAGTGGTCGCTTCTCTGTTCAGAGTTGTTGCTACTCTCTTCTTTGATCTCCTGTTGAGTTCGTAGGTGTTCAGAATGGTTTGATCCCTATTCAGCTGAATTCCAGTAGGAGACCAGACAAAATCTAGGTCTCCTACTCCTCCGCCATCTTGCTCCGCCCCTAAAAGTAATTCTTTTAAGTCATAATTGATTGCTGTATTCTGGCAAGATGATGCTTACCCAGAAATTTTGGGAAGAGGCAAAATATAATTTACAAATGTATTTTTTATGAATACTGAAATTAATAATGAAAATTGATAAAAATATGGCATATTGTAGATATTTAATCTCACAAATATTAATTTTGATTTTGTAGTTTTCTTTTAGAATCAAGAGCCAATAAATACATTTTACATATGATTGCTGAGAAGATATGTAGACTCTTGGATTGTATTCAGGTGCCAATGAATAAAAATGACCTGGATTTGGTATAGAGAACAAAAATAAGAGCAAAGCTCTAATAAGTGTATATATACTATGAAATGGAAGCTTCCTCTACTCATTTTTCCTTCCTCCTTGGAGAATCCCACAAAACATAAACAGCACAAATATAAGGGGAACTGCTTTCCATCAGAATTGGTCTTTTACCATGTGTTCTTGGAATTATTTGGGTGTGGTAATACTCAGGGGCAGGGGAACGGACTTGGTGGCCACTGGGGATTCCTGTAAAGATTGGGTGCCCATCAGTGAGGACACCAATGAAGAACATAATACACACTGCTTGGCCATTATCAAACAGCCTATAGTTTCTAGCAAAGTGATGGGCGACCCCTCTCCCCACACTGGTCCCTCAACTCTCCACCAGTTTCAGGATCTGCAAATCAAATTAAAATCTTCTAAACACTGAATTTCAGATGTACATCAGTTGTGCTCACCAGCTAAAATATTTCATATTTAAAATATCTCACCTTTGTATCTTGGAATTATGTCCAGAATGAATGCCTCTCACTGATCTCTGCACACCCTCAGGCTGCTCCCCACCAGGACAGCATGGCAGTTTCTCACAATCCTTTCCGAGTACCACAGGCAGGGAGGGACAAGGAGAGAGGGAGAAAGTGGGCTCGGCCCCTGAGGTTCAAGGCCACTGGGTGGCCAGGCTGCGCTGGGTTTGTTGGCAGGAAGCAGGGCAAGGTAATCTGATTCAGGAAAGAGGTATAGGACGCAGTTCTACCCCGAGGGGGCTATATTTAGTTGGGGGGACACATGCAGTGATCGAACACAACCACCAAGAGGTAGAAGGAAGTCTTGGATCCTGTGAGAACCACAGCAATTCAGGGAGGGGAGGGATGGAGTCTCCAAGGAAATTATGGTGATTGAACCAAGCAGCACTTGCCGCCTGTCCGGCATGCTCAAGGCTGTTTATCTACCCTGTTGAATCGCTCAGCTTTTCCAAGTTTCTATCTTGTTAAAGATGCTTTCCACTCTTCCCCCTCCCAGAAATATTGGCAAGCTTCTTTAGTCATTTGTGTTTCTTTACATTACCAAGGCCAGAGGTATATCTTCTCTGATAGATAATGGCCCTCAGTTAAGACTAGCAAAAGCTATTTTGCTTGATGTATTAGCGCCCTATTTTAGAATAATCCTATTCCCTTGATTCTTTAGTATTTACAATTTTTGTAAGTACCGATTATATTTTCTAAGTCAAAGTGGGATAAAATTAGTGCATTGTATCCTGTTGTTGCCGCTTTCTGGAGTAGTCAGTCTTACATATTTGAACAATACCACCCCAGTGTAATTTTAAAAGGTAAGAGCTTGATTCTTTAAAAAACACTTAGACAGGCAGTGTGAGCTCTCTCTGAGGATCCTCACATTAGGAGTGTTTTACATATATCACACAAAAGGAAAATGCGTTCTGAGGGGATCAAGGCTCATCGGAGCTGAGAGCTGAACCCGCTGAATTGTGACAAATGGACCCTTTTCTGCCAGCTACACATTGTCAGCCAGGCGACATTTGAGGCCATCTTCTGTTAATGGGCTTGGGGTTTGGGGAGCAACTGGTGCGAGCGTACGAAGTCCCTGTCACCTTTGCAGCGGCCGTCATGAGCGGTCCAGAGCTTTGGATCTCACTGCTCTGGATTATCTAAAACTCCTGAAATAAAGAATTAGTGATACACAGTGAACAGTGGCTTTAAGGGTGCTGACAGTTGAGCAGAGGGAGAGATGAGTATGAGCTGAAATAGTCCGAGAAGTCTTCCTGGAGGAGTGGGACTTGAACAGCGCCAGGAAAGGTCACTAGGATTTAGGTGGGCAGAGCAGAGGACAGAGACAAAACTTGACCATGGGCTCTAATCCCAAGGAGGGCCTTCACTTGGCTGTGAGAGACCATTGCCTTGGAAACTTCTTAGATCCCAGCTCCTTGCCTGTTATATGGGACTGATGACTTTGCGGGCATTCATCTATGGTCATAGACTCTGCTATGACTAGACTCTAATTTAATCTTAAATTAAAATTAAAATAAATAAATACATGCATAGAGGAAAATATAACAAATGCCCGTGTCATCCCAAACAGGAAAATATGCTATCACATTTCTTCAGATTTTTTTATTTATTTATTTTTTTACTTTAGTAAGCAATTGACCCGGTTGGGGTCAGGCTGTAAGTTCCAGGCTTCTGTGGATTGTGGTTTCCTTCGTCAGTTCCACTTTTACTTTGTTTTATTTTATCTTGTTTCATTTATTTTCTGAGAGAGAGAGAGAGAGGGAGAGCAGGGGGGAGGAGCAGAGGGAGAGGGAGGGAGAAAATCTTAAGCAGGCTCCATACCCAGCCTGGAGCCCAACGCAGGACTTGATCTCATGACACTGAGATCATGACCTGAGCTGATATCAAGATCTGACACTTAACCCACTGAGCCACCCAGGTGCCCCTATTCAAATCTTTTCATAATGAGATGACTTTTACAGATAACATATTCTCCTATGTCCCTCTCCAGTCCCATCGTCCCCATCGGCAACCACTATAATGAATTCAGTTTATATCCAATTCAAGTCTTTATACTTTTCAAGTGTGTGTGGGTTTTGTTGGCCTGTTCAAAAATTATTTCCCTTTATCTTTTTTATAAGGAAGTGGGTGCTTCAAGTATCAGACACTAAAATGGGGAATTTGGGGTGCCTGGCTGCTCAGCCGGTAAGCATGAGACTCTTGATCTCAGGCTCGTGAGTTCAAGCCCCAGGTTGGGCGTGGAGTCTACTTAAACAAGAACAAAAAAAGGCTCCATGAAAAAATAAAATAGAGGGGCGCCTGGCTGGCTCAGTCGTTAAGCGTCTGCCTTCAGCTCAGGTCATGGTCCCAGGGTCCTGGGATTGAGCCCCGCATCGGGCTCCCTGCTCGGCGGGAAGCCTGCTTCTCCTTCTCCCACTCCGCCTGCTTGTGTTCCCTCTCTCGCTGTGTCTCTCTCTGTCAACTAAATAAATAAAATCTTTAAAAATAAAATAAAATAAAATAGAGAATTGGCCGAGTGGAGGTTGGAGGACAGAGGAGGCTGGGAAGTTGAGGACACTTGATTCGTAACCAGTGTCCCCCATTGTTCCTTCCAACATAGATCACATGCCTGTTGAAGCTGTAGTATTAGGAAGAAATTCAGGATCTTGGTGTGTTAACTACTTCTTACTGCTTTTGGTAAAATTCTACGAGATGACTAAAGGCATTCTAACGCAGAGAAAAGAGGGAGACTGTGCAAGAGAAACATCAGTGTCTTGCCATCCCCCAGGTCCTCTCCGGATAATCCGGACCTTTTCACTCAGGACCGTTTAGAATTGCTTCAGACAGAGGCCAGTAGATTGAAGGGCAGGGACTGGAGTTTCTGTTACTTGCATTCAAAAGATCCTTTTTGATAGGGTATCCATAAATAACTGTGTATTTTATTACATACAGTTAGCCATAAACGACACATTGCTTCGTGTTCTTTTAAATTCACTTAAATGAAATCATACAGTTTATAATATTACATAAGTCTTTTTTTCCTCTACATTGTTTCTAGATCTATCCATGTTGATATCTTTAAGTACAGTTCACCCATTTTAACCCCTTGATAGTAGTATGTAGAATAAACATTCCATAATTTATTTATTCCTTTTTCTATTAATGGACATTTGGATGGTTTCCAATTTTTTGCTATTCTAGTGCTGCAATAAATATTCTTGTAATATCTCCTTGAATACACACACAAGTGTTTTTCTACAGTATTTAACTAAAGGCAGATCTACCCGGGCATAGCATACTCACATTTCACATTTTGCTGGATATTGCCAAGTCGATCTCCAAAATGATTATGCCAATTTGTATTCCCACCAGCATTGTGAAAGTGTTCTTATTCCCCCATACCCTTTCAACAATCAGAATTTATTTTCTGCTAATCTGATGTGTGTGAAATGATCTCTCATTGTGATTTTAATTAGCACTCCTTGATTATACTTCGGCTGAACCTTTTAAAATGTGTTTTAGTCTATTCAGTTTTCTTCTTACATGAATCACGCATTTTTCTATTTGGTTGTTTGTAGTTCTTTATTCTAAATAGTAATCTTTTGATTGTTATATATGATGTAAAATCTTCTCCCAGTATACGCTAGGCTATTAATTTTGTTTATGATGTCTTTTGTTCACAAAGTTTTCCATTCGCATGTCACATTTTTTCAGCCTTTTCCTTTATGATTTCTGTATATGTGTGTGTGTGTGTGTTCTGTGTGTGTGTGTGTGTGTGTCTTTAAGAAAAATCATAACTTACCTTGTGGTCATAATGTATTTGCCTATATTTTCTTTAAATAGGTTTAAAATTTTTATTTTTTAATTAATCAACTTTAATTTTTAAAAAGATTTTATTTTTAAGTAATCTCTACATGCAACATGAGGCTCGAACTTACTACCCTAAGATCAAAAGTTGCATGCTCTACCTACTGAGCCAGCCAGGAGCCCCAGTCAACTTCATTTTTAAGAGCAGTTTTAGGGTCACAGGAGAATTGGGCAGAAAGTATATTGAGTTTCCATATACTCCGTGTCTCTACAAATGCACAACCTCCCCCACTATCAACAGCCAGCACCAGAGTGGTACATTTGTTATAAATAATGAACCTAGGGGCACCTGGGTGGCTCAGTTGGTTAAACGTCTGCTTTCGGCTCAGGTCATGATCCTAAGGTCCTGGGATTGAGTCCCGCATCGGGCTCCCTGCTAGGCAGGGAGCCTGCCTCTCTCCTTCTGCAGCTCCCCCGCTTGTGCTCTTTCTCTCTCTCTCAAATAATTAAATAAAATCTTTAAAAAAAAATAAAAGACCATTGCCAACCACAGACCATCTAACTTTTCGCCTACATTATCTTCTAGGGGTTTTATGGTTTTGCAATTTACATTTAGGTCTACCATCCATTTTGAGTTAATTTTTGTGAAGGGTATAAGGTCTCTGTCTAGATTTATTCTTTTGCATGTGGATGTCCAGTTGTTTCAGCAACATTTATTAAAAAGATTATCTTTGTTCCATTTTTTTTTATCTTTGCTCCTTTGCTAAAGATTAACTATATTTATGTGAGCCTATTTCTGGGCTCTCTGTTCTATTCCACTGACCTATTTGTCTATTCTTCTGCCCATGCCACACTTTCTTGATTACTGTAGCTATAGTAAGTCTTGAAGTTGGGGAGTGTCACTCTTTTGACTTTGTTTTTTTTTTTTTTAAAGATTTTATTTATTTATTTGATAGAGAGAGACACAGTGAGAGAGAGGGAACACAAGCAGGGCGAGAGGGAGAGGGAGAAGCAGGCTTCCCGCAGAGCAGGGAGCCCGATGTGGGGCTCAATCCCAGGACCCTGGGATCATGACCTGAGCCGAAGGCAGACACTTTAATGACTGAGCCACCCAGGCGCCCCTTGACTTTGTTCTTGTTCTAAAATATTCTGTTGGCTATTCTGGATCTTCTGCCTCTCCATATAAATGTTAGAATCAGCTTGTCAATATCCACACAATAACTTGGAACTTTGTTTGGAATTCCACTGTATATTACGTTTTTGACTAATAGTTTATTAGTAGTGTCTAGAAGTGTTAACACTTTTTGTATGTTGGTGCTGAACCCAGCAGCCTTGCTGAATGCTCTGATTAAGTCTAACACCTCGGTTTTTGGATTTTCTATGTAGATCATTTATGTTGTCTGTGAATAACATTTTTTTCCTTGTGTTGTAACATTTTTTCCTTGTGTCTGAAGTTTTCCTTGTGTTGTTTGCAAATAGCTAAAATTTTCCTGATGTTATTGCATTCTCTAGGACCTGCAGTATAATTTTCTGTAAGAAGAGGAGAAGGCTTCCATGTCTTCTGACATCAAGGGAACTTAAAACTAAACTTCAAACATTAACTAAGATATTATTGTAGATTTCTGGGTGATATTCTATATATATTAAAACAGGCTTCTTCTATTTCCAGTTAAATAAACATTTCCATTTTTTTAGTTATGAAAGAGTATTTAATTTATATTTATATTTTTTGAATCTGCTGAGATAATCACAAGTTTTTCTCTTTTAATCTGATAAGTGGTCACTTACACTGATATATCTTCTGCTATTGATTGATACATTCCTAGGATAAATCCTACTTGATCAGGACATATTATTGCTTTTGAACCCTTCTGAAGTTGATTTGATTTAGTATTTTACACATGTGTTCATAAGTAACATTGACATATGCTTCTTTCCTTCCTTCCTTCCTTCTATTGTCATATGATTTTCCATTATCCTATTATCCTCGTCCAGGTAATAAACCTGGTGGTTTAACTAAGGTTAAATCAGCTATATGCAATGAGTTAGTTAGTTTTTTCTAATTTTCCATTCTCTGGAACAGTTGTTTTGATGATGGGCTTAAGTACTGATTCAATTAATTTAATTTAATTAATAATCCAATTTATTTAATAATGTCACCATAAAGGTAACAAATTTTTTGAGTCAGTTTTGATAATTATCCATTTATCTAAGTTCTCAAGTTCAGATAAATTCAGTTTTCAAATATCAGTAAAGTCATCTATAGATTATTTTATGATTTAAAAATTTCTACTACATTTGTAGTTAGGTTCTATTCCACCATCCAATGGTTATTATTTATATATTCTCTCTATTTTCTACTTAATCTATCAACCAATAGAGGTGTACTAAAATCTCCCACTGTAATTTTGGGTTTAAATTTTTTTCCTTGTAATTATGTCCATTTTTACTTTGAAACTATCTTATTAGGTACATACAATTTCATAATTACACCTTATTTATGAATTGTTTTTGCATTATGAAATATTCCACTTTATTTGTCTTTTGCCTTAAGGTGTTTTTTGTCTGATGTGAATAGTGATTTTGATTAGCATTTGCCTCGTATACCTTTGCCATGCACTTGGCTTCAAAATTTCTATTATTTTCGTTTGAGGTGTACTTGTAGACAACACATATTTGGATTTAAACAATCTAATGTGGGGCGCCTGGGTGGCTCGGTCGGTTAAGCGACTGCCTTCAGCTCAGGTCATGAGCCCAGGGTCCTGGGATCGAGCCCCGCATCAGGCTCCCTGCTCGGTGGGAAGCCTGCTTCTCCCTCTCCCAGTCCCCCTACTTGTGGTCCCTTTCTCACTGTCTCTCTCTCTCTTTGTCAATTAAATAAATAAAATCTTAAAAATAAATAAATAAATAAATAATCTAATGTGATAAGCTCAGGCTTTTTGTAGTTGAGTTTTGCCCACCTATGTTTATGATGATTATTGACATATGGAATTATATCTGGCATGTTCTTTTTATTTCTTTTTTTCCATGTTTGTCCTTGACTTTCTGCTCCTTTTCTATTGTTGGATTGATGATGTTTTCTTTATCTCCACTCTTTTTGTTTTCTCTGCTAATTGGAAACTGCATATATTTTTTATTTTATTTTAAAGATTTCTTACATTTTATTATTTAAGTAATCTCTACACCCAACGTGGGGCTTGAACTCATGACTCTGAGATCAAGAGTCATATGCTCTTCTGACTGAGCCAGCTGGATGCCCTTATTTTTTATTATTTTAATGGTTATTAAAAGTAAAAATTTAAAAATTTTACTATGAAATATTTAAAATATATAGATAGTTGTACCAAATAATAATACACTCATCAATGTACTCAGTATTCAGCTTCATAGCCATGTCTGGCTCAGAATTTTTATAAAGAAATAAAACATGGGGCGCCTGGGTGGCTCAGTTGGTTAAGCGTCTGACTCTTGATTTGGGCTCAGGTTATGATCTCAGGGTCATGAGATTGAGCCCTGGGATGGGCTCTGCACCAAGTCTGCTTAAGATTCTCTCTCTCCTTCTGCCCCTCCACCCACTTGCGTGTGCATGCGCACTCTCTCTCCCAAAAATAAACAAACAAATAAATAAATAAAATCTTAAAAATAAAAAGGAAACATTACAGAGTTGAAAACTCTGTGTACCCCTCTCTAATCCCACCTCCTTTCTCTCCAGAGGCAACCACTTATCTGAATTTGGCATTTACCATTTCCATCCATATGATATATGTATGTGTTCATGTTTCCAATACACTGTTGTTTTTGATTTAAAAAACTTATATAAATGATATATCTGCATAATTTTATACCTGTTGTTTTTATTATATATTATCTATTATTATTTTGAGATTTATTTGTTTTAGCCCATGTGGCTTTAGTTGATATCTTTAATTACTGAATAGTATCTATTGAAAAAAACACGTCATAAGCCATTCTCCTGTTGATGGATATTTAGGCTGTTTCCAATTTTTCACTGTCACTAGTGTTGTTGGAATAAACTTTCTTGTACATAGTTCCTCAGGTGAATGTGTGAGTTTCTCTAGAATATTTACTTTGAAGTAGAGTTTCTTTGTCCTAGGGGAGGTGCAATTTCAACTTTACTAGATACTACAAAATTGCTCTGCACAGTGGTGGTACAAACTTACATATATTTGATGCATTTCCCAGACTCCTTTGCACCTAGCATTTCAGATATGGTCCAGTTCTGCCAATAGAATGCACTTATTAAAACCCCAGAAGGGGGAGTAAGCCACGCTTTGCTGCACCTGGAAGCAAGCACATTTCTGAAGCCATTTTTTTTCTGTGATGGCATTAACAGGGGTGTGAGGGCCTGGTCCCTTGTCTCAAGGTGGGGGGGGAGCGGGGTGCAGGACACACATTCTGTTGGTGTAGATCATAGCAGCAGCTTCCTGATCATGGTGACTCCAGATCACATAAGAGGCAACCACTATCTCGGTGGCCCAATTAGCTAGAAAATTGGTGGCCTTGAGAATTGTTTCTGAAAGCTCAATCTGGAGTCTGTTTCTTTGGTGCAATGATTCTGTGAGCTATTGAATATCCCATAAGAAACTCCTTTCTATTGAATTTTCCCAAGGCGTGATGTTCCCTGCAATGCCCCAGCCAATAGATTGTTTTTATGGTTCTTTTTTCCTAGAATCAAGGTGCATTATGTTTTCAGTTCCCTTTCTGTAAAAGTCCATTTAAAGATTTTAACCGATCTTTCGCATGATCATCATTTTAAGGCTTAATCAATGCTTTAGATGTTTTTTTAAAGGTAATAGATGCACATGTTGAACATTCGGAAAGCACTAACTCGGTCCTGAGTAAAAAGTAGGTCTTCCTCCCATCTTTGTCCTTAAGCAGCTCAGTCCCCCAGACGCAAATACTGCTTTCAGTTTTGTGCCAATCCTTTCAGAGTTATTTTTACGCATAGAGAAGGACACATATGTATCTTATTTTTTTTAAATAAATAGTATCATACTATACACACAGTTCTGCACTAGCATTTGTGGAAGAGTTGTTGGGGAAAAGAATGTGCCCGTAGGAAATGCAAAGAACATCTAGGTAGAGTAATTATGATCAAGTGTACACCTGTGTAACCACCGCTCAGATCAAGACACAGAACACGGTCAACACTCCAGAGCCTTGTGTTTCCTCTTAACATCCATTCCCTCCCTCCCTGTAGAGGGAACCATTATCCTGACTTTTGTAATATTCACTTCCTTGCTTTTCTGTACAGTTTTGCCTCCTCTGAATTGTATCTCTAAACAAAGTTCAGCTTTGCCTGTTTATAAACTTTATATAAAAGGAATTATATTGTATATATTCCTTTGTGTCTTTGCTTTTTTTTTTGCTTAATATTATATTTTTAAGATTCATCCATGTTGTTGAATGTCATGCACTTTGCTTTTTCCACTTACAAATACATCTTGGAGATTGTTCCATTGCACTTCATGTAAGAGCAATAATTTCTACAACCAGTGTCATAGTGATGAGCATTTAGGTTGTTTCTCATTTTTTGCTATTATAAGTATGCTTCAGTAAATATTCTTGTATGTATCCATGCAAATAAAAGAGTAGAATAAATTCCTAGATGCTAAACCCCTGAATCAAGATGATGTTCATTTGTACTCTTGATAGACACTGTTAAACTGTTCTTTATAAAGATTATATTAGTATTTACTTCCATCATCAACGTAGATTTCCTTTTTCCTTACACATTCTCACGTTTAAATCTTTTTCCTATTTGATAAGTAAAATATGGTACTTCATTGTCATTTTAGTTCTTATTTCTTTTATTATGAGAGAGGTTAGGCCTCTTTTCATTTTTTTTAATTGTGCCTTTCCATTTGTTTTGTTTTTTGAAGCTTTTATTTAAATTCCATTTAGTTAACATACAGTGTGATATTAGTGTCAAGTGTACAATATGCAGACTCCCCACTTCCATACATCACCCAGTGCTCAATCACGTTCCCTTCTCATTTTTTTTAAAGACTCATTTATTTGAGAGAGAGATAATAGGGGAGGTAGGGGAGAGAGGGACAAGCAGACACCATGCTGAGCACAGAGCCCACCCCAGGGCTCGATCCCATGACTCTGAGATCATGACCCGAGCCGAAACCAAGAGTCAGACGCTTAACCAACTGCGCCAGCCAGGTGCCCCCACTTTTCATTTTTCAAAACTATTTCGATTTCCTTTTCTGTGAGGTGGTCTTTTTGTCATTGACTTTTAGAAAATTCCATATTAAGATTATTCCTTTTTTAGGTGATATGAGTTGCAAGTATTTTTCCCCAGTTTTTTGTTTGTTTTCACCATTGTTTATGGTGTTTTTGTCCTATGCATAAACTTTGGTTTTTATATAATCAAGTTTTCTAAACATTTCTTATGGTTTCCCACTTTTATGGCATAACTAGAGATGCTGTCCTCAGTCTGGACTTATTAAAAATACTCTCCCATATTCCTTCTTGCTCTTTTAAAGTTCACTTGTTCTGCTTTATATCATTGATCCATCCAGAGGACGTGAGATAGGTATGCAAAATTATTTTTATTCATAGTTCCATTGATGTCTATTCATGTGCCAGTATCAGACTGCTTTAATTTTATAACTTTATAATATATTTGAATATCTGGATGAGCCAGTTCCCTTCATCATGATCCCAGGGTCCTGGGATCGAGTCCCGCATCGGGCTCCCTGCTCCGCGGGAAGATTGCTTCTCCCTCATTTTTAGAATTTTTATGGAGATTCTGGCTTGTTTGTTTTTCCATGTGAAATATAGTTTCAGTTTGGCCGATTCTTTCACCAAAAACATGTACTGGGATTTATAGATTAATTTAGAGAATAGTAGCATTTTTATGATGTTGACTCTTTCTGTACAAGAATATCCTTTGTCCAGGCCTTTTTGGGTCCATGTTGTCATTCATTAACATTTTTAAAATAATCCAGCTCTTGGATGTTACCTGATTGATTTCTCCCTAAGTATGGTTGCTTCCTTTATCTCTTTGAACTGGTTCCTGCCTTATTTAGAAGGGCTGTAAATTACTTTGTATTAACTGTGTACTCAGCCACGTCACTGAATAATAGTTTTTCATTTGATTCTCCTATGGTTCTATTCCCTTGGTAAATGATCACATCGTATACAAAGAATGATCACTTTGCTTCTTCCCTGTTTCATTCTGTGGGCCAATACTTCCAGAGCAGTTTTAAGTAATAGTGTTCAAAAATGACATTGCTGGGGGCGCCTGGGTGGCTCAGTCATTAAGTGTCTGCCTTTGGCTCAGGTCATGATCCCAGGGTCCTGGGATCGAGTCCCGCATCGGGCTCCCTGCTCCGCGGGAAGCCTGCTTCTCCCTCTCCTGCTCCCCCTGCTTGTGTTCCCTCTCTCGCTGTGTCTCTGTCACATAAATAAAATCTTAAAAAAAAAAAATGACATTGCTGATTTGTTTTTGACTTTTATGAGACTGTTTCTACGGTTCCATCCAGCCAACTGAAGTTTCGCTCTAATGAGTTGGAGAAAGCGGAGGCTATGGGGAACAGATGGGGCAAAGTTCGTGACCTTCACTGAAAGCCGATGGCTCTTCCCCATTGGCTGGGCTGGGTTTCGGGGATGTTTCTGCTTTGCCCAGTTGCTCACTTTACCCTTCCTCCAGGCAGGGTCAAAGAGAAGTCCTGTGAGAGATGGAAACCAGGTAAGGGGTGTGAGGGATCAGGGGGGTTCAGAGAATCTTCTGGATTTCTCTTCGTGGCCAGAGCTGACCACTCTGGAGTGGTCTTCCTCCTCCATTAACATCCCGTGTGGCGTGTGTACCCTTTCCACTCCATGGGTGGAGCAGGAGGCTGCTTGGCTCATGGAGACAAGAAAGACGACAGGACAGGGAACATTTGTTTGCCTTCCCTCCAAGTGCAATGTGAGTTTGGAATATCTCTGTTTCTTTACTGTTAATAACACAACAACCTATTTACATGTATCACCACTTCTCCTACATGACAGGACCCCTTCCCTTCCCCCCCCCCACCCCCCCGGTCATCACGGGAACATTAGAGTAATACTCTTTTCTCAGTTAACCTTTCCTTCCAGGATAGTTTATTTTCAAGAGGAAACATTTGATAAAGCTCAGAGTAATTTTAAATACTTGATTTGCCACGTTCACACTTGTCACTTATCGTATGCACTTCAGTCCGACCTCCCCGCCATTCTGTTAACCTTCAGAGGCACCGTTAAAGCAAGCCATTTGCAGTTGCCCTGTGAAAACTCTGCATTTAAATTGCTTTTCCTCCCTTCCCCAAATTTTCCATAACTATAAATAAATTTAATTACCATTCCAAGAAGTGTAAGCAAATCTTCTATTACATTTTTTAATCTTTTATCTCCTCCTTGTCCCTCTGCCAAATATAGTTTTTCAGGCATCCTCCCTGCCTCTAGTGGTGCTCGCCCTTCTCCGCTCCCCACCCCCCACGAATAAAAATCTAAGTCTGTTTCCCTTCTGTCTAAGTTGGCTTCCTGAGAGTTTCAGTCCAACCCCACACTCCAGGGCCTCCCTGCAGACCCAAGCATTTCTGTAAAGGGGACAGTGGAGAATCAGTGTCTAGGGTCCCTAAAATACCTCCCTTCACTGGTGTCTAAATGTGGCATGTCCAGGGTTGTGTCCTTATCGCAGCAGAAGAACACATTCCCTTCTGTCACCATGAGGTTGGGTCTCAATGACATCTTAGAAAGGCACACCAGTAACAATTTACCTTGAAGGCTTTCTTCTTTTCCACATACTTTTTAATGCATCATTTCATTTATTCTTTTTTCCCCAATTATAGAGTGTTATCAGCTATATATTTAATTTGTTCTTGGCAAGATCTTTATAATGCAAGAAAGGATTTTTCTTACCCTTTTGGTGCAGATTGGGACATTAAGACACGTCACATACATGCAAGCACGCATGAACACACAGACACACACACACACACACACACACCTGTCTCTAGCTCTAGAATTGCTTCTTTGACTCCCACCTCCCACCCTTCCAGGTGATCTGACTCTCTCCTCTTTCCCTAATCACATCAAAAGCTCCTTCCTGAGATAGCCATGGGGTTTGGAGCAGGGGTTGCTGGATGCCTCCCCCCACAACGGCCGGGGGTGGGGTGGGCAAAGTAACTGTGTCTGGGTCTATGTCCTGGTCTCTGGAGTTTTCTTCCATGCTTGCTGGTCCCTTCCTCAGTTTAGCCCCTGGATCCTTGCTGCACCTCATCTCCTCAGATTCCCACACAGTGAAACCAGGGTCCAGGCTTACTTTATTTACTCTTTTCCTTCCATGCTATCCAGAGTTATAAACCATCTCTCAAATGCCTCCCTCCTTGAGCCCAGGACTCTTGCAGGGGTGACCTGGCTGCCAAACTACCCACTCTTGGTCTTCTGGCCCACAGCACCAGCTGCCTCTGGGCCTTTAGGTCCTAGGACTCTGGAGTTGGTCTTTTAGGACTGAGCAGAGAACAATGGGGAAATGGACACATCACTCAGATGGGAGCAGGAAGACCCAAAGCCAGAGAAAGACTGAGAAAGACTGCAGAAGACTCAGAACCTTCATTCCAGAGAGAGCAACAAAGGCAGGGAAGGGATTCCATTCTGGATCTTCTGTCTTCTAATGGCCAGCTGAGTGTCAGATAAACTCATGCATGGCCTTCAGGGAAGCTGTCGAAACTGCTGCCTGCTCATAACCAAGAACAGCAATAACAGTGATGGCAAGAACTGCTGTATGCCAGGCACCCTTGAAGTGCTTTACATGTCATAACTCATTTAAGCCTCCAGCAATCCTAAGCAGGAAGCAATAGTATTAATACACATTTAACAGCTGAGAAAATTGAAGCATAGAGAGGCAAGCAAATTTTCTAAGGTCACACAACTAGTAAATGGTAGAGTGAGGATTTAAAATCAGGGATTTGGGTTCTAGAGTCCATGTTCTTAACCATTACACTTGAGATGGTAAGATAAATTTTAAATCTTGGTTTAATGGGTTTATAACTTGGAATGCCTTCAGCGGCAAATATCAGAAACTCCTCAAAAGTACTTACACACTCATCATGGAAGAACCTGGAGGACATTATGCTAAGTGAAATAAACCAGTCACAAAAGGACAAATACTGTTAGAATGGCTATTATTTTTAAAAAGGCAAGAAATAATGAGTATTGGAGAGAGAAGGGAATCCTTCTACACTGTTGGTGGGAATAGAAATTGGTGCAGCTACTGTGGAAAACAAAAAATTAAAAATAGAACTACCATATGATCCTGCAATTCCACTTCTGGGTATTTATCTGAAGAAAATGAAAACACTAACTCGAAAATATATCTGCACCCCCATATTCATTGCAGTGTTATTTACAACAGCCAAGATACGGAAACAATGTAAATGTCTGTCGGTGGGTGAATGGGTAAAGAAAATGTGGTATGTATACACAGTGGAATATTATTCAGCCATAAAAAGAAGGAAATCTTGCCATTTGTGACAACATGTTCCAAATAACCTTGAGGGCATTATGCTAAGTGAAATAAGTCAGACAGAAAAAAACAAATACTGCATGATCTCACTTATATGTGGAATCTAAAGCAAACCAACCGACCAGTCAACCAACGAAACAAATAAAACCCAAGCTCATAGATACAGAGAACAAATTAGTGGTTGCCAGAGACAGGGGCTAGGGGGGTGGGCAAAAGGGGTGAAGGGGAGTCAAAAAGTACAAATTTTCTGTTATAAGATAAATAAGTCATGGAGATGTAACATACAGCATGGTGACTATAGTTAATAAGACAGTATCATGTGCTTGAAAGTTACTGAAAGAGTAGACCTTAAGAAGTCTCACCACAAGAAAAAAAAATGTTAACTGTGGACGGTGTTGGATGGTAACCAGACTTAGCGCAGTGATCATTTCACAACGTATATGAATATCCAGTCACTATGTTGTACACCTGAGACTAGTATAATATTATATGTCAACTATAGCTCAATTAAAAAAAAAAAGAGGTCAAATGCTATATGATTCTACATGTAGGAGGTTCTGGAGCAATCACATTCAAAGAGTCAGGGAGTAGAATGGTGGTTCTGAGGGGCTGGAGGAGGGGAGATGATGGGGAGCTCATGTTTAATGGGGACAGAGTTTCATTTGGGAAGGATGAGCTCTCTGGAGATGGATGGGGGTGATGGCTGCAGGACCATGTGAATGTATTTAATGCCATGGAATCGTACACTTGAAAATGGCTAACGTGGTAAATTTTATGTTAGGTACACTGTACCACAACTGTTTAAAACAGACAAAAAGTGGCTTCTACAATAAGGACATTTACAACGGTCACCCAGCACATAAAGTCCAGAGGTAGAGCAACTCTACAGCATGTGATCAGTGGTGCGGCGACATCGTGGAGGACCCACAGTCATTCCCGCTCTCTGCCCTACCTGCTCTGGGCGAGTATCTGGCTCTTCTTCTGCTCACAGGATGGTTGCTGCAGTTGGACACATCACATCCAGACATGAGAAATTATAGAGGGACCATTTCTTCCTGGGGAGAAAGGGGTTTCCTTAGGAGAGAGAAAACATTTCCTAGAAAGCTCCCAGCACTTCTGGCCCCATTTTCCTGACCAGAGTTACATCGCACCGCACCCGGTGCCTAAGGGGGTTGTCATAGCCATCTCAGACCACTCAGGAATTGCCCTTTAGAGCTGAAGGCCGCATGGAGGATGGAATCTCAACAAAATAGGTTCTGCTAGGACGGCGGGGGTGGGGGGGCTTGGCAAGGATGCTGAAAGCCACCCGACTGGGTCCCCTACAGCCTTGCAAAATAACACTTAAGAAGGCCATTTATTAGTCATGCTGACCATGATTTTGCCACCCTTGCTAAAAGGTGTGTCATGAATACCTGTTAGATTAAGCTGCTTTAAATTTTTAAAAAATGTATGTATAGCAGCAGTATCTCTTCGGTAGCTCATTTTGTCTAATCACCTTCTCATAACAGCTTAAAAGTGTAAAAGTAGCTGGGGTTACCACTGCAATTTTGATAACACGCCTCTAAACTTCTATTTCATTGGAAAAGCTCAGGGAGAGGGAAGAAGGGAGGAGATCCATGGAAGAGGTGAATGGAGACTAAAGCATCAGGACAGGGTCCTCTGCGGCCCCCGCCCCTGCCTTGCACACACAGTGGGCCCCAGGGGGTGAGTCTTGGCTTACAGAACCAGAGACCATGCTCAGAACCTGGCTAGGACAAAATATGAACTGCTCGACTCTGGGCAAGTGACTTAATCTTTCCAAACCTCAATGTCTTTGTTGTAAAAGAGAGAGGAAAGCGGTGTCAGACCGTAAGACACACAAGGGGTTGTGGCAAGGAACTGAGGTAATCCTAGACTCTTCCCTTTCCCTCACCACCACATCCCTTCAGGATATGCAGCCCTTCCTCCCCTCTGCTGCCCTGCACTGCCCCCCTGCACCCGGCCTCGCTCTAATAGCTCTCCAACTCACTCAGGTCTCTGATATTCAGCCATCCCCCTACCACCCCCCCCCCCTTCACTCACCCTGTGACTCTCAGAGAGACCTTCCAGAAACACACATCTGATCATGCTGCGGCTCTGCTGTCGGCAGGAGGGAGCTGAACCGCATGGCACGGGCCGCCAGGCCCTGGGAATGGGACTGTCCCGTTTCCTGGTCACGCACCTCCTACCTGCTCCCAGCCTCAGCTGTCCCTGCGCTTCCTGGATGTGCCCTTGTTTACATTCTCCCTTCACCTGAAATGCTGTTGTCCTGCCTGACAGGCTAATACATCCTCCTGGTTAGTAGAGTTTGGAGTCAACTGGGTCTGAATCCTACTCCTGGCCCCACCACTAACCACTGTGAGGCTTGGGGCCAGGAGCCTTACCCGTCCGAGTCTCAAGTCCGCGGTGGGTCCGATGCTGCTTCTAGGGCCCCGAGAATGAGACAACAGGCGAGGAGAGGGCCCAGGACGGGGCTCTGCTCTGGTGAGTTCCTCCGAAGGACGGCTGTTATTATTATCAGCTCATGTGTCCCAGCGCAGGTATCGCTGCCCCTAGGAAGATTTTCCAAGCCCCCGGGCTAGAAGAGTCCCTGCTTCTTTTTTGCCCAGAACGCTTTCTGTACCCTATTCCAGCATCCACAACATATTTTGAAATGAGTCGAGCACCAGCTTGCGTTCAAGGTCTTCCTGCATCCTCACTCCCACCAGCTATAAGCTCCTAGAGGGCAGAAACTAGTTTCTTCATTTTGGAATCCTCAGCATTCGGCCCAGGGTTCTTCCCAGAGCAGCTGCTTCCCTAAATGTGTGTGCATTCCCGACCACGTAGCAACCCGTCAACAGCTCTTGCGCCCTGTCCCCCAGGCCGGGCCCTGGTGCCGACTTCTCCAGGGAGACAGCAGAATCAGGGCTACCTTTGGAGGTAAAAGCCCATGATTTCCATCAGGCCGTGTCCACTGGGTAACTTGGTTGTGTCCCCTGACATGCCTTGGGTGACCCCCCCCATCCTCCCTGCCCACTAACGTCCGAGACTGGGGGTGAACTTATTTAAATACCCACGTAAACAACCAAATTGCTTTTCCTTCTCTCCTCTCCTCTGGTGAACAGAAAGTAGCATTCCAGGACCATTGTGTGACCGAGATATCTCCCAAGTCAATTTATCAGTCTCGTTTTCAGATGAGGCAAGTACTTCCACACATGACTAGACCTACAGAAAGGTCTCCGGGAAGGAGGGGCGGCGAGGACCCGGCTGCCATGAGTAGGGGTCAGACTGTTGGATGGGTTCCTGAAAACGGTCTTCCTGTCCACAACTTTTTTTTTCTGAGCCCGTGGGCAAGGCTAGGCTGAAAGTCTGGTTTGCCACCGCTCCTCCCCCCAAGCCCACTCCATTTTTATATTGCTCCAAGGTTAATAGCCATGTCGTGTGGGGTCATAGAAGACATCTGTGTCTCAGATAATATGCTTACGGTGATTACCACACATAATTGACTGACCTTCCCTCATTCTTTCCCTGCTGCAGGCCGTGGCTGATAGGATGAAGCAAGCCACAAGAGTTTATTTTCCATCACACACCATTGTGCTGCTGAGCAAATATTTTAGCAAGCTTTGAATGAACCACCTTTTCAAGCTCTAGGTTTTCAGAGTTAAAATAGGAAGCCATGACCAACCTAATAATAGTAGATTTTAAACCAGCTTTGGGCCACCCTACTTAGGGCACTATCGTGGGTCTCCTGGAAAACCAGGTTTGCGGCATGAGCATCACAGGGCCCTCTTCCCTTCAGCCTCATCCTTCTTCACATCGCCTTGCAGGGAGTGGGTGGTCTTGATACCCCTCACTGCAGTGTCTGGGTCTTTAGAGCGGAAGGGAAATTTGCCTTTGGGTGCCCAGCCAACCAGGTTCCAAAGGATAACTTGGAAGTCACCTCATCTCATCACATCACCGGTCACCCGAGGGCCAGCCACCAGCTCCTGCATCCACCCACCGTCACAGGGCCACTCGGGTGTTCCTAACAAAGAGCATCATAAGCTCTCTGCACATGGATCCCTCCTTCTGCAAAGACAACCGAGACTCCTGATCCCGGAGAGAATGGAAAACTAGGAGTCTGAAATGAAAAAATTCCCCAAAGCAAATTTCAAAATGTTACATTAAGATTTTAAACTTTTTAATAATGTTTTACCTTAGCTCGATTCCATCTATCTAGCAATTAATCCATCAGCCTTCACATAATACACACCTACAGGAAACGCGATTCCGAGTCTCTGGGCTGGATTCCACTGTGAATTACTAATGTGTTAACACTCGGGAATTCCAAGCTCCCTTGATTTTCAGCATCCCCTCTCCCCGCCCCACCCCTCCCAAAGATGTTCCCATGTGCCACAGAGGACAAGGTCAGGGCTCAGTGACTCCACTGGGGTTTGGTCCCATCCCGAGAACCAACCAGTGTCTAACTCTCAATAGCACCACCTCACCCTGATGGAAAATCTCAATGTTTGCACTCCGAAACCCACATCAAACCTCCCCCTCCCCAGACCTCTACAGGGCTGCATCTCAGGAGGATTACCTGGAAAGCAAGTGTCAACAAGAAAGTTTTCTGCCACAGTTGATCTCATGAGTGCTGCTTCAGAGTCATTTTAATTTGTGCAACAACCTAAATTGGGTTCTAGTTCCACTTAGAGAAATGCACCTGCAATCATCAATTCACCACTTTGCATAAGTCATCCATATCTTCTGTTGGCAGGGGAGGGACCAAGGAAAAAGGTGGCGGTGGTGTGGGAGGGTTGCAACTGCTTAACAGAAAAATTATACATATTCTAAACATATGGGTGATCTTTAGAAAAATCTCAGCATCACTTCATAATTATATAGTACAAGTTTTAATTAACTAAAGCTCTGCAAATCATAATGCCTTATTAAAATGCAATTAATCCTTTGATTAAAAAACAAAAAGCACAAGTATTTACAACAAAAACACAAGTAGAATAATTACAAATATCATGTACCCATTTCTTTTATTTGGGTGTCACTTATGATGTTGCCTGCTCCCTTCATTAATTCAAACACACACATTATCTTGCATCCACAGCAGCGTGAGTGACAGTGGCCACCAAACACACAGCACTATATCCTATTGATTTCGGCAAATCCTGAACAATGCCATTTGCATGCTTGTTTCTGTAATAATAAAGATATGCCATTCAGAATTAAAGCCCGGCCAGGCTAGTGGCAACTAATTGTGTTGTATGTAATGAGTGCAATTTCAATTTGATATCACCCTCAGCTTTTCTTGCCGCACTCGCTAAGTACTTTCAAGTCTTTGTGGGGAAATAATTGATTTTTTTGTGCCGTGGGCACAAGAAAATTATTATGATCTTTTGAATAATGCCAAAGAAAAGACCATGAATGATTTAAATTGGTATATGAAGAAGGCTTCGCCGTGGACTGCGGCTTGACTGACATCCTGCTAATGCAGGATCCAGATTAGCAGTTTTTAAGGAGGCAGCTAATACGGAACTAGTAAAACAGAAAAGGTTGCTCCCGGGACTGGGGGGCGGTGGGGGTGTTGGTAGTGAGGGAGGGTTGTTGTTCCGTTTCATTTATTATCCGGGGAGAACCAACAATTTGGAGATTTGAGGCACGGCACGATGACATAATTGCCTGGCCCTCACCACCGAGGGTATGTTTCCACTGATAAATTACACCCTGGAAATGGGCAGATAGGAGAGGCCTGAGCGGGATTGTTAGCTCGACCGCAGTTCAGCTGGGTTAGGCCCACCTGCGGTGCACAGAGCCCCATGTCTGGAACATGAAAGTTAGTTAGCTTCTTTTTCTGACATTCAACTCCAGGAAGAAATTGGGAGTAGGGTGGTAAGGGAGCCACTTGATGTATTCCTTAATCTCCCCGTTAGGAGCAATTGCTCCATCCCACTGTGAGCATGGCTTGGGTGTAGCAGAAGAGCTAAAGTCCCCTTCTAACCTGGGCTGATAACAGGGAAGGAAATCCAAACCTAAGACAGGTTTCCTTTGTGCCCATGAAACCTCGGATCTGCAAACCCAACCGGGAGAAACGGCCCCCCTCCTCTCCCCGCCCCCCCCCCAGCCTCCAGCTGAAACTTCGTCCCCACCGTGGCCGCCTGCACTTTAATGGGGAGGGAATAAGCACCTTAGAAAGATGGATCACCAATTCAAAACACAATTCCACCTTAAAATGCATCCACCTTCCAAATCTCATTCTTCAGAGGAGGGAGTGTTGTTAATTTAGTTGGTCATAACTAAATAGTTTCTAATCTGGGGCAAGAGGCTGCTGGGAATATTGGACAGTTTAAAGGTTAATCACCATCGCCTGGTTACACAAGTGAGGCAGAACTAATTCCTCCAAAGGCAAATGGCTTGCAGTTTTATCAGCAGTGCAGATTAGAAGTGTTAATATACAGAACAGAATGGACGCTTAAGGGCCGGTTTTCCCCTTATCGGCAAACTTTGCAACAGAACTCAGCTCCTGAGCAACCTCTGCACTTCTATAATAAGGCCCCTTATTTTGCCTCTCGAGCAGAACTATCAAACAATCCTGTCCAAACCACTGCCACCAAAATCAGGGTATTACAGACCACAGCTAATTGGAAGATCACTATAATGAAGGAAAAGATAAAATACTTTGGCTGTTGGCCTAAAATGTGGATCAACACAACATAGGAAGCTATCTTGCTATGTCACATTCTGAGAGATTTACATAAACAATAAACTCCATCCAACTGTCCCCCCCCAAATACATCTTTGTTTACAGTAAATGCAACCTAAAGCCAGACTAGACTAGGAGGCGGGAGTGGTACTTTACAGAAGGCAATATGATTAGGCCAGCAGTTTTGCAATTGTGCAGGGGAATGGGGACTGTGTATATTTCCTCTCTTGCAATCAGCAGGGAGAAAATGGTTTTTAATGTTCTCCACGCTTCTTATATCATAGATATTTAAATATTTGGGCCACTCAATATGCTAAAACGCTTGTACCAGCCGCCCAAACTGACAACTGTATTTCTGCTAGGGCCGCAGGTGCCCTTCTGGGGGAGGAGAGAGGGCAGAGCACAGAAGGGGAGGCTGCCAGAGGCTGGTGCCCAGGTGCTTTGGTGGATGCAGGTGGGAGAGGGTGGTGTTTTAAGAGAGCAAAATTGAGCAGGGAATGAAATGTTTTCCTTGATGGGAAATCTTTTATTATAACAAGACCATATATTCCAAACACACAAGGGAGAGACTTCTGGGGCTGGGGCGGGGGTGGGGGGGTGATGCACTGAAAGCAAGTCCATCCAGGTGATCCATTCCGGAGCCGGGTTTATCTTTTCCCCAGGTATACCAGGCAGCCTGGATGGGTCCACCGCCCAAGCATGAGTCACTGACTTTTTCGCCCTGGTGGCCAGCTCTCTCCTGGACTCCAAATCTTTCCTGAGCCCGGAAGTGGTTTAAAAAAAGGGGGATTCCTATCTACTGGCAAGAGGCTTCTGCTGTCCTGTTACTCAAATCCCATTCCGTTATTGTGCAAGTTCCCACCAGAAGGAGCAAAGTCTTTTGTCTCTATGGCCCACACCACCTGGAAGAGTGTTCCCTTTAGGTATTTTGTAATTTATACCAACTGACTAGCACGCTCAGTGTAGTTATTGAATGCTGTGGAGCATATATAGGCTGCCCACAAGGAACTGGCAGGCTTCTGGGAGAAAGCCAGGACTAACACCTGAGTGTTAGTACACTCCAGGAGATAAATGGCCACGGGATAAAGGGAAAAACGTGACGTGGAAATGTGGTTAAGTGTTAATTACCTAGTGGTTTGGGAGCTGAGGAGGGTGAGGCCTATGTGGTTAAAGTGATCAGGGGCCTTGAACTGGATCCATAATTCACTCAGTGTTTAGGCATTTGTTCACTCGACAAACACTTCCTCTGCTCCTCCTATGTGCCTAGCAATGTTCTAGACGCCTGGCATGGAAAGATGAGTAGAGCAAGGTTCTGCTGTCAAGATGTTCCTAGTGGGAGGCGAGGGAGCGGGACTGATCCATGACCAAATGATCCCAATACATCGGGCCCTGGACACTTCTAGATTCAGCGTGTGAAACTTTGGGCTCATGTTAGGAATCAGCGTTAAGGTCCATGAATTGGAGCCAGGAGTGCTGAATGGTGGCGGCAGGGGGGCTTGTGTCTGGAGGGACACGCTTGGCTGATGATGGGACCTGGCCAACTGGCAGTTTAGCAAGCAGAGGAATGGGGCAGTAGCTGAGGGGAATGTGAGGCCTAGGGAGGATTTTTAAAGGGTAGACAAATTCATAGCATGCTTATGGGCTGATAAGACCCATCCAGAGGGGAAAGAAAAAATGGTGCAGGAGAAAGGCACAATTATGGGAACAGTGTCCCCAACTGTATGAGGAGGTGGAATCCAGGACACCATGGGAGATAGGGTGATCAACTCATCCTGGTTTGTCTAGGACTTGTCTGCTGTTTGCACTGAAAGGCCCACCTCCCAGGAAAACATTCTGATCCCAGCAGACTGAGATGGTTGGTCATTCTAGTGGAGAGGGTGAGGGGGCAGGGGGGCAGAGCAGGTGCTGCAGATGTGGGTGGGTTGATTGATTGGTGACAGTATGAAAAGGTGGTTCTCTTTCGAGGCTTCTATCATTTTTCAGTAAAATAAAGAGTATTGTATTAGCTGAGAGTCGTGAGCAAGAGGAAGGCGTTGAAGGATTGAGGAGAGAGGAGAAGGGGGGGAAGAGTCATCTGGAAGAGGAGAGAACAATAGTCTGGGGAAAGGTTAGGACTTGTAGACAGTGCTGAGTGCCCACTTGAGATTTGCGGTGATAAATTGAAAGTGAGACCCGTCAGCGTGGCCATCTGCTTTTCTTCAGCCATGTTCAACTGTTGAGGAGCAGGGACCATAGAGGAAGGGGATCGCATTGATCCAGAGCATACGATCCTGAGTGGGGAAACTGAGGACTGCCAGTTAAGCGGATTTCATGCAGGAACGGAGGCAGAGCCTGGGGAACATGGCTCCCAACTTAGTGCTTTCTGTTTGCGGGGAATCAGCACTCAGCTCTCACTGGCCCCTTGGCCAAAGGTGTTTCCGTGATCTTCAGAAAAGATCAGAGGGCCCAGCCTGGGTGAGCTGACAGGCGGTGGGCAGCAGGGAGGAGGAAGGCCCAAATGGGCAGTCTGAGTAAGGGAATGTCCAATTGGCAGGCACGGATCACAGGCACAAGCATCTTGGGAACGTGTCCCTATTGATAGGAACAGCGGTCTGCCAAGGGATTTAATCTCCTGTGCCTATGGAAGCATCCAAATACATAATGACAGCATTTCATTCTTCAAACCGGAACGGAGACAATGAGACAGCAGCATGCTCCATCTCTGCCGTATCCCAGCCCAGCCACCGCGTCCCTTCAATTCTTTCCCTGAACTCTCTAGTGCAGGCTTGGTCATTTCTTGCATCTCTTGTTGGGGGAAAGGGCTCAGAGACCCCAAGGGGCGTCAGAAGAAGAGCCTTGGGCAAGAGAATTTTACGCTTCACCACAGGGGATCCACGATAGTTGACTAGAAGGGATGTAATAAGTCTACCGGTGTTGACTGAGCCCCTGGTGTGTATGTGGCTCTGTGCTGACCATCTGAGGCCTAGAACATGCTTCCCATGCTGTGAGTGGCCATGGATGCTCCTCCACTGAAAGTTGATGGTTACCTGTGCTCACCTGTCTGCAGTGATGAACACTTCCAGGCCATGCCCGGTGTTCACTCCTCTCTCCTTGGCTGAGTCCCTTCCCGCAGGCTCAGCCTCAGAAAGGACCAAGTCCAATCATAGCAGGCAAACTTGCAGAGAGTCATTGCTATTACTGTTGCTATTAGCCCAGTACACACTCTTGGAACTGGGCTTCCTCCCTGATTCTCTGATTCTTTCATCAGATATTTAATTGAATGATTATTAGGAGCCAGGCCCTGTGCTAGGCACTCTGGCTGTGAAAATTAATAAGAAATAATTCTCTCTTCCCCCAAAGAGCTCTCATTGTTTTGGGGAGGAGAACACGAAATGGCTCCTCCAATTATTGGCACCGCCATTGTGGTAAAGGTTCTAATGCACAAAAAGGCTGTGGCATGCCTTCTGGAGAAACGCTGTGTGTTAGATAAGCTTCGATCAGGCATGAGTTATAGTGCTGTTGGCCTTGAGTCCAATGTTAATGAATCACCCACATATATTAAATAAGGTATCTTTAAACAGAAACAGAGATAAAACAAGGTTATGTATTGACCCATTCATGAGAATGTGGTCAGAGGTTTGCAGGAGACTAACCTGCTATTTCCCCTAGGCACAACGGTCAGTATTTGCTAATTCAGGGAGCAGGTGACTTTCTGGAAAGTAACTACCACCAATAACAAGAATTGACTGTAAATACGATAAGGGATTTGTGGAGTTAAAGGGAGGTCCCAGGCACTCTGGAGCGGGAGTCCTCTAAAGCTTGCAGGAAGTGGTCTGGCAATAGCTACCCCTAGGAGGGACAGAATTGGCAACCAGGGACCACTGTCTCCTTTAGGGAAGCCTCAGGCGGGCTGAGGACATCTCAGAGAGCAGTTTCAGGCTCCTACTGCACAGGAGGGTCATTCTAGAGAGATGGAGGGACGAGGCTGTGCTGCTGGACAGGTGGGAAGGCGACTTGCCGAAGGTTCTCCAAGTGAAGGCAGAGGAATCTCAGAACAGCAGAGATAGTGATGGTCTGGACTCCAGGTGGGGATGAAGGAGGACAAGCCTCAAGGCCAACCTTCAGTCCTTCCTTTCTATGAGGCGTGGCCTTGCTTGGGAGAGAGGAACCTTCTCCCCTGCCCCCACCCCCACTGTGTTTCTGCCTCTGTCTGTGGGGGGGACAGAATTTCTCAGTCGTCTTTCCCACCCTGGTGGGTACCGGGGGAACATGCACATTCCCCTCTATAGGTTGTCTCCGACGGGAGGAGGGGAAGCAAACAGTCACTGCGCATAGAAGGTTTCCACTTCCTCTTTTACTTCCTACCCCATGTCAACAGGGCCCTGGGATGGGGGTAACCCAGCTAGCTTAACAGGTGGACAGTGGAGGCACAGACACATTCCCTATTTGGTCTTGCTCTTTTTTCTCTACAAAAATACTTCAAATGGGCCTTTCCTACCACTGCTTCCTTACGTTCTGGGGCTAAACTAGGCCGATTTGAGAAAGGAGAATGGTTGCCACCTTGACCTTTAGCTAGCACCCATCACCTCACATAGTTACGGTTGTGTGTGTGTGTGTGTGTGATGGGAAGGTTTAAGATTTACTCTCCACATGTAAGTGAGATCATACAGCATTTGTCTTTCTCTGGTGGACTTCTTGGAGATTCTGATGGGTTGGATAGCAGCTCCAAGATAAGCAGCCAATTGTGAAACAAAATATAGCTAACTAAACTTATTGTGGTGGTTGTTTTGCAATATAAACATATATCAAATCATTTTGTTGTATACCTGAAACTAAAACAGTGTTACATGTTAATTTTATCTCAATAATGTAGGGAGAGGAGAAAGAATCTTAGAGGGGAAGGAGGCATTTCCTCCAATACGCTTAGGAGACCCAGAATCTACAAGTGCAATGCAGGTGAAAGGTAACTTAATTTGTTCCACCAATGATGTTATCCATCATGCTACCTAAATTACCCCAAGTAAAAACGTGGGATGCCTTAGAGACTTCTGTCTTTGTCATTCCACGATGGGGGAATGAGAATGTTAAGAGACAGGCACTGGGGTAAAATGTCTTGTTTTTGTGTTCAAAAATTGTTTAAATGCTTGTCGGCTTCATCAGAAGATTCTTCTCCACTGTGACGTCAGACAAATTCAGGTTATGCTGTTTCTTCTCTTTTACCACCTGATGTTCTCACTTTACCTGGGCAGCATGAGAACCCGGGAGGGGCCTCCCCTGGACGCAGTGGGGCAAATGATTTCACGGCCCCTGACCTGGTGGGTTTTTCCCTTTCTAGGAGAAAGAGCAGAGGGCCTTGGAGACCCTGAACATACACCCCTAGAGCCTTCTAGAATTGGGTCATCCCCTCTGCCTGAGCTGCCTGTGCTTGCTAAATTGTATCTCCTGGTGATCTGCAGGAAGTGGAACAGTGAGAAATAGTCCATCTAGAACCTGGCCAGTAGCAGAACCATCCCTGGCTCACCTGGTTTCCCCCACCTTGCCCTTTAAAAAGTCTGCACAAGTAAGTATATACTACTCATTATATAAAATTTAGAAAACGCAAATAAGCAAAAAGAAAACAACCACCTGAAACCCCCCCTTTTGGGGGACCACTGTCAACATTTTGATGTGTGTCCTTTTAGATCGTGTTCAAGCACTTGTGTGATGTTTATCTCCAAAAAAGGGGAATCATATTATGCAATGCTCTTTTGTAACCTGCCATTTAAAATCTAACAACACGGGCGCCTGGGTGGCTCAGCTGGTTGGGCGACTGCCTTCGGCTCGGGTCATAATCCTGGAGTCCCGGAATCGAGTCCCACATCGGGCTCCCCGCTCGGTGGGGAGTCTGCTTCTCCCTCTGACCCTCTTCCCTCTCGCGCTCTCTGTCTCTCATTCTCTCTCTCTCTCAAATAAATAAAATCTTAAAAAAAAATGAAATGAAATCTAACAACACATTGTGACTGTATGTCCATGGTGCTACCCGTGGGTCCACAGCATCATTTGGAGTGGTTGCATCCTCCTCCAAGGCAAGGTTGTACCGTCATTTATTAACCAAGCCCATCAGGATGGTTAGGGTTTCTCCAAGGTTCTGGAGCTGTTAGAAACAACACTGCAATAAACATCCTTGTGCATTCACCTTTAAACACTATTTGGTTATTTCCTGTGACTGCATTCTTGGAAATGCAATTGTCAGGATAAAATGCATGTACTTGTTTAAGACTTTTGTTGCATATTGCCACATTAACCGCCCCCACACAAAAGGATACAAATTGACACTTCTTCAGCAGTGTATGGGAGGGCCCATTTCCACATAGATGTGGCAACATTTGACATCATATCTGCTCCTACAGGGCAATGGTTGAAGAATTCCAAGTGTATGGGGAGAAAGCACGTGTGGACAGTGGAATCAGCCCCACCCTAGCAAGTCATGGCTCTCCCCTGGATCTAAGCCTCGTTTGTAAAGTATCTGACGGGCACAATAACCAGCAAGTCCTCCAGCAGCGTGAGCCTGGGACCGTGGGCCTCCCCAGACATGGTCTGGCCCTGCTCCGAGGGTTTTTGCTCCTAACAGTGAGCAGGTCTCAGGCCCTTGTTCCTACCGCCTGCCCAGGTGGCACCCCGTCTACTTCCTCTGGCCAAAGGCCCATTGCCCCGAGGGGTAAGTCAGGGCTGTCCCCACTGCAGTAGGAAGCATTGGAAGAAGAGAATGCTTCCCCAGAGAGCTGTTCTTTCACAAACACCCTTGTGGCCCCCTCCTTGGGTCCCCACTGGCTTTCTGTGCAGGTTTATTGAAAGTTCGGAGTTTCTTCGTCAGTAAGTTTGGAAGAAAATCTGTCCCATCACTCAGCAAGCCACAGAGCTCATCATAGACCACAGAAGCTGGAGAAAGCTGAACAAGGGAGAAGAGCGAATGGCCCCCGCTGTTCTGCTGATCTATTTCTTCCTTTATGCTCTCCTTTCTTATCTAGCTCCATAAAAACAGCAGCTCCCTCCAGCTCGCAAGGAGGCTCGCTTTCCCCCACAATCTGCATATTGCGGACTTGAGTCTCCATGGGGAAGGCGGTTGATTTATGGGGAATGGATCTTCAATCAGCTTCATTCCCGCTTCTGAGGCTCTCCACCCACTCCCGTTTGGTTCCTAATTCATTAATCCCCCACCCCCTCACCCTTGCCTGATCCGATTACGCTTACATAGAATACATCACTGTGTTCCTTTATGTAGCGCGGACTACTCATGTGATAACGCGTGCCCCTGCCCCTTGCACCAGGAGATGTGAAGGGGCCGATATGGGTCCTTCTCGCCACTCTGAGGACACCAGGATGGAACAGCAGAAAGAGAAGTGACAGTAGGGGAGACGTTCACCAGGGTAAGGAAGCTTCTCGTCTTTCAGTTCTTTCTTCATCATCAAGAAGTTTTTAAAACTTCTCCCAACTACATCTTCAGAAAATGTGTAGCATTCGAAGCACCTTGGGGGGGGGGGTCTCTGTCCCGTAGTATAATGCGGTGGAAGGTCTGCCAAGGGGGGCTGCCTGGTCTACACAACATACCCACTTCATGTAGGACAAGATGACCGAGAGCTTTGCCAGAGCTCTGGGCTGGCATTTAGCACCTTTGAAAGGAGATTTGCTAAATTTCAGAGCTAGAAAGGACTCCAGGATGATTCTTGTCAAACCACCTCCTTTCTTTCTTTCTTTCTTTTCTTAAAGATTTTATTTATTTACTTGACAGATAGAGAGACAGCGAGAGAGGGAACACAAGCAGGGGGAGCGGGAGAGGGAGAAGCAGGCTCCCCGCCGGGCAGCCCAGAGTTCTTGCCCTGGAGAAAGTGGCCAGGCCTAAGCAGGAGTCCCAACTTTTGACCCGACTCTCTTGTTCCCTTTGCCCTCACCTGTGTTTTCTGTCCCAGCACCCTCATCAGTCAGGCTAGTCTCCTTTATCTCTCACATTCGTCACACTCAGCCCTGCCCCTGGGCCTTCTCAAAGGCTGGCAGGTGCCTGGAAGGCCATATTAGGCCCTTAATCCCACCTCCTCCATGAAGACTTCCCTGATTACTTCAGATTACGCAGCACTTCATGGGCAGCACTAATGTGATGGGCGTCTCTCAAGAGTCCACTCCGGAGGGGCCCTCGCCTCTCCTTCACTTGCAGGCAGAGTGCCACATCCTCTGAGCCTGGAGCTACGCAGAGCTTCTGTGGAGCCCAAGGTGGCTGTGTGTCCACCTTCTCCCGGACTGTCAGCTTCCTTGGGCCAGGCCTTTACATTTTTCTTCTTTGTGCCTCTGGCATTTAGCACGGTGCCCTGCACTTATCAATTATACGGATACAGCAGCGCCTGGGTGGCTCAGTTGGTTAGGCATCTGCCTTCAGCTCAGGTCATGATCCCAAGGTCCTGGGATCGAGTCCACATCGGGCTCCTTCCTCAGCAGGGAGTCTGCTTCTCCCTCTGCCTGCCACTCCCCTTGCATATGCTCTCTTTCTCTTTCTCTCTGGCAAATAAGTAAAATCTTTACACTTGATCTTGGCCAAAAGGCCGAGAAGCGATAAATAAATAAAATCTTTAAAAAAAATAATTATACAGATACAGATCAGGGTTAGGGAAAGAGTAAAGAGGGGAGAAGCTACAAAGTTAAAGGAAGCTTCTGTCATCTCACAAGGGTTGTTTCCAGTGTTCACTAGAACAATAATCCTCAGAGTGTGGTTTGGAGATCACTGGGGGTCCCCAAGATTCTTTCGGGGGACTCTGAGGTCAAGGCTGTTTTCAAAATAATATTAAGATATTTTTTGCCTTTTTCCCCTTCCATTCTCTCACATTACACATTGGTGTTTTCCAGAAGCTACATAGTGTGTGGTATCACAAAAGACTGAAGGCAGAAGCAGATACAAGAACCCAGCTGCCCTCTACTAAGCCAGACACTAAAGGGATTTGCAAAAATGCAAAACAATGCCACTCTTCTCATTGATTTTTTTTTTTTTTGCTTTGCAAATATAGCCGTTTTTCATAAAAGATGCTATTAATGCTAACACGTAATGGGCTGATGATGGTGACTTAAAAAGTTAGTTAATAAATATTTTAAACATTTCTTAGTTTTAATTTCTAATACAGTTAACATCAACAGCTATAACCCACATAAACAAAAGTTCTTTGGGATCCCCAATAATTTTTAAGAGGTCCTGAGACCCAAAAGTCTCGGATTCTTCGCACTGGAACATGCATATGATTTGCTTGTCTGGTCGTCAGCACCCTTTCCCCCCTACACACATCCAATTTCCATTTCTTTTTTATTACTGAAGCCTGTGACTGTGAATTTCGGGATTACTCTCAGCTCTGGATAATCCACAAAGTGTGGCTCCCAGTGGCCCTCTGTGGCGGCATGCTAATGAGGACAGACCAGCTGCGTGAGGAAGGGAGCTTAGTGAGGGGCCCTGGGCACCCTCCCCCGCAATGGCCAGGGGGTCTTCCCCCCCACCCCTTTGTAGAAGCTCATGAGTCTCTCTTATCACCTCAGAAATTACTTGTCTCATTCCACACAACTTGACCAAGCCAACGACCAGCCCTTCTTAGCTCACAAACCCTTTTCCCAGAGCAAGACCTGAGAGAGCATTTCTCAAGGCCTATCCTTCAGGATTAGCTGAGCCCCGATTTTCACTCTCCCTTGGAGATGCCAGGGGGAGTGGGGAGAGTGAGGAAGAAGGGCATGTCCTTCCCGGAAGGCAGCTTCAGGGCTGAGGTTCCTGGTGCTGTTACCGCTAAACCTACACAGAATGATACGCACACCTCAGAATCCCCAAAACCATCTGACCCAGGAAACTCATCTCCAGGCCCAGACTGAAAATGTGAAATAGCGTGCTGCTCAGTATCCAATCAGTTAAAACATGTTGAGCATTGGAGGGTCAAGTGACAAAGGAATGGAGATTTGTCTGGAGGATAAAGGGCAGGGGAAGAATTTAAGGGTAGAAATGCCACCACCACCCGCAAAAATAATAATAATAATAATAATAATAATAATAATAGTAAGTAAGGCTTATGGTGAGCGCAAGCACACTGATGTATTATTTCCCCGCAACAACCCAGTGAAGCAAGTGCAGTGTTTGTATCATCTCTGCTTTACAAGGTGAGGGAGCCAAAGCTTAGCAAGTTGAAGTAACGTGCCCCCTACTAAGTGGTGGGGCTCCATTCTGGCCGCGGAACCCTTGCTCTGACGTGTGGCTGTTTAGGGAGTAAGTGTTCTGGGAGTGGCCTGAACAGGCAGTTGGTTGTCTCTGCTAATTATCGCCCCAAGGAAAGGAAAGAGAGCCACTCTTCGGCAAGCCCCATTAACTGATTGTAAAATGTCAGCTTCACACTTCACGGGGCTGCGGGGACGTTCATTTCTCAAGCAGTGCATCCAGGGGACACACCAGGAAGTGTGGGCAGGCTGGGCAAACATTCTTGAATTCTTTCTTGGCAGGTTGGTGGGGAATGGCTATCTGGTTACACCTGCCTTAAACATTTTTCAGGCTAGACTGTTGGGCACACTGCCTGGAGTTCCCGGCCCTGGGTGTCTGTGTCCCCGTGTGTTTGGGTGTGAGAGCCAGTTCCAAATGCTTTCTGAGGAGATGCCTGGCAGAGCGGTGAGTCCCCCTGGGCTCACCTCCTGAGGAGGTGGGATGGCTGTCTAGAGAGGTGAGTCTGCAGATTCCATGAGGGAACAGCCAAGCCTGCTCCCAGCTGCCCACCATTACCCCGCAAGGAGAAGAAGACATCGACGCTTCTCCCAGGCCCTGGCCAGTGGCACAATCCCCATCTTTCTCCCCTGTACTGGTCACAGGCTCTGCCAAGGGCAGGAATCATTTGCATTTCTTTGCTTTAAGGACACATGGCCCCTTTCCTCCCCTAGGGGTCTGAAAACCCAGCCCCAGGCCAGGCTGGTGGACAGAGAGTGGGACCTGCCCTGCAGGAGGAGGGCTTGTGCAGAACTGCTTTATGAATTGAGCCTGGCTGCGATGCCATTTTTAAAAATCTAGTCACTGGGGGAGCCTGAGTGGCTCAGTCGGTGGGGCGGTCAACTCTTGATTTCAGCTCAGGTCGTGATCTTGGGATGGTGAGATCGGAGCCCTGCATCCGGCTCTGTGCTTGGCAG
Source organism: Callorhinus ursinus (assembly GCF_003265705.2). Lineage (NCBI taxonomy): Eukaryota > Metazoa > Chordata > Mammalia > Carnivora > Otariidae > Callorhinus > Callorhinus ursinus. The sequence continues at coordinate 75,205,607 of NW_027397072.1, forward strand.
GGAGTCTGTTTCTCTCTCTCCCTCTCCCTCTGCCCCTCCCCCCGCTCTCTCTAAATAAATAAATAAATAAATAAATAAATAAATAAATAAATAAAATCTTTAAAAAAAGATAGAGACACTCTGGAGCTACCATTGCTTCTGGGGTTCTTAGTATCAGTTTCTGGGCTTCTCCAAAGCCTCATTAGGCTTTCACCTGGGGACACTCATGACCCCATGAATTATATAACTGACTGGGCTCCTTTCCTTATAGAGGCTTTTAGGAAGCTTAGAGATAAATTTGTGGCTCCCCAGAGCAAGAAAATACAGCTTTGAGGTATTCTTCCAAGTCTTTTTCTATTTCTTTCCCTTAAAAAAAACAAACAAAAAACTTGAGAAACTTTAAAAATTCTGAAAAACTCACAAAATAATACCATACCTGATATTTGCCATACAAAATTGACAACTGTTAATATTTTGTTATATTTGCTTCAAGTCAATAAAACATTACAAACGAAGTAGAAATGCCCATTGCCCCTCTCTAGGATTGTTTCCGACCCCCAACCAGAGCAGTAGCCACTATCCTAAATTTAGTTCAGGTCTTTCTTTTTAAAATTGTAATAAATATGTACATGTGCTCATAGAAATTTGTGGGAAGACTTATTTTTTGTATGAATTTTATAAATGGCTCACACAGTGTCCATTATTCTACAATGTGCTTTTTTTCTTTTTTTAAAGATTTTATTTATTTATTTGAGAGAAAGAGAGTATGAGTGGGGGGAGGGGTAGAGGGAAAGGGAGAAACAGGCTCCCTGCTGAGTGGGGAGCCCGACGTGGGGCTCGATCTCAGGACTCTGAGTTCATGACCTGAGCCAAAGGCAGACATGTAACCAACTGAGCCACCCAGGTGCCCCTACAATGTGCTTTTTTCATTTAACAGTATGTTTTGATGATTCCTTCCCGCTCTCTTTGTATATCCTGGATTGTATTTATGGTTCCTTACCAGCCGTCATATATCCTTTTAGAAACAAGGCAGTATTCAAACAAGGAAGGGATTAAAAGCGTAATGATCTTCTGGTATCATAGTTATTATCCTAAGTAAAAGCTGGTCACCTGCTCTCTGTCTTCATAAATACCTACAACAAAGGAAGATGAGTCAGTGCTGCCCAAGGAGATGCTTGAGCTGGAAGCCAGGAAGCCTCCCCTACACTCAAATAGGCATTTTGGGGAAGAAGTTTTCTCTGAGGTGGTTTTGCTTCTATTCTACCTGGAGACAAAGAAATGGATGAAATGAAGTTATCCATTAGATTTCAATCAACCAACAGATCTTGGGAGGGAGCTAGTGGGCCAGCTATGGGGCTAAGCGTAGGGAAGATAAAAGAGGTCTAGAAAGCGCCTGTGCCTTCCCGGGCTCTGTAATCTTGGTAAGAAGATAAGTCAGGCCACATACAAGATGGGAATAATAAGGTTGTGCGGGAATTAAATGTACTCATGTAGGTAAAGCTATGAATACAGTACCTGATGTTTAGCAAGCACTATATATGTATTTGTTAAATAAAAATGAGTTTTTAAATGGCACAGACCCTGAGCTATAATGGTCCAGAGATGACTTAGAGCTGGGGGTTATGTGAAATGGCTTCACAAGTGGGGGGCAGGTATCAGAGAGAGCGTGATCAAAGGCCTGAGCAATTGAGATCTCTTAACCACAAGACCTTCTTGACTAAAACAAGATACGTGGGGGCACCATGAGGAGAGTGGTCAGGCGGGACTGTGGGAGCACATGAAGAGAATGGGGAAACCCATAATGGACGCGGATAGGGGAGGGCTTGATGTCAGGACCAGAAGTTCGAGATTTATCCTGTGAAAATAGGAAACCCATACGGCTTCCGTGCAGCTGTGACATGCTGTGAGGACATGCATCATTCAGCGTACGCCGGCACCCCCCACGCCTCAGGAGGGTAAAACAACAAAGTTTATTACTTGCTCACCATATATGTCCTCTGCCAATCAGCTGAGCCTTTGGCCCACCCACACGGGCTTCACGTTGACCCCAGACGGAGGAAAGAGTCTCTGTCTAGAAAACTTCAGGGCTGTGGCAAGAGGCAAAAAAAAAAAAAAAAAAAAGGCCCATGGCAAACTGCATGCAGGCTCTTCAAACTTGCGCTGGGACGTGAACATGTTTCATTGGCTGAGCAAGTCATAGAGCCGAGCCTGCTGTCTATGGAGCAGGGATGCTGGTCTTCCTGGGAAGGGGCAGCAGATATTTACGAAGAATAATAGAACCCCCACCCCCAGCCCTGGGAGTTTTAGGACCCTTCCTAATATCATCAGACAGGCTTGTGCTCGGTATTTCCTCCGTCCCACTAACAGTGGTATCATGCATTATTGAGAATTTTTCTTTAGACCAGGATGCTTTAGAATCTGCCTTGAAATCAATGTGGACCTCACCCCCGCCTCAGGATGCCCCATTAGCTGATTAAAAGGCAACAGTTCCTCTAAGAGCGGTTTTCCCCCCAAGCCTAAGAAATGAATATAATATTTCTGCTTTTGAGTTACTCAGGCATCTTGGTTGAGGTGAGCCTGTGTGTTCTCCAGTTTGCCTGGTCTTATAATTTTGTAGCCTGCTGCGATTTCTGGCCTATTGATTAATGGGTCTCTCTCTCTCCACCACAAGCGACCTTAATCTTTTCTTAATTGCTTTAATGGCTGTTCGGCTTCCCTCTTGTGCCTTCCCCCACAACGTTGTTGTTGCAAAGCTTTTGTGTCTTAACTTCCTTCCCCAAGCGAGGACTTTACAGGCGCAGGAAAGGTGAATTCTCTCTTTGTTTACCCTCTTCTCCTTGTTTATCTCTTTCGCTTTGTTTCTTCTTCAGCTGTTTTCATGTCACTTAGCCAGCCAGCATGGGGTATTGTGGGAGGTACCTGGGCACAAAGAGAGAAATAAACAAAATATAAGGAGGGAGGCCAATGCTAAGGCTTCCCTCCTCCATAGTGACCCCTGCACCCACTCCATAGTCATCCAGTCTGGGCTCTGGGTCTCCCTCTCCATCCCCTGCCCCACAAGGACCAGTCACAGCCACGCCCAGGGAGTCGGAGGCTTCCCTGAAAGCCAGACTAGGGTGGAGGAGCAGGGCCAGATTTCACCTGACCTAGTTTGGGGCTCTCTCCTCCATAGGAACAGAATTCCAGGAGTTTCTTCAAATTTGCTTCATTCATTCATTCATTCATTCATTCACAAACACTTATTAAGGGCCTACTGTGTACCTGGCACTGTGGTAAGTATCATGGGAAAGTACAAAAAAGGCATAGACCTTGAGCTCCAATCACTCACATGTCAAACTAACCAAGGTAAAAGGGTAACTAATATAACCATGCCTCAGGAACCCATGAGGGTGCTGGGTGACAAATACCACAGGAGTTTTGAGGTGAGAGGCCATGGGCAGACTTCCCAGAAGAGGTGGGCTTTAAAATGGGCCTTAAGTGATGGGTGGGGCAGACAAAGCAGACAAAAGAGAAGGCATTCCCAGAGGTGAGAGGAACATAGGAGCTGGGGAGAGGGAAGCTTTGGAGTGGAAACCCTGACTCCTTTGCGCCCCAAGCTGCCACGCCTGGGAGGTTGGGGATGGTGGAGGGGATGCCTCACTGCGTGCACCAGGGCTTGGAGTCTGTTTGCACCTGTTGGAGATCCCTTTCCCATTTGGTTCTCTACTATTGTGAGAGGGGAAGAATGAGAGGAACGGCTAATGGGTGCCATTTTGAGGCGGAGAGAAAGAGAAACAGGATATTCTCATTCAACGAGGACTCAGAAAACAAAATTTCTGGAACCTTCTTAGGTGGCCCTCTCCAGTCTCAAAGGATTCACAGGGAGCCTATGTGACCATATGACCCAAGGCCACGGTCTTCGTACCAAGCCTGTTGGGATGTCAAGGCTACATTTCAGCATCCCATCATGTTCCATCCTGAACTGCTTCCTGATAGACTCCCCGGGTGTCAGTGAACCCCTGGGTAGAAGCCAGGGTTCTTTCCTGTACAAGAATGGATAGGACCAGGGAGCCTGATAGGACAGCCAAGCCAAACTGCTTGACACCAGGGAGCCTGATAGGACAGCCAAGCCAAACTGCTTGACCTTGACATTGGTGCCAAGGGACTCACCTCTACTCATATTTATAAACTCTTAAGGGAGGCAGAAAGAGAAAAGCCATTTCTTGAGCATTTATGTCAGTACATTAAGGGAGACATAGAGTGTGTGGTTACGAGTTTATCTCTGGGATCAGACAGACTAAGTTCAAATCCAACCTCTTCAAATCTGCCTCTTCCCAGCTGGGTGATCTTGAGTGAGTTATTTAATTTCTTTTTTCTTTTCCAAAAATGTCTTAGTTTAATTATGAAATATCTCAAAGAAATATAAAATAAGCACTTATATATAACCTTTATACGTATATATAACAGGCACCCACATATTCATCCCTAGCATTAAAGACATAAACTTTGTATCCTATCTACTCCATATCATCCTTTTTAAATTTTTTTATTCTTTTCTTTTTCTTTCTTTCTTTTTTTTTTTTTTTTTAACAAGGCTCCATGCCCAGTGTGGGGCTTGAACTTAGGACCCTGAGATTAAGAGTCACATGCTCTACCAACTGAGCCAGCCAGCTGCCCCATATCATCCCCTTTTTAAAGAGGGAATGAAATGTTAACAATTAGCTAGAACTATCTTCTCATTATCCCTCTTCTTTCCTCTCCAAAGGTAACAAGTGTCCTGAAGTTGTTTATTATTCCAGTGCATTAAAAAAACAAACAACCTTTCACTACCTACATAAATAACTGTGACTCCTATATGATGTAATAATATCTGCTGCTTAAAATTTTACATGAGAGTTACCATATTTTAGGTATTCTTTTGAAAATGCCTTTTTCTGCATTGGACGTGGTATTCTGAGACTGACACTTGTTGGTACCTGTGTGACGGCTGTATGGTGTTCTGCTCTGAGGCTGAGCCGCTGTTTTATTTCTCACCTCCTAGAGCAGAAGCTGGCAACCTTCCTCCATAAAGGGCCAGACAGTACGTGTTTTAGGCCATATGGTCTCTTCAGTGATTTAATTCTACCCTGGCAGAGGGAAAGCAGCCACAGACCGTATGAGTTCGGCTGTGCTCCAATAAAAAATTTATTTCGTATAATTTTTAAAAATCAGACTTTATTTTTTAGAGCAGTGTAAGGTTCACAGCAAAATTGAGAGGAAGGTACAGAGATTTCCCATACATTCCCATAAATAGTCCCATATATCCCCCACACGTACATAGCCTCCCCCATTATCAACATTCCCCAACAGACTGGGGCATTTGCAACAACTGGTAAGCCTACATTGACACGTCATCGTCACCAAGAATCCATAGTTTAAGTTAGGCCTTACTCCTGCTATTGTATATTCTATGGGTTTGGACAAATGTATAATGACATGTATCTGCCCTTATGGTAACATACAGAGTAGTTTCACTGCCCCCCAAATCCTCTGAGCAATGCCTCTGTGTTCTCCCTACTCCCTACCCGACGCCTGGCACCACTGAGCTTTTTACTATCTCTACAGTTTTGCCTTTTCCAGAATGTCATATGGTTGGGATCATATGGTGTGTCGTCTTTCCAGATTTGCTTCTTTCACTTAGTTATATGCATATGAGCTTCCTCTATGTCGTTTCGTGGCTTGGTAGCTCATTTATTTTAGCACTGAATAATATTCTATTATCTGGATGTACTACAGTTTATTTATCCATCACCTACTGCAAGACATCTTGGCTGCTTTCATGTGTTGGCAATTATGAAGAAAGCTGCTAGAAACATCTGTGAGCAGGTTTTTGTGTGGACATAGGTTTTCGATCATAATTTTCACATGTCACAAAATATTCTTCTTTTTATTTTTTTTTCAACCATTTCAAAAGGCTCAAATCATTCTTAGCTCACACACTGTGCTAAAGCAGGTGGCAGGCCAGATTTGGCCTAAAGACTGGTGAGTCGTTCCCACTGCTGTCCTGTCACAAACAGCGCTATTGTGTTCATTCCTGCAAGCACTTCCCCGAGGGAGGATTCTACGAGCATTTCTCCAAGCTAAACACTAAGATGTGGAATTGCTGTGGCGTGAGGCGTGCATTTTCAACTTCATGAGATACTGCCCAATGCCCCCGTGTGATTTTCCCCACTCACCTCCCTACCGGCATCACCCCTGCTTCCCCACATTCTCACCAACACTGAGTGTTGTCAGACTTTTCAACTGTTTGGCCAAGTTGATGAGTGTGAGGGCTGATATCTTATTCTTGTTTTAAGCTGTAATTCCCTGACAGGTGGGGAATTCTTCCAAATGTTTATTGTCCAGGTTGCCTCCATCCTGAATTGCCCATTCTTATCTGTCGCCCATTTTTCCATTGTATTGTTTACCATTTCTTCATTAATTTATAGGGCTTCTTTACGTACTCTGGGTGATTCCTTAAACCTTTGGAGCCGCAGTTTCCTCATCTGTGAGTGGGAATGTTAACAGCACCCACATCATGGACTTGCTGTAAGGAGTGACATAAATGAGTATCACATATATGGTCTGGCCTTATCACAAAGAGTAAGGATAATCAGAAAATCGTGTTCCCCAGAATTCCTCCTGGGGAGAGCACTGTATCTGCGTGGAGGAAATATTATGCTAGACAACATGGAAAGGAGAGTAAAACAGGAAAGGAATACTCAAGAGCAACTGAGCATGTAGCTAGCTGGCTACATAGGACAAAGTGCCAGATTTGCAAGACCACCGAGAGGGAGGGAAAGAGAGGTTGCCATCGGTCCAGGGGAACAACTCGGGTGGGCAAAGGAAACAAAGAAACCTCACAGAGAGACACTGGAGGAGAACAAAATCTCAGAGGTCTTTCCGGTTGGCTGTGAAGTGTGTGGTTTAACTTCCCTCCTCTGTTTCTCCTGCGGAAAGTCTTTGATCCTCACAGATGATGTTGGTAAGAGGACTCTTTCAGCCCGGGAAGAAGCACCAGTGTGTGCACTTGGGTCAGAATGCGGATGCGAACAGATAGCATCGGGGCACCTCAACAACCAAGCCTGAGGGGAGGGCTGAGAGCTCAGAAGCTGTTTGCTGGTATTATGAGGTCAGGTGCTGTGCTTGGTCCTTTCCACACAGTACCTCATTTAGCAGTGGCATCATGACGCCTTAATGTCATTCCATCTCCCTTGAGGGACTTGAAGGTCACAGAGGTCAAGTTACCTGCCCAGGCTCATGCAGTCAGTAAACAGCGAGACAGGATCACATCCAGGTGTGTCTGACTCTGAGACTTCTGTTCTTGAAGATGGATAGAGATGGCAGAGGCAGTGATAGGTAGGGAGGAAGAGGTAGAGGGGCCAGAGAAGAGGGGAAATGGGAGGGGAGCGAAAGAGAGAGGGGAACAGGGAAAGAGATAGCAACCACTGCTGATCCTTCTGGAAGCCCCACGTTGAAAGAAGGAAAGGCAGGGCCTGGGAATCCTAGCTGCTCACAGGTGGGATTGTGAAATTCAGCCAGTAGCAATATAGGACACCCGGTTAGATTTGAATTTCAGATCAGCAACAAATACTCATAATTACGCCCTATGCAACATATGGGACATGCTTATACTAAAAAATCATTTGCTATCAAGCCTTCCAGCACGGCTGGAACCAGGAGAGGTAGGGGATGGTAGGAAAATTCCAAGCTGCCCATCAGGCTGTGACAGGTGCCTGGACAAACTGGAAGCGTTGACAAATTTGCCTTTGGGACATCCAACTTCCCATTTCCTTCCTTCTCCCGGCATCCCTTCCGTACCCAGGCTCCCTGAGACTCCATGCTGCTCAGGTCCTGCCAAAGTGTTTGATAAACCAGTCCATGCCGAGGTGCAGGGACTGAACGTGGGACCCCTCCTAGGAGAACCATCCAAGGAAAGGAAGGGCCCAAGGAGGATATGTTTAAGCCAATGGCAAGAATCTCCAATGGTGGGATGTCAAGTGCTGGAGGGACACTGGGAACAGAAGGGCCGTTTTGGTACTCCCCAAAATATCCCAGCCACGTAACCACCTAGTCTGCCAACTCTGCCTGAATGAATGGATACCTCAACACAAGCGCGCAGTATCACATCCGACACGAAATTCCAGCCTGAACCAGATCTTTCTGGGGCTTGTCCTGCTTCACGCTGCTTCCTCCACCCTGGGGAGCAACCCTTCAGAGGTTGAAAGTCTCTCTCTGTGCAGGCATCGCCAGCGTTGAGCACCAGAGTCTCTAGCTCCTCTTATTCTCGCTCCTTCTCCGTCCGCTCCTTGAATGGCTCCTACTGGGAAAGCAGACAGCAGTGCTCAGAGGCCAGCTCACAGAGAAGGCACTGAACTCCCAGAAGCCCTGGACCAGACTCTTCACGCACATACCTGTCCTTGGTTCATTGTGGCTCCCTCCTAGAAAGAGTACCAGGCCTCCCACCCTGGCCTTCCCACCTCTAAACAGTGTTCGAGTGCTGTTTCCATGACAACCCAAGGCATGGCTGTAGCTTCACACCTATAACACGAATCCTCCTCCCTCCCCACATTTTGCCCCTCTGCCCAGGATTCTTGTCGGGACCCTCTCTGGTCACACCGAATACATGCATGCTCTGCCTAACGGAAGCTTCTAAGAATCTTACCCCCATGTTTACTCAAAGACATCGGTGGAGGGCCTTCCCTTTGAATATGGATTTCTTTTTTTAAATTTGTGATAAGTTAAAAATGTAACCAACAGGGTGTGGACAATTTACAGAAACTTTTGGTAGAGCTGAGGCTATGACAGGGGCTCCAGAGATGTGAGGGGAGAACACGGCCCAAAGGCCTGTATGTGGAGATGTGATTAATCTTCGAGTAGGAATCAATGGGGAGGCAGATCTCCAAATATTTCGTACACGGGTTACAGCCAATTATCGGATGATACAAGAGGCCAGCACACCAGCTCCCTTCTGGCCATCCCCACATCGTCAACACACAAATAGCAAGGAAGAAGGGGACCCAGGAGAGAGGCCTGGGTTGAGGATAATGAGGAGGGGAAACCTAGAGAGGAAAGGCCCGTCCACGCCCTCTGCTCAGCCTCCTTGCCCCAGCTCTGATTCTGATCTCAGGAGCTTTAGGAGGATCCACTCCCCACCTCACTCCGTTGGCTCCCCCAACCACAGACTTGGTTTGTTTCTAGTCCTCCCCCAATGCCAGTCCAGCCCTTTCTGCCTCATATGTCACTAGCAAAGCCCCACTCCCAGCAAACCCACCCATCATATCAACTTGTAATGAATATAACCTTCCATAAAGGGAAGAGAATGGAGAATTATGAAACTCCATCACCTGATTTTTTAGACCTCTGCAAAATAATCATATTTTGTTGATCGTGTCAGAGAGGGTCCTGCCTGGGAGGGGATGCCCAGATCCAGGAAGGGGACAGTTGATGTCTTCTAGATTGAAGTTCCTGGATGCTTGGGGTCTGGTCCGTTCTCTGGGCGTTCCTGAGGGTACAGAAGTCTCTAGATGGTTTTTCTGTGCCCACCAGGAGGCCCTTCTGATAGGGCAAGGTCTGCAGGGCTTAACAGGCTCCACAAACCCTGACCTGCCATCTCCCCTCTAGACCCCTCCTCCCTCTTGGCTCCTTCCTTATATGCTGGGTGGCCAGAGGGCAACTCACATGTCAAGTCTTATATCTAATCCCATAAGTGGTGATAATCAGACAGTGAAATCCCCATGGACCTTCTCTCTAGGATCTCCTGAAAGCAAAATCCTAAAATACAACCTAGGGCTACTTTGCCCCCATAGGACTCCTTCCTTCAGAGACAGGATGGGATATGGCATCAGGTGATGATATCCCCATGGAGTGTTCTGTTTCAGCCTAAACCCTAGTGTTTGGCAAGTTTGGGGGATTTTGTAACAGGTCCCACAGGGTAGGCTGATTTCCCCAAGGACTGCCTGGCCTGTGTCTACCAGTTCCCACGAGGTCCCTTCAAGTGAGTGACAGCCAACGGAAAGCTGGGATTTTAGGTTATGAGGCAAATTCCATTTTCTATTCCAGAGGGAAGCAGAACTTTCAAAGAATAACTCAGCCTGCATGGTGCCACTATACATTCCAGCCTCCCCACCCCAAAATGTCTCTGCAAGCATGTTCTCTGCCCTATTCACTCTGGATCTATTCCGGCTTGACTTTGGACACTTCGGAGGGTATCTGTCTTCCTAAGAATACAAAATGCTAGCCCCTAAGTTTCTGCAGTCTCCCCTGCTGCCCAGCTGGTGACAGAGATTAGCCTCTACACCCTGAGCAGGAGGGAAACTGAGGCCTGGAAGGACACAGACTTTTCAATCCCTTAGCCCAAGAACCTCCCAAGTTCAAGATGCCCAGTCTGGATGTTAAGTAACTCAGACACTTCTGGATTGGGTGACTCTCTGCCTTCCTGCCACCTGGCCATTGTTTAGGGGAAACCCCACACTTTTGAAAGTGCCCTTGAGCTGCTGCTCTGCAGCCCCAATCTCTGCTGTATCTCCGCTCCTGGTCACCCCGTTTGCAATGACTACTATTCACCATGCCCCAGGTGAGCCGCCACCACCTCCTGTCCAGCACCCCACTCCTCCTCCAACTCTGTGGCTCTTCATCAGTCTAGCTGCTTCTAAATCTGAAAAACTAATGTTTAAAAAAAAATTCCCCAAATCAGCAGATGCTTAAGTAACTGCCTCCTGGCAAGATTATACGAGGTGAATTAGAAAAGCAGCAAGGGCTCTTGTAATTCAGTACTTAGGCAGATAACCATGTAAGATTCTCATTTCTTCTCTTGTTCTTTCCTTGCAGCCCCCACCTCCCCCCCAGTTTGGCCTCAGCCCCCAGTTCCCCAGCCCCAGCAGACACCATCCTGGTCAAGAAGTCAGTGGCTGTGCTCCCCATCTGGACCCTCTGCGCCTCCTTCATTCACTCCAGGAAGTGTGAGGTACATCCGGTGAAGAGAACCGATCTCAGGGCTCTCACTCAGCTGAACTCGGGCGGACCCTTGGGGAGATTAGAGAATGTCTTCTGCCAGAGCCACAACTAAAAACAGGCTTATGGGGAAACCAAGTCAGGTCCGCAATTAAGTGTCATGCTGGAAGTTCTGGATTATAGAACAGTCAAACCCAGAAGAAACTTCAGAAATATGAGGGTAATAAATTCCACACATCAGGGGTGCCTGGGTGGTTCAGTTGGTTAAGCAGCTGACTCTTGATTTGGGATGGGGTCATGATCTCAGGATTGTGAGATCGAGCCCCAGGTCAGGCTCCGTGCTCAGCAGGGAGTCTGCTTGAGATTCTCTCTCTCCCTCTCCCTCTGCCCCTCTCCCCACTCTCACTTTCTCTCAAAATAAATTAAAAAAAAAATCTTTAAAGAAAATTCCACACATCAGGATAGTTAGCCTGCCCATGAGCGAGACGCCTATATGTCAGCCTTCCGGGAATGTTTCAAATGACCACAGGCTCATACAGAGTGAATGGCTTGGGTGCCAGGATTAGCCAAAGCCAGAGTAGACACTTGAAATATTTTGACATCAGAGCAGAGCTCTCTGAGAGGATGCAGAAACTACAATTTCACATGGGAACGAAATTGCTGCAGGTGTAGGATTATTTCCATTCAGGAAAAAAAATGCACCCATTTGCATTTTTAAGACTAGAAGATAGTTGGCAATTCAGCTCTGGAAAAACCAGTTTCCTACTCTCTCCTTAACATTTCTGAGGATTTCAGTGATGTGACAACAAGCAATAAAAAGTAACTAGTGGCCAGTGTTGCCAGCTTAGCAAATAAAAATACAGGACACCCAGTTAAATGATAATTTCAGATAGACAATGAATAATTTTTTAGTAGAAGCATATATTATATTAAAGAAAAATGCTCATTGTTTATCTGAAATTCAAATTTAGCTGGGCACCCTGTATTCTATCTGACAACCCTTCCACCCATGCATGAATAAGGAAAGAGGGGCAACTTCCTGAGGCGCTTTCACTGCAAAATTCATTCGGTCAATAACTACATACCAAGCACCTACTATGTGCCTGGCACTGTGTTCAATGCTGGGGTCACAGACCTAATGCCTGACCTCAGGGAGCCTACAGTCTGGCTGGAGAGATAGAGAAGTGACCATCAAATCATCATGATCAGGAATGTCCAGGGCCAGGAAAATTAGAGCAAGAAATGACATTTCAGATGAGTGAGGGAGCAGAGACCACCACTTGTACAGAGACACCACTCTGCTTACGTGTCTGGGGCAAAATACAAAAGTACCATGAGGCTCTCTTGACCATTTCTCTGTTGCGGCAACTCCCTCTCTTCACCTCCCTCTCCCTCAAGAACCCATTCATTCATTTATCCATTCAACTGACATTCATTGAGAACCTATCATGTACCAGACCCGGCATATATTGGAGAGACAAAAATAACCATGACACAGCACCCTTGAGGTTGACAGTCTGCGAGTCAAGACATGTGCCTTAAGGCTCATTTTAGTTGTGGGGATAAAGCCATGAGAGAACCCTGGGGTGTGTCACACAGCATCAGAAAGCCTGTGGGCACCATAGTCACACAATTTTGTTTTAAGGCCAAAATCCCCATCAGTGTGTTGAGTTACCCTGGTCAAGTCACTGAACATCTCTGAACTTCATTTTCTTCACCGGAATAAAGGTGGTGTTCATAACAGCGCCTGTCTCACAGGCTTGCTCCGAGAAGCTAATGGAACAGCCAGAATTTGGTCAACCATAAAGTGTCACATAAAGGTGTCATAAAAATGATTTCTCTTTGGCAGTTTCTCAAAAGGTAAACATAAAATTACCACATGAGCCAGCAATTCTATGTCTAGCTAGAGACCTCAAGAATTGAAAGCATGGACTCAAACAGACCCTTGTGCACCAGTGTTCATAGTAGCATTATATACAGTAGCCAAAAAGTGGAAACAACCCAAATGTCCACCATAGACAAATGGACAAAGAAAATGTGACAGATGCACACAATGGAGTATTATTCGGGCTCAACAAGGAATGAAATCCTGACACTTGTTACAACATGGATGAACCCTGAAAACATTATGCTAAGTGAAAGAAGCCAGACACAAAAGGACAAATATGATATGATTCCATTTATATGAGGTATCGAGGGTAGTCAAATTTATAAAGACCCAAAGTGAGTTAGAGGCTCCAAAGGACAAGGGAAAAGAGAGTTCTTGTTTAATGGATATAGGGTTTCTGTTTGGGATGATGAAAAATTTCTAGGGATGGATGGTGGTAATGGTTGCACACTATGGTGGATGTGTACTGAATGCCACTGAACTGTACACTTCAAAAATGGTTTAAATGGGGGTGTCTGGGTGGCTCAGTCGTTAAGCGTCTGCCTTCGGCTCAGGTCATGATCCCAGGGTCCTGGGATCGAGCCCCTATCAGGCTCCCTGCTCGGCGGGAAGCCTGCTTCTCCCTCTCCCACTCCCCCTGCTTGTGTTCCCTCTCTCGCTGTGTCTTTCTCCTTCAAATAAATAAATAAAATCTTTTAAAAAATTGTTTAAATGGTAAATTTTATGTTATATATTTTTATCATTGAAAAAAAAAAGGTTATTTGGGCACCCGGGTGACTCAGTCGGTTGGGTAGCCGACTCTTGATTTTGGCTCTGGTGGTGATCTCAGGGTCCTGGGATTGAGCCCCCCAACAGGCTCTTCGATCAGCTGGGAGTCTGCTTGTCCCTCTCCCTCTGCCCCTCCCCCCACTTGTGCTCTCTCACTCTCTCCCTCTCAAATAAATAAATAAATCTTTTAAAAAAAAGGGGGGGCGCCTGGGTGGCTCAGTTGTTAAGCGACCAACTTGTGATTTCTGCTCAGGTCATGATCTCATGGGTGGTAGGATTGAGACCAAAGGCAGGCTCTGCGTTCAGTGGGGAGTCTGCCTGAGATTCTCTCCCCCTGCCCCTCCCACACATTTGTGAGTGTGTGCTCTCTTTCTCTAATAAATAAATAAATCTTAAAAAAAAATTTAAAAGTCATTCTCGAAAAAAAAAAAGTCATTCTCGAAGGGTAGTAAAGTGGAGGGGGAGACGAACCATGAGAGACTGTGGACTCTGAGAAACAAACTGAGGGTTCTAGAGGGGAGGGGGGTGTGGGGATGGGTTAGCCCGGTGATGGGTATTAAAGAGGGCACGTTCTGCGTAGAGCACTGGGTGTTATGCACAAACAATGCATCATGGAACACTACATCCAAAACTAATGATGTAATGTATGGTGACTAACATAACAATAAAAAATTTAAAGTAAAAAAAAAAAAAAAAGTCATTCTCCAGAGAAGATTAGAAAGGTTAGAGACCGCATCACAGAGGAGGTATTCCTTGAGCAGAATTGAACTGAAAGAGATGGAGGAAGAAACTTTAAGCAGGACAGACAGAAACTACAGGAAAGGCAGGGCTCTCTGTCAGCTTCCCAGGGCCAGTGGCTCCTGTAAAGCAGTACTGTCCTAAGGTTGTGGCGCTTCAATATCACCTGCTATGGAGCTGTCCTTCAGGCCAGGGAAGAAAGCATGGATGATACATACACACACGGCTGCCAGGGCAAAGGCTTCTGTGGGAAGTGGGTTGAATGTGTCTATCCAGGAGCCACCATCCCAGGAAGTGATGGGTTATGAAGGAGAAAGCAAATCACTCCAGGTGTGTCCAAAGGATCAGGAGCTTAGAGTCTGAGGGGCAGGTCACCAACAGCTGGGGAGGAGGGGCCAGAAGCTGACCAATGGATGGGAAGGAGGAGCCAGAAGCTACCCAATGAATGGGAAGGAGGAACCAGGAGCTAAGTCAGCACCGGCGGGGAGGGGTGGGTTAGGGTCAAGATGATGATCAAGAGACCGAGAGAAGGAAGATTTATGAAGGAGACATCCCTCAAGCCCTGGAAGAGTCATACAGGAGGGCTGGTTGGGCCAGTAACCCAGGCAAGATGGGCTGAATCCAATCTGAGGCGGCGACCACAGCAAGCAGGGACATTTGTAGTTATTCGGAGTCCTTTCCAAGGATCTTGAATACAGACTCTGAGACCTGCTTTAGTACCTCAACAGAGACTGGTCCTGTACCCAATCATCCTCTGGACAAGAAAGCAGAGATAATATCATTTCCTAAGATCAACATTTCAGGCTCCCCTTCCCCTCCCCAAACCCGTTGGAAGTTTTCCTCTGATTCATGGTCAATTTTAGTAAAATTACAAATTCAGTGAAGATAATTTCCTTCCTCCCATGCTGTACCCTTCAAGCCTTCCACCCTCAGAAAAGGGCTGGGTATCCGGCATTTTGCATCTTTTTGTGAATTCGAACTTTTGTGTTCCTTTTCCCAAAAGCATTTGCATTTTAGCCACATCTATTGTTAAAAGATTTTAAACATCAAGGAGCAGGCTGGGACGATTTAGAGACCGGGTGGTCTTCCCAGCTCCCCTGCAATCACTCCCTCAACTATAAGAGACACTCTCCTGATGAAGGGGTCACCTCTCCTCACCCCTAGCAGACTGTCACCTCCTCCTTGAGTTAGCACCAGCCATTGGCTAAACAGCAGGATTTTCATTTAACAATAAAATATCCTAACAGCAAATAGAAAATTCTCTATAAATAGAGATCATGTAAGATGACAGTGGATTAACATTTTAATTAAACATGGCAATTCCAATCATTTTTATCATTATGGAGATACCCAACATTTTGACACATTTCAGGTATAAATTGATGGTTCCAGTCCGATGGCAAATTGAAATAATTTTTCAGGTGATATTTGTAAGCTTTCAGTGGCAGTGAGAGATGGTATTCAATAGTCAAAGCTACACATTCTAGACATTCCCATTCAAAATACTAATCCTGAAGCCTCCCTCCCTCCATCAAGAGCTTTAATAAAAATTATCTCCCCAGACGTCACACACACTACCATACATTAATCTGATGCTTTATGATTTGCAAAACTCACACCAAAAGGCACTTCGTTTTCCCTGGTAGAATGTCAGACTCTGTTCTTTGGTTGAAAGGCATGGCAAGCAGGACTGATGTTTGTATTTGTCTTAGCCATTAATGATTTACTGAGCATGGAGGAGGATGTGATTTAGCATCAAACTACTGCCGATCCTTGCAGGGGACCATGCAAGGCAGCCCTTATTGTTTCTGCACAAAGAATCCAGCTTCAGAGCAGAGAAGTAACTTGCCAAAAGACACACAGCTAGAAAGTAGTAGAATTAACACTCTGAGAAAAATAGTACAGTAAATAGTCTCAACCTCTTGTAGTCTGATGATACTGGCTAATGTTGCCAAGAAATATCAAGCAACTCTTGATGTTTTGGGATGCTAAAACTCTGTGGGCTGAATAAAGTTTATTAATAAAATCAGTAAGCATTCCCTGACTAAAGTAGCATATGTCTAATGATTTAAAAAAAAATGTCTTGAGGGCATGACAATTCCTTTTCATCTTTATAACCCACAACAGAGCTTAGCCTAGCACCATTCCTGGAAAAATCTGTTCCACAAATGTTTGTTGAGTGAATATAGATAATTAACAACTCTTCAACAAGGACTTATTGGTGATTCTACAACTGGGAGAAAATATAACCGAAAAAACAACCTACAGACACAATATTGTGAACGTAGTAAGTGCCATTGAATTGTGCACTTTGAAGTGGTTAATTTTATATTGTATGAATTTCACCTTAATAATAATAATACTAACGGTGGAGACCAGGGAATAGCGACCTAATATCTTTCATGAAAATTCAACACAGTATATTCTCACATTTTCATAACAAATATAAAGCACAAAAGAGCCCATAAACATTTTTTATGAGTAGGAAGTGTAAAAAAAATCGTTATTAAATAGATAAAATTTAAAAGTTCCAACACAATTTCCAGAAATTGTGATGCAAATAGCCTGAAATATTTACAGCACTCAGGGCTTGGTGGGGAGGATGTAGAGGGCTTTTAGACCCTCCTTGGCTGTTCCTGTGTGCGGTCCTCCTGGCCCCCATCATGCTGGAACGGACAGGAGGGAGCTCCTGCTTCCAAAGTGAAGAAGCTCTGGACTTCTTCCCCATTTGAGAAATTTTCCAAGAACATAGAGAAATGTAGCCCCATCCCTGCGCTCCCAACCTTTCACCAATTTAACCACAGCTCCAAATTCAAGGTGATAGTTCTAAGAACCTCAAACTTAACAAATCATTTCAAAACTGAGGCTTCCCTCCTTATAGGACAATATGATGACAAGCTTCTTTTTTTAAGCAGTAAAGAAAAAGCCTGTTATTTAAAAGGTCTTAATAATCTCAATTCAATTCAATTCAGGGCTGAAAATACAAATGTAGTTTCCAGTAGTTTAGGAAGCAATATTTTCTGAGTGTAGACAAAACAGTTTTTCTTTCTCCGTCAAAGGGCCGTTGATGGAGCTAAATGTTGAAGGGCTGAGGACATGGTATGAGGTTTTCAAGCTATACTTTTTCTTGTAAAACGCCAAGGATTGCACACTTGTTTTCAAAAAAGTTAACACATTTCGAGTAAGCCGCAGCTTGGAATCTTGTCTGTATCAAATTTTCCCTTCTGCTTTCTGATAAATCACAATGTGACAGCCTGCGAGCCTTCCTCCCTCATCTGTTTGGCTTGCTCATTAGGTCTTTAAAAGAAAATGCAAATCCTCAGCTCTTCATTAACCCATCTTAGAAAATAACTCAGATGTTCCTAATTTCTCGTCTGATTTATCAGACCGGTCTCTGATAACTTTTGAAAGAAGTCTATTCAACATCCTCAAGGACAAAGGACACTTTATAGCAATAAATAAAAAGAAACCCTGACATGAGCACAAGAGGAGAAAAATACGAGAACTTTGGTACATGTGGCTGGCTTGCTTGTGGCTCGCTTGCTTGCTTGCTTGCTTGCTTCGGAATTATTTCTAGTTCTGTCTGAGCCAATAAACACATTACACTGAAAATGTTTTATTCACAAACTTCTCTGATACAATCTACAAAAAGAACTAAAAGACTCTCCGTTTCACGCCACGTCACAGACGCCTGGCAGCCTAAAGGAAATCAACATTCCACCGTAACCTTTCCTTTAAAAGTAAATAACAACAAGTATGGCAACACGATGGAATCTGAAGGGATCAAAACACGTTTATTCTTAACCCCTGAGAAATCTCTTCACCATGTGATGTGATGTCTTTTTTTCCACACACCAACACTAAACTAAATCCCAGAATCTTCTCAGAATGTCTCCCCATGATCAGGTGGCTTTCAAAAGAATTCTATTTACCAAAATCATTATGACACTGTTTATTTTCCTCAGAGGGGGGCTGGAGGGAGGGCAGGAGGGGAAAGAAAAGCAAGCTGGTGAGTTTTCGTATAATAAGTGACCCTATCATGCAAATAAACAAGCGCTTCTCTTTCAGGATATCTGTTATCAAAGACATCTCACAGCATTTCTCAGCTCCTCAGCAGAAATAGAAGTACTGACCCCACCAAAAGTAAAGACCTTTCTCCCTCTGCCCAAGACACGGGGAAAATAAGGCAGGGAGGCTGGTGTGGGAATGATTTTTCTTGAACACCGCACCAGACACATTCTCAGCCGTTTGGCCACGCTCTGGGCACCTCCCTGTCCACCTTCTTCCTCTCAACCCAACCGCAGGGAGGGACCCCAGGCTCACAAGAATTCCACCATATTGCTTTACACTTTTTCCTTTTTCAAGTTCTCAGTATTTATGGGTCTCCAAGTTAGGGAAGGGACAGGGAGGAGCTCTCCCTCACAAAGACAAACACAGTTTGCAATAACAAAGCAGAGAGTTTATTTGTGTGAGGTAGGATGTGTGTGTGTGTGTGTGTGTGTGTGCGCGCGCGCGCGCGTGCGTAGGGGATGGGGAGGGGGGGTGTCCATGTTTGGTTTTATTTTTCACCCCCCGCCCCCAGAAGGAGGAATTGCAATATAGGCCGCCCAGATTTCCAGAGTAGTCAGTTTCTGAGGAGGTAAGGAACTAGGGTAGGAAAGCGTTTGATAAACTCCCTGACTGGAAACTCAATCACCAGATTTCAGAGAGAGAGTCCAGTGCCTTCTTTATAAGGGGCATCCAACGTGCTCTTCTGCACTGACGTCTCCTGTCAGTGTCCACCAAGACCCAAAAGACACACCTCAGGTGGGAGAGCACTGTCCCCTCTACCCATCCAGCAAGGGCGGGCTGCTCCCGGCATGTGGGGTCGGGGCCAGCCGGGAACTTAGACGTGCGGGGACGGTGCAAGTGGAGGCAGAGCAGGGCCCACAGGACTGCTTCTTTCCTTTCCTTTCCGGAACCTGCTTTGCCTTCTCTCTCCACCTGCTTCCCGGTAGGGAGTCCGGTCTCTCCTTCGGTGGGGGCCTGTTGACTAATGAAACCGCGAAAGCACAGGTCAGCCATCAGGCAAATAATAAACATATTTGTGTTGCCCATCTGTTAAGCCTGTTTAATGGGTCGTCCCGACATGTAAATGGGCTTCCTACCCCAGCCGCCATCGCTCCACCTGTATCCACAACAATGCCTGCACACAATTATCTTACCTTAATGAACTTAATCTTTAATTTCCCAGCTTGGCCCTGGTACTCAGCCTGCTAACAAAGGAAGTGGAACTGTTTGAGTCCCTGTGAGCCGCCTTCCTCCAACAGCTAGGGAAACTTTACCCACGACAAGGATTTTTGCCCCTTGTGGGACTGTCAAAAGCAATAAATATTTTTCTTTTTATTCCATCATTAGACCCTCCTAAGAATGCCTCCCTATTGTCCACTGTGATTCCCAGAGCTCTCTGGGCAGGGGCGTTATTGTGGAAAATGAATCCTGAAGTGTTAACAATCCTGCCAAAGCGGCTACACTTCCCCCCCCCCCCCGAGGGCGTAACCGTTAGGAATGTGTCGCCTCACCAGAGCCTGCTCGGCGAAAAGAGCACTTGTGTTTTTTAACACTGGGCTTTGAGAAGGATGCTCAAGTTAAAGCATTGTGGCCACTGTAAATAGATGCACTCAGCAGAATAGAGCTTCTTCATTCCTAATTAGGGAAGTAACTCTAGAAAGACAGAATGTCACTTGCTAGGCTGTGCGTATTGTTGAGTTTGTACTCGCCCCCACAATGTGAGGTAATTGGAGTTGTACCTTTTAGAAAGCTGCTAATTTCACATAGGAAGTGCTAACAAGACCTTTCTGGGCCATGTTTTCCTTCTTCCTTTTTAAGGAAGTTACAGACCTTCAGTAGTGGGAATGGCTGAGCCCTGGCCTGGCGGAGGAAACAGCAGTAATGAACCACTTCAGCCCGCGGTTAGAAAAAGGAGGCCTCATTTTGGAGTCCTGAGAATACTAAGCACAACAAAAGGTTCTGTTTAAGCTTGTTATCCAGGACATTCTTACAGGCTACACAGCTTTCCCTGCAATGACCCTCTCCAAACAAGTGCATCAAGTTTGAGCAAATAGAAACACCCAACTTTCAAGGCTCGGAGTTATAGTTTTCTTTACAAAGCCATTTATATAATGTAAGCTGCAATTAGCATGGGACAGAGCAAGGAGATTTAGGCTGGAAAGTTCTTTTAACAAAAGATAGAAATTAGTGGAATAAGTAACAGTTAAATATCGGCTTCAGATAACTAGTTGAAAAGGCCTTTTAAATCATTTACTAATAAAAAAATAAAATAAAATGATTTTGCCTCAAAGCATGTTCCAACCAAAGTGTGGTCTTTTAAATCACTGAACTGATTAATCTACTAATTTTAAATTATCCAGCAAGAATGGATCCAAGCAAAAAAAAAAAAAAAAAAGTCCACACACCCCCAAATGAAAAGCGCTACAGCTTTTAAGCCTGACAATTTCATCAAAATGTCCATAGGAATTACATAAAAAATTCAAACCGTAATGAAATAAATTGCTACTTACATTATGAAAAGTCTGCAAAAGCTTTTTATAGACTTCAAATGCAGAAGTTATATAAACTGCACAGTAAAAAGAATTAGAAATTGACCTTTACAGATCAAGGGCTAAAATTAACAGTCTTCAGGGGAAAAAAAAATTCCCAGTTCACAGTGGCTTTTAATGCCATTTTTTCCCCTACACTCATTTATCTAATAACCATGGCAAGGTTAGGATAAACAATGAACAGTATGTTTTCACATTTTCCACCTTTTGTGTCCTCCATATGAATTTCTAAAACACTTAAGAGAATAGATACATAAACCTGTGACCTTCAAATGAGCTTTCTGATACTCTCAACATTTTGAATAAAAAGATCAGAAAATGGAACCACTTTTACACAGTAATGAATTCCATTCTGTTGGGTAAACAAAGCTAAATTTTAAAACAGAGACCTGACATTTGTATAGCTCAAGAAGCTATTCTGTTCTTTTGGGGGTGGGCAGAGGGAGGGAGGGGACATTGTCAGTACTTTACGGTGGGCGAAATAATGACCCAATGTACAATTCACATAAAAAGGAGACAAATCCATTTGGCCGCGTTCAACAGAGAGCCACCGTTTCCAAGACAAGGACAACAAAAATGCCCAATTTTTATGACACTTTCCCCCCACCCCAGGAACAATTGATCCATCCCACAGAAAAGGGGAGGGGGTGGTTGGTGGAGGAGGCCCCGGTAGCCATTATGGAGCTAGCGCTCATTGACGGGAGCTCCAAGGGCCTCCAAAAGTTACTCCAATTTCCGTCGAGCTTTTGTGCATCCCTTGTCCTGTCTGAAAGGCTCAGTTAGGTATTGTTGCAAAAAAAGTCTGCATCCACATTTGTCCCCCTCTAATTCATACTCGGCATTGTGAAGTTTTGCTATTCAGAGGCTGATTGGACAACAGCCCTGACAATGGCCAAGCGATTAGTCCCTCAGCATGGGCTGGGGTTGTGGGTATAAACCTAGGGACGGGGCTGGAATTCACTGGGGCATTCAGCTTCCTCTCCGGGCCTTCCTGAGAGGCCGTGCCTCCTTTGCTGCAGGTAATGCATTCCTGCAGACCCGGGAAACAGAATCCTTGTAATTAGCGTGTCCAGAACGGGGCAGGCCGCCCCCTCCCAGCAAGTCGGCCCTCGGGGGCCCTGAAGCTTTCTAAGGAGCTCAGCCCCTGAAACGCTCCAACCTCGTCGAATGGAAAACTTTCTCGGGCGACTCGGTGGGCCTGAAAATCAGCACACAGGGGAGGGGAGCCAGGGGAGGCGGCGATCGGCGCCACTTAACCCTTGGCACGCCGAGCTGCGCGGCCCCTTCCCCTGTTCCCGGCGGGGACCGCGGCGCTCCGCGCTGCGCCCCGGCGGCTGAGCACGCCGCTGAGTGTACAGATGTCAGTCTGGTGTTTTACTTGTCAGTAACTGGAATTAATTTACATTTATTTTCCTATTGTTTTATATCATTTTATGACAATGTGCTGCATAATATAATTTAAATCTTTAATGTACAACTAATTCTCTACCATTAATTTGTCAACATGATTACTGGATATGCCACCCGGAAAAGCAGGCTGACTTGAAATATGTATAAGACGTTCCTGTGTTGTTTGACGAAGGTTTACATAGGAAATGACAAAGATTTACGGAGGGTTTTTCCTTGGACTGTCTATAATCTGATGAAAACTACAATTTCAGGGGGCTTCCCGCTGAAACTGAGGAATTCCGGATAGCAGCGGGGGGAATAAGACACACGCACAGCCCCCTTCTTGGAGAAATTAATTTAGGCAGCGCGGGGTCCTCGCAGCGGCGGCCGGAAATGAGCGGCGGCCCAGCCCTCGGGCGGAGAGAGGGATCCCCCAAGACGCCGCCGGGGCCGGGTTTTCCCCGAGATGGCAGAGAAAGAAAGCGGGCGGCGGGGCCCGGGCCTCGGTCCGGGGGCGCTTGCGGGCACCGACGGCGCTGGGGAACATAAAGGAGGAAAGGGCGGTGCCTGCGGGCAAAGCGTTTCAGGGCTGCCCTGACTTCGAGACCCGCCAAAACTTCCCCCAAGCCCCAGCCTCCTTCTTTCGCCGGTTGTCCGAGCCCAGCTGGAAAAAACTGCTCCTTCCCTCCACGCCCCTGGAGGACGCGCGCCCTGCAGCCACCAGCCAAGTGATAACACCCAAACGTCTGCACCATTAAAATTAAAAAAGAAGCAGCACCCCAAACCTTATTAAACATTCAAATAGAAAAATTAAGATATTCTGGGCAAAAGAAGTGTTTAGACAAAGGCTGTCTGCTTCAATTTCCCCCGTTAAGCGGGGAGCTGGCTGCTCAGAGAGTGACGGTGAATTCCATAAATTAACTGAAAATCCCTCTTCTCCGGAGCCCAAGTTATCTCTCCGTTGCCTGCAGCTCTGATTTAGAATGGGAGCCGGCTTGTTTACCGGTTTAATTAATGCTCCTTTTCAAGCAGAGAGGAGGGGAAGGGAAATGGAGTGACTCCGGGATAAACAGGTGTAGCCCGGCCTGTAGCTCAGCTCTCGGGGCCTGTGGCAGCCTCATCAGGCTTGACTGGGCCTGACCCCGCCAGCGAAAAAGGTAGATGGCCCAGTTGGAAGCGCAGTAGGTGAGCATTATTTTAACCGCGAGCCTGTGATTGGAATGGCTTAAAGGGACAATCAGCACTTGGGTTTTTTCTTCTTCCTCCAGAATGCATTCTGATTCTTTCCTGTTGCTGAGCACAGAAGAGACAGACCTTGAAGATATAGGTCATAGGCCTTTTTCCTCCTCTTCCTCAGCCTTCACCTCGAAATGTAAAGGAAGAGCCTCTTAAGGAGGAAACCTGGCTCCCACAGCTCGCTGGGGACCGGCTTGCTGCTCTGAAAAATCCCTGGGCATTCTCTCTTTATTTACTTATTTCGGCTTTTAATTCCAAGAGCCTAATATCTGGGATTGGACTGGCCGTGGCCTATGTGTTTCTGTGACCTTACAGATAACAGGGAAGCTTGGATGGAAAATGAAATTCAAGCGCCAGCTAATTTTAAAAACATAACTAAAAACTCATTCCCGAGGGGGGAAATGGCTGTTTCTGTAAGCACAGGCTGAACATGTTTTTAAATTAATAACTAGCCCTGGTATTTGCTAAATGATGGCTGTTTCGGGGGGAAATTTTTAGTCATTAAAAACAGCAGGTGCCCAAGGTGAGAATATATGTTTCATGACTTAAAGTCACCTGCCTGCTTTGCCTGCTGCCTTTCTTTGAGCCAGTATCCTGGAAAAACAGAAGTGAAACCAGAAGCTGGGTCTGTAAGCCATGTTGGCCTTTTGGAGGAAAAAAACAAAACAAAACACAAAAAACTTTTTTTTTTAAATTGCCATTTACCAAATGCCTACTCATTGCCTCCACATGTTATCACCAATTCTGACAGCTTCCCTACAAGGTGGTTATGCTCATCCCCATTCTTGAGAAGGGTTTAGAGAATTGTAAGTGATTTTCCCATGGCCACAAAGCTAGTCAAGTGCTACAGCAGGGAAGAGAACTGGGGCCCAGTTCTGCTGGGACTATGACGTAGCAGTGATCCTAGATACCCACCATCATGTGGAGACTGGGATTCCATTCTAGACAGAGACTGATTATGTCCTTGGTTACAGAAGAGAGATTTTTGCCACCTGGAGAATTCCACTCCAAGTTCAGGTTCAGGTCTATGGGGGCCCAACACACGTATAAGCACAAAGTACCTTGCAGAATACAAATTTCTTACTGGAAAGAGTTCTCAGTTGGGATCAGGATGTTTCAATTTCATTGCTGGTTCTACTACCCATTAATGTGTGACCTTGAGCAAGTCACCTTAGCTGAGTGAAATCTTTATCTCTATTGGCATTGTCTGCCTCACAGTGTGAGGTGGGGCCAAAATGAGCTGACATGAGATCAAATGCATTGATCACTATGAGGAGCTGTTCAAATGTACAGTTTCATGACCAATTTCCCAGAGTTATCAGATACTAATTAAGACTATATGTGCATGTGCCTTGAAAGGAGTGAGTTACTATATAAGAGGGGCAATTTTTTCTCCTTATTAAAGAGAAATTTCTTACCTCCTAATTTCTAAACATGAAAATCCTGGCTATATATTTTTAAGAAATTTATTTATTTATTTGAGAGAGAGAGAGCACTAGTGGGGATGAGGGGCAGAGGGAGAGGGGAAGCCAAGTCCACACTGAGTGCAGAGCCCGGAGGGTCTGATCTCTGCATCCAATGTGGAAATTGGATGCAGAGATCAGACCTGAGCCAAAACCAAGAGTTGGATGCTCAACTGATTGAGCCACCCAGGCACCCCGAAAATCCTGGCTATATTAACAATAATTCTAAAAGTTCTAATGTATCCTAAAATAATATAATTTTGATGGAGGAGACCACTAATAATAATAAAAATTATATTAATGATGACTAATGTTACTATATGCCCGCAGTATGCTAAGTACTTGATATGTACCAATTCGTTCTCATCATAACTCTATGAGATAGCTACTGTTACTGTCATACCCATTTCACAGATGAGGAGACTGAGACACAAGATGATTTAGTCACACAATTTGCAAATATAGAACTATCATTTGAACACACAACCGGCACTGGAGTCCACACACTTAATCTCTGTGTTCAACAGCTTTTCATAAGAGGGTGTATTATCCCTACCTCTCCAATCCACATTTTTAAGATGACAAAAGTGAAGCTCAGAGAGGTTAAATGATTTGCCCGTCACCATACATCTGTTTCATGGCAGAGCTAAAAGTGGAGCTTGTATCTCCTAATGTGCAGTTGTGGTTCTATTCATAACATAATTGCTACTCACTTCACCCAGCTTTCAGTGCTCTCTGGAGAGATGGGATGACTAGTTTAAATATTGGCTCTACCACCCCAGGCAAGCTCTGTAACTTCTCTAAACCCAAGATAATAATGCCCACCTCATCATTAGGAAGATTAAATGAAATAATGCACAAAAGCATTTAGCACAGTTCTGGCATATAGTAAATGCTCAATAAACCCTCCTCAAATGTAAAATGTAGGATCCAGGAAGAGAAGCATGAACGGCAAGGAGGCCCTGACTTGGAGGTAGCTGTTTCTGTCAGTGAGTTAGTCCAAGCTAAGTTGAAGGAAGAAACTTGCAAGGCTGGGAGGAGGGACAGAGCCCACCAGTGTGGGAGGACTCTGAGGCCAGCCCCTCAGACGTCGGAGGATCTTCTGAAGTGAGTCCTGAGGACATGGGACACTGAAATCACTGGCCAGCCTGAGGGGCAGAGGGGAGGTATTGACTCAGGAAAACAAGAAGGGAAAAAGGAGCAATCAAAAGGTCTGGAGAAAGTGAGTTGGGGAAGGCCGGAATAAGAAAAATGGTTGCCTCAGCACTCAGTCATCATGGATGGGTCCTCTTCACAGTGGTGATCCCCAGAGACTTTGGCAATGGTTGTTTCCCTCCATGGGGAGAAGAAAGGTGGGGTGACAGGAGACTGAATGCTGAGGAGGAACTACAAAATGCTTGGCTGACAGAAATATCCTCTCTCCATGTCAAGGCCTCTACAGACCTTTGTCTTTTTCTGTTTCTTCATCAGCAAAATTTCCCAACTGCCCAACTGAGGTATTGTAGGGACCAAAGGAGGTATTTGATATAAATGTAAACCAGACATATTAAATAAGTCTCAGCTATTGTTATCTTGTCTGTAGAGAGAGTAAAGAATATTAAGTGAGGAATTTTTTTAGTTGAAAATTTCAAGCATATACTAAAGTAGAAGAGTATGGTGATCTCCCATGCACCTGTGATCCAGCTTCAACCATTATCGATTTATAGCCAATATTGTTTCATCCTTCCCCACCCTCCCCCCAGCCCATATTGAATTATACTGAAGCAAATCCCACATATCCTATCAACTTCAGCTGTAAATATTTCAGAAGATATTTCTAAAAGATAGAGGCTCTTTTAAAAATATAACCATAATTACATTATCACATAAAAGAATTGACAGTAGTTTCTTAACATCATCAAATACTGAGCCAAGTTTCAAATCTCCTCATTTGTCTCATAAATGGACTTTTACAGATGGTTTTGCAAATCAGGGGCTCCAAACAAGATCAACAGCTTGCATTTGGTTGATCCAGGGAAGGGATTTTTCCTGAGGGCTTACCCTTGTCCTCTCAGCCTGCCAAGGCTAGGAGACCTCTGGCTAGGATTTGCCTAGACCCAAAGAGAGCAATGGTACCTTAGCATCATTTGACCATTGGTTCGTCTCTTTGAAGGGGTTCTTGGACGTTTAACTATGGATTGAGTAGCCCTTCTAAGGTTTGGGGACCCCCAAAAAAGAAGCATCTTGGGGTACATTGGAAGTATTGGGGGCAGACACCTGTTCCTATGCTAAGGTGCAGTTTAAAACAGAGAATTTAGGGGCACCTGGGTGGCTCAGTTGTTAAGCATCTGCCTTCGGCTCAGGTCATGGTCCCAGGGTCCCGGGATCGAGCCTCACATCGGGCTCCCTGCTCTGCAGGAAGCCTGCTTCTCCCTCTCTCACTCCCCCTGCTTGTGTTCCCTCTCTTGCTGTCTCTCTCTCTCTGTCAAATAAATAAATAAATAAATAAATAAATTAATTAATTAATTAAATAAAATAAAACAGATAATTTATTTTTTATTCTTTTTCTTCCATTTTTAAATTAAGGAATAGTTAACATAATATTATACTAGCTTCAGGTATACAACATAGCAATTCAACATTTATATACATAATGAAATCACCTTGATAAGTCTAATTACCATCTGTCCATACAATGTTCTTACAGTATTATCGACCATGTTCCCTGTGCTGTACTTGATAGCCCTGTGACTTATTTATTTTATAACTGGGAGTTTACACTTCTTAATTCCTTTCTCCTATTTTGCCCATCCTCCCACACCCCTCTCCTCTGGTAACGACCAGATTGTTCTCTGTATTTGTGAGTTTGTTTCTGTCTTTTGTTTGTTCATTTGTTTTGGTTTTTAGATTCAACATATAAGTGAGATCGTATAGTATTTGTCTTGCTCTGTCTGACTTATTTCACTTAACATAATACCCTCTAAGTTCCACCCATGTTGCCACAAATGGCAAGATCTCATTCTTTTTTTATGGCTGAGTAATATTCCAGTGTGTGTGTGTGTGTGTGTGTGTGTGTGTGTGTGTGTGTGTGTGTGTATCACATCTTTTTCCATCCATTTATCCATGGACACTGAGGTTGCTTCCATATCTTGGCTATTGTAAATAATGCTGCAATGAATGTGGGGGTGCATATGTCTTTTTAGTGTTTTTGTTTTCTTCAGATAAATAGCCAGAAGTGCAATTGCTGAATCGTATGGTATTTCCATTTTAAAATTTTGGGGGAACCTCCATACTGTTTTCCACAGTGGCTGCACCAATTTACATTCCCATCAACAGTGCGCAAGAGTTGCCTTTTCTCCACATCCTCGCCATCCCTTGTTGTTTCTTGTCTTTTTGATACAAGCCATTCTGACAGGTGTGAGGTGATACCTCATGGTGGGAAAACAGAGATTTTAAAAGCACACCCTGGAATTCCTGCCTCTTCCTTTTCCAAATCCCACTTCTCCTCCTTTAGGTTCCACCTCCATCACTGATCCTGCCTTGCCCTTGGTCTTGTCCCTCAGCCCAGCCCCTGTAGCTTTTAGTACCTACCACTTTTTTTTTTTTTTAATCATTCTAGGAAGCTTCTAGGAGTGGAAGCCAACTCTCTTAGAGGATTTACTTCTGCACACAATATATATCTTGTCTTTTCAACTAAATTTCAAGCTCCTAGAGCTCAGGGACCCATAGCATCTGGCGCATACTTGGTCCAAGTAACTAGGACCTCTAGGTGTCTGACAGGTTTACAATATGAATATCTGCGCTATTTGCAATATGAATATCTCAAACCAGTATTCCTTACACTTGCTTAAAATACATTCAGTGGGGTAAGACAATATGGATTTGCTATTAATAAAATTACATGACTCTTCCTAGATATTTGGAGTAAGGGATTGATTTACTGCATGCACTGAACACATGTGAAACATTTTTGTTCTTATCAAAAGAATACACACATACAGGTGCAGATCAAGTAGTGCACACACGCTTATGATTAAAAATGCCACAGCTTCTCCCACCATCAGCCCACTACGCAGAAGCAACCTCTTTGATCTGCTTGATTTTTAGTTCTTCTGACAGATCTAGGGTTGCCAAGTTCAGGGAGGAAAAGTATAGGATGCCTTGTAAAATTTGAATTTCAGACAAACAATGAAAATGTCCCAAATATTCTGTAATATTTTATCTATTTCATTAGATCCCTCATCTAATGTATAGATTGATACACATTATACCTCTAGTGTATTATATCTCTATTTCTTCATTTATCAACTTGCTAGAGAGTATCCATGGAATTCTGAGTGTGAAAAATTTCAATATTTATATTATATTCCATTTTCCTGTTTGCCTTTATAACTTTTTTTTTAAAGATTTTATTTTTTTATTTGACAGAGAGAGAGAGAGACAGTGAGAAAGGGAACATAATAAGCAGGGGGAGTGGGAGAGGAAGAAGCAGGCTTCCCGCTGAGCAGGGAGCCCGATGTGGGGCTCGATCCCAGGACCCTGGGATCATGACCTGAGCTGAAGGCAGTCACTTACCAACTGATCCACCCAGGCGCCCCTGCCTTTATAACTTTAACAAAACATTAAACCTGTATTTATGGATTCATCAACTTTCAACAGTGCCTCTTGACTGTCTACTTTGTAAGTTGAGATATTACTCATATCCTATCCTTTCTTCTAGATTCTTCTTTCCCTTTCCATGTCTCACCTTCTGCTACTATACTCATATTTTTACATTAATAAGGTTGTTAAAAAGTTATATTCTGTTCTGATACACAACCTAGTTTTCCAAGCTTTGTCTAAAGGTTGACTCTTGGGGCATGTGGGTGGCTCAGTCGGTTAAGCATTTGCTTTTGGCTCAGGTCATGATCCCAGGTCTTGGGATCAAGCCCTGAGTCATTGGGCTCCCTGCTCAGTGGGGAGTCTACTTCTTCTTCTCCCTCTGCCCCTCCCCCGACTCATGCTCGCTCTCTCTCTCTCTCTCTCTCTCTCTCGCTCACTTTCTGTCAAATAAAATCTTTTTTAAAAAAATAAAGGTTGACTCTTATAATGGGAAACTGATCATATGTATTGTTATTATTGTGGAATTTGTATTTAACAGTAGTCACAGTGTTAGGATTACACATCCTGTACTTCAAGTCAGTGCTGTGATCCCTTAGCCTGTTCAAGAGATGTTTCTAGCACCAGCTCAAATGAATTCTCATTCCTTACACTTTATCATTACCTTAATTTCATGTCACTTTTAGCTTGCTTCATATTCATATTCATATTCATATCTTGACTATTTTTAATCAATTTTCCCCCAGTTGTCTTACTCTCTTTTTTTTAAGAATTTTTATTTATTTATTGGACAGAGAGAGAGCGAGAGGGCACAAGTAAGCAGAGCAGCAGGCAAAGGGAGAGGGAGAAGCAGGCTCCCCGCCCAGCAAGGAGCCCAATGCAGGGCTCGATCCAGGACCCTGGGAACATGACGGAAGCCGAAGGCAGTTGCTCAACCAAGCCAGCCACCCAGGCACGCCCAGTTGCCTTATTCTCTTGCATTACTTACTATTCTCATATTCTTATTTTAAATTAGTTATTCAGTCTATCCAGAACCACCTTCCCCTCTTCCCTGGAGGCCTCTGTTGATCCCGCTCCGGTGTGTTCTGGTTGCTCCCCAGGTTGCTAGGCGACTGCCATCTCCAGACTTCGCTTTCTGCTCTCCCAGGTTGGAGCCCAGGTTTTCTTCTTTCTTCCATCTTATGTCCTAGTTTTACTGAAGTACAGCCTCACGTAACTTCCTAAGAAAGGGCATGCTGGAGACAAACTTTCTGTGGTCTTGTTTGTCTGAAAACCCCTATGTTGTCTTTCATTGGACTGGTAGTTTGTGTTTAGGATTCTAAACTGAAAATAACTTTCCTTCGGAATTTTGAAGACATTGCTCCATCACCTTCTGGCCTCTGGTGTTGTTGAGGAGAAGTCTGACACCATTCCTACTGCTATTCATTTGTAGGTGATCTGATCTTTGTCTTCGGAACCTTTTACAATCAACTCGTTATGGTTAGTGTGTTAATACGCGACTGGGATGCATCTAGTTGTGGGTCTTTTTCAGTCATGCTAGACACTAAGTGGTCCTTCCAATGTTGGAATCAGCCCTGGGAAATTATCTGCTGTACTTTCTTTGATAATTGTCTCCACTTTCATTTGTTTTATTTTTCTTTCTTTCTAGGATTCCTATTAGTGAGATATTAGATTATTCCACTGGTTTTTTTTTTCTCTATTTTCTCTCTCTGTCTTTCTGCTCAATGCTTTGTGAGATTTCATCAACTTTTTAGTCCTTTTACTGAACATTTTATTTCACCCTTTGCATTTTTAACTCCCAGGAGCTCATTCTTATTCTCAAAATCCCATTTGTAGAAAGTATTCTCTTCCCCACTCCATTTGAAAATTCTAAAAAAGAAATTGAAAGTGATTTTGTTTCCCAACCTCTGTTTTCCCAGGGGTGAGATTTTTCAGCTTGCTTATTTTTTATATATTTTCTTCATGCTAATGGTTGTCCTCATTCTGTACGTATGACTCCTTGGTTATCTTCTGATGTTGAATACAAAAGAACTCGAGATGGTGTGGATTTACTGTGTAATTGTGCATATCCCTTGCCCGAATGGACTTCCCTGAACCTTTGTGAGGTTTTCTGAATGAACTGGCTCCCGTTCCCTCTGCTGCCCCTTATAAAGCATTCTATGTGTGGTTTCCTTCAGCTGGTTCTTCTAGGGATAGCTCCATATACTCAATATATTCCAGAAATTTGTTTACCTCTCTTATTTGTTGGTGGCCTCCTCCTCCCCTCTCTAATGTTATAGGTTTATATATTTTTAGAATTCTAAAACTTTATTTCAACAAGACTTTGGGAAGGATGGGAGCCAAGCGTGTATCCTGGGTTCACCATCTTGAACTATAAAAAGACTCATCCTTGGCATCTTGTGGCCTTCACTCTTACAACGGTACATATAAACTAGGACCTGGTTTCCCCAAACTTCTTCCTGCACAGGTTTGGGGTCCCCAAGAAATAGAATGAGGGTAGTCCTTCCTTGCAAACACCATCTTCTTCCTCACCACAGGTCCTGAGAGCCTCTATAACACTGAGTGTGCTACCCTTTGTCCTTCATTCCATCTGCTCCCATCCCCAACCTAGCTTAGCCCTTATGTGCCCTTCAGACCCCAATCCAGCACCATTTCCTTAGAAAAGCCTTCTCTGTTCCCCCCGACTCAGCGAAATTCCTCTATGGTGTGGCCTTTTGTTGTCTTTGCCTTTGGTGTCAGATTCAAAAAATCATCACCGAAACCTATGTCAAGGAGCTTACCACTTATGTTTTCTTCTAGAAGTTTTATGGTTTCAGGTCTTATGTTCAAGTCTTTACTCCATTTTGAGTTAATTTTTGTGTATGATGTAAGATAGTGGTCCAGTTTTCCCCACACCATTTATTGATGAGACTGTCCTTTCCCCATTGTATATTCTTGGCTCCTTTGTTGTAAATTCATTGAGAATTCTGTCCTCTATTCTATTCTATTGATCCATGTGTCTGTTTTTAAGCTAATACCATACTGTTTTAATTACCATAGCTTTGTAATATAGTGTGAAATGAGGAAGCATGATGCCTCCAGCTTTGCTCTTCTTTCTCTACATTGCTTTGCCTATTTGTGTGTGTGTGTGGGGGGGGTTGTTTGTTTTTTGTTTTTGGTGATTCCATACAAATTTTAGGATTACTTATTTTTTTGAAAAATGCCACTGGAATTTTTGATAAGGATCATGTTAAATCTACAGATAATTTTGGGTGGTATGGACATTTTAACAATACTGATTCTTCCATTCCATGAGCTCAGATTATCATTCCATTTAATTGTGTCTTCAATTCTTTTCATTAAATGTCTTGTAATTTCCATTAGGTAGATCTTTCACTTACTTGGTTAATTTATTCCTAGGTATTTTATTCTTTTTGATGCAGTTGTAAATGGGATTATTTTCTTGATTTCTCTAATAGTTTGTTATTAGTGTGTAGACATGCAACAGATTTTTGTGTATTGATTTTGTATCCTGCAATTTCTGAATCCGTTTATTAGTTCTAATGGTTTTTTGATGGATTCTTTAGGGATTTCTACGTATAATCTCATGTCATTTGCAAATAGTGACAGTTTAACTTCTTCCTTTCCAATTTGGATGCCTTTTATTTCTTCTTTCTCTTGCCTAATTGCTCTGGCTAGAACTTCCAATACTATGTTGAATAGAAGTGGTGAGAGTGGGCATTCTTGTCTTGTTCCTGATCTTAAAGGAAAGACCTTTCAGCTTTTGTTGAGTATGTTAGCTGTGGACTTGTCATATATGGCCTTACCAAAAGCAAAAATAAACAAGTGGGATTACATCAAACTAAAAAGCTCTTGCACAGCAAAGAAAACCACCAACAAAATGAAAAGGCAACCTACTGAATAGGAGAAAATATTTTGCAAATCATGTATCTAATAAGGGGTTAATATCCAAAATATATGAAGAACTCATACAACTCACTAGCAAAAAAACAAACAAAAAAACTACAAAACAATCTGATTTTTAAAAATGTGCAGAAGAGGGGCACCTGGGTGGCTCAGCCGTTAAGCACCTGCCTTCGGCTCAGATCATGATCCCAGGGTCCTGGGATCGAGCCCCGCTTCAGGCTCCCTGCTCAGCGGGAAGCCTGCTTCTCCCTCTCCCACTCCCCCTGCTTGTGTTCCCTCTCTCACTATTTCTCTCTCTGTCAAATAAATAGATGAAATCTTTAAAAAAAAATGGGCAGAAGGGGCACCTGGCTGGCCCAGTCAGTGGAGCACATGACTCTTGATCCCCAGGTTGTAAGTTCAAGCCCTACATTGGGTGTAGATTTTATTTAAATGAATAAATAAAAACTTTTTAAAAATGGGCAGAAGATCTGAATAGACATTTTTCCAAAGAAGACATACAGATGGCCAACAGATACATGAAAAGATGCTCCGCATCATTAATCATCAGGGAAACACAGTGTTCACTTTGGTAGCACTTATACAAAAATTGTATATGTAAATCAAAACCCCAATGAGATAGTACCACAAACCTGTTAGAATGGCTATTATCAAAAAGATAAGAAATAACAAGTATTGGCAAGAATGTGGAGAAAAGAGAACCCTCTTTCACCGTTGGTGGAAATATAAATTGGTGCAGCCACTGTGGAAAACAGTATGGAGATTCCTCAAAAAATTACAAAGAGAATTACCATATGATCCAGCAATTCCACTTTTGGGTATTTATCCAAAGAAAATGAAAATACTGGGGAGCCTGGGTGGCTCTTATGGTTAAGCATCTGCCTTTGGCTTGGGTCATGATCCCAGGGTCCTGGGATCAAGCCCCACATCAGGCTCCCTGCTTGGCGGGGAGCCTGCTTCTCCCTCTCCCTCTCCTGTTACCCCTGCTTGTGCTCTCTTGCTCTGTCAAATAAATAAAGTCTGTAAAAAAAAATGAAAATACTAACTCAAAAAGATATATGCACCCCCATGTTCATTGCAGCATTACTTACAATAGTCAAGATATGGAAGCAACCTAGGTATCCATCAACAGATGAATGCATATAGAAGATGTGATGTATATATTCAATGGAATATGATTCAGCCATAAAAAGGAATGAAATTTTGCCACAACATGGCCATTTGCAACAACATGGATAGACATTGAGGGCATCATGCTAAGTGAAATAAGCCAGAGAGAGAAAGATAAATACCAGATGATCTCTCTTACGTGGAATCCAAAACAGACTGAAAATGAACAAGAAACCCCCCAAACTCCTAGATACAGAGAACAGATTGGTGGTTGCCAGAGGCAGGGGATGGGAGAAGTGGGTAAAGGGAAAAGGGAGTCAAAGGGTGAAAGAAGAAAGAAAGAAAGAAAGAAAGGAAGGAAGGAAGGAAGGAA
>NW_027397072.1:75240683-75258183 GCF_003265705.2 Callorhinus ursinus
GGGAGGGAGGGAGGGAGGGAGGGAGGGAGGGAGGAAGGAAGGAAGATGCCTAAGATAACTTGTGACATGTGACAATAGAAGTAAAAAAAAATATATGTTTATTATATGAATTTTATATATTTTTTAATTTATTCATTTGAGACCAAGAGAGAGAGGGAGAGAGAGGGGGGGAGCATGAGCAGGGGGAGAGGCAGAGGGAGAGGGAGAAGCAAGCTTCCGGCTGAGTCAGGAGCCCGATGTGGGGCTCGATCCCAGGACCCCAGGGTCATGACCTGAGCTGAAGGCAGAGGTTTAACCATCTGAGCCACCCAGGCGCCCCTGAATTTTATATTTCTATCACAAAATTTTAAAAATCTGACACTAGCAACTTATTGGCCACATTCTTCTGGAAATTTACTTGAAATCATAAATCTTGGTAAAATGGGGTAATAGTATGAACCTTCCTTGTGAAGGATTAAATGAGATCATAAAGTGCCCAGAACAGTCCCTGACCCATGGTTAGGTTCTCAACAAATGACTTACTGTGTTTGAGAAGTTTGAGACGGCAGCATGTCTTGGGGCACAGGGCAAGGACCATGCGAGGAGGGAGAGGTTTTATACCTTTGTTCAGTATAGATTGGGGGCGCCCGGGTGGCCCAAGTGGCTCAGTCGACTG
Organism: Callorhinus ursinus; assembly: GCF_003265705.2. Lineage (NCBI taxonomy): Eukaryota > Metazoa > Chordata > Mammalia > Carnivora > Otariidae > Callorhinus > Callorhinus ursinus. Next base: position 75,241,339 of record NW_027397072.1, read on the forward strand.
AGCATCTGACTCTTGATTTCAGCTCAGGTCATGATTTCATGGTTGTGAGATGGAGCCCCGCATCGGGCTCGGCACTCAGCAAGGAGTCTGCTTAAGATTTTCTCCCTCTCCCTTGGCCTTCCCCCACTCACACATACTCTCTCTCTAAAATAAAATCTTTTAAAAAATGCATATATATAGTTTGGATGTAAGAGCCGAGGGGAGGACATGGGAAGTAAGGTCAGAAGAATGGGCGGGGGTCAAATGAGGATGGTTCTTACAAAAAATTCTGCAAACGTAGACACGGGCACACATATTTACTAAGTACCTAGAGGTCATGGGTCCATGAGAAAGGATTACAATAAACTATTTGGACAGGGCGCTAAGGAAAAGAAAGGCTTACTGGGGAGATGATAAAGTGCCAAATTTCAGGCAAGCTGAAGTGCAGCATCCATATTTTCCCGGGAGCCCTACATTTGTATAAATTTCCACAGTCCCCAAAATGTCCCACTCCCGCTCTCCCACACACTTCAATTTAATTTTTATTGTACGTTGTGTTTTCAAGCCCCTCCTTGGTCAATTCATCATGTTTCCTTAGCATACGACCAAGCACCGGTGTAGACCCCTGAAGCAAACAGCTCACTGTAAGCAAAGAAAGACTCTAAGATTCATGCTAGCCTTTGACAAAACGCCAGTGGGATAGGTACTACTTAGGGCCTTCCTTTATAGAAAAACTTACAGTATCCTTCATTCGGCCCCAAAGGATGGCAATGAGGAAACTCCTCTGGCCTTTGATAAATAAACCAATAAGTCAATACATTTATTGGCATTATGTGAATTATCTTTTTCTCTTCCTTCACAGCACTTAAGAGGCATCCCCCTAGAAAGAAAAAAAAGTGAAAAATATAGTCTGTCCTCATGGAACAACTTTTCTCTCCTTTACAGCACTTACCTCAGTTTGTATGGTTTGTGGAGCGAGACTATGTCTGTTTTCTGTCCACTTTGATGTCCAAGGCACTTGAGCAGAGACCTGGCACAGAGCATGTGCTCAGTAAGTATCTCTTGAGTGAATGAATGATCACGAAGGTGGCCACAAAAGAAACATGTCTTCAGCTAATCATAGTTTGAGAAATAACTCACATGAGCCCAAAGCAAACCCCATATACTCCATCTTAGACATCTGATACCTGACTAGGCATAGACATCCAGGCCTTCATTATTGCTGTGCAAAGCCTGAATTACAGGCTTCCCGTGGCCTCGTGTCAAGCCTCAGCTCTGGCCACGGCGAGCCCTGTGGTCGAGAAGATGGATTCCAGTGCAGCCCACAGGGCTTGAGGCTTATATGGCCTTCTGACCACCCAAGCATTCTGCAGGGACTTTGTTCAGGACAGACAGAATTGTGACTCATCTCTGGACAAGGCCCTTGAAGCCTGGAAGGAGGGAAAGTAGCCGACTCACCCAAGAGACCAGGAGGAACTTTTCAGCTGAGGCCACAGAACCCCCAGGGGGTGGTCCGGAGGCTGCCTAGCACCGATGGCGATATTTCTTGCTGGGAACAATATCGCTCCACACCTCAGCTACCTTTTTGGCTTTGGCTTCCCAGTGGTGAGGCTCTTATTAAATTTGGGATTACCATGTGTAAAGCACAGTCTGAATTTTGTTTGCTCTGCCATGTAACTTGCCTTTCCAAACACTCAGTCAGAGCTGCAGTTAATCTACTGACCACAGGCTTAATCGGCAGGTGGCCAGGAGGCCCCACCAAATTCCTCCTGACCCTTTGTTACCTGGCCTGGAAGGGAGAGACCCCTTGTTTGGGAAGTGTTTCTCCTCCCCCCGAACATTTTCAGTATTAAGAGTCTTTTGTCACCATAAATCTGAAGCAGGGGATTATGACGGGTAGGCTGTCACCCAGATTGTTTCTTGCAGGGGATAATGGGAAAAGTTTGCGGGCTGGCCTAATGAAACCTTTATTCAGGGGACAATACCGTTTCCATTAAGCTAAAGCTCAAGCCTCAACAATGCCTCAGAACAAACCCAATTTGAATATTTAATTTGCGATGGAAGGGGCTGAGTAAACATCTCTCTCCCCTCAGCCCCTTTTGGGAGACCCCTTGCAGCAAATCTGAGGAAGCTTCCAGAGTCGTTAATATCAGGTTAGCAGCTATTATTGCCAACATCAAAAGTGGAAAGATCTAAATCTTTAATTTTCCATTGACATCAAGGAATGTTTAGTTGTAACCGCTCCCCCCCCCCCAAAAAAAAACCAGGAAGGGAATGCTAATCATATAAGCGACCAACTAGAATCTGTCTGTTTTGAGCCTTCGGGCAATGTAGACTTTTGGATGAGAGTTCTCCCCACCCTACCACCAAGCCCTAAGAGAAAGAAACACCTAAATATGCTGGATCATTTTTTTAACATGGCTGCAGTGATGTCAAATGCACTGTTCGGAGAACGGAATTTTCGGTGTGTTCCTCCTCTACATGGCAACCAGGCAGCGAGGAGACAGGCCCTTGAGGGATGGGGTTGTGTGTGGGCGCCTCTGCGCTGAGAGTAGGCTTGCCCGAGAATAATTCCTCTGCGGCTCCCTGGGAGTTTTCTTGTCCCTACCCATGGCATGTCCGTGGATTCTTGGTTTCCTTTTGGCCTCTTGCTCCCTGGGGGACATGTCCTTTGTTCTGCCCTCCCAGCGATGGTAATGGGTCCTCACGAGTTTATGGGCTGGCTCTATTTCCTCATCTCTTCTGCTCTCCTTAATTTTCATAGTCTCTACCGATGGTACAGATGATGAGAAGCCACTTAATCACTGTACGGGGGTGAACCTATCACACTGACACACTCAATTTCTCTGTCAAAAACCTTGGCTTCTCCCTTGCCAGGAAGGAAGGGCAGGGAACACAGGGAAGGAATGTCTCTGGTGTTGCTGACCCAGTGGCCACTGAGCCTCACCTCGGCCCAGGTGAGCAGGCCACAAGTGACCTCATGTGGGAGAGGCAGCTGTGGTCACAGTGCTGGATACCAGGTGAGACACTTTAACTAACTTCCCAACATTCATTCCTGGGGTTAGCCATCAAGTCCCAAGACAAAGAAAGCATTTCAGGTGATTTTAGGGACTGGTCACCAGCAGCACCTAACCGCGACCACTTGGAGTCCTTGGAGGCCAGAGTCCCAAGAAAGCTCCTTTGCAAGCAAGTAGAGTGTGTGTGTGTGTGGCAGGAGATGAAGGCTTGGCACGTGACTTCTGAGGGGTGGCTGACCTCTGCTCTGTCTGCGGTTTGGGCCTCAACCTGGCCACATCACGTGCACGGAAGCCTCAGCAGGGCCCTTGGCTCGGACACGGCTCTCCACTGTTGCTTTGCCCCAGTGACTCTACTGGTCCAACCGCTGAGCCCTGGGGATGCCCACCTTCTTTTCCTCTGCAGCCAAATGAACTGAAAAGCCTCCTTTCCAGCTGGGCCTTCCCTCTGGGCAAGGGTCTCACCGGCAGAACGGCCAGGGTTCATCGGGGCACACCATTCCCTCAGCAGAAATGGTGATGGGCCAGAGATGGCTGGGCAGGGCATTCTACCTCTCTGAGCCTCAATCTCCTCATCTGTTGCAAAGCAGATGATATAACAACAAGGTCAGAGGGTGGATGTGAAGATGAGGAAGGGTTAGGGAGATGGTAGCAATGTAAAGTGCTCAGCATGATGCCTGGCACACAGTAAGTGCTCAGTGAACGTGAGCTGCAATCCTTAGTTGAGGTTTTCTTTCCTTTAAACAGTCCCAGGGTTGTAGGACATGTGATCGCTGAGGACAACTTTTAGAGGTGTTCATTGGGAGGTTTGTAACATTTCTGCCAATTCCTGAATGCAGCCTAGAAAAAAGGGTGGAGATGGGGACAGAGGTGTCCTGGGCTGGTTCATTCCCAGCTGGTTCCCATTCTCCTCAGAGCAGCAATAGAGAAATCAAGATCATGTTACTCCCCTTCTTAAGATCTTCCAGAAGATTCCCACTAAAATAAAATGCAGCTTCTCCTCCATGGCCTACAAGGTCCTACACACTCTGCCTCATACCATGCACTTGGCATGCGCTATGCCCGACCCACCCAGGCTCTGCATTTTTGCTTCTGCCTCAGGGCCTTTGCACTCTCTGTTGCCTCTGCCCAGAATTCTCTTCCTTTCAATCTCCAAAGCTTGGGTCTTTTTTGTCATTTATGTTTCAACTAAAATGATTCCTCCTTCAAGAGAGCTTCCTTGACCTTTTATCTAAAGGAGGTCCAGTCACTTTCTAAAATAGCAACTCATTTTATTGTCTTCAGCAGACCTTCCTGATTTGAGCCAGCCTTATTTGTGTGCATGTAGATTGCCTTTCTCCCCCCGCACTAGAATGCTGCTCTGTGAGGTCAGGGACTTTGTCTCTCCGGTTCACAACTCTCCCCTAAGTGCCTGGCTCCTGTTAGGCTTTGATGAACCTCTATGGGATGAGTGGATCTTTACCTCATTTAACCCCACATTCCTGCAAATCAACATTTTCTGAAATCACCCTCTGCGCCTTAGCTTATGAGCCGCCTGCCCTGGTAGGGCCTTCCATCCCACTGCCACCACTTCAAGGCCCACGACAAGTCTGGCCTCCTCTTCCAAAGTGTACTTGGAAGTACACTTTAACTCTAGCAACCCTTCTGCTAGTCCTTCCCTACGGATCTGCATTATTTGAGGACGTGCTCCATCTCCCTAGGAGTTTGTAAGTGCTGCGTGGGCCTCATTCTCTTATTCCCATACGGGCAGGTGTATGCACTGTCCAGTCAGGAGAGCCCTCCGGGCCCCAGATAACATTGTAAAGCTATTAAGTGGCTTTTGACACTGGTATTCTCCCATTTCTGTTCTTCCCCAGGTCCTGGAGTCCCTTAACTTCCCCTAGGTTCCCAGTGTCCTCTCTCCCCCCACCCCCCATTTTACTTCCCCATCCCCACTAAGGCCTGTTCTCAGGTCTTTCACACCAAGGACCATGACAATGTCACCTCTGCCAAGAAAAGCCCTGTTTTAACAGTACTCCCCACCTTGAGCTAAGGGGAAGATGTCCTGTTGGTGGAATTTCAGTATTAGTAACACATTTCTTTCCCACCCAAGAGCTTTCCTGTGCTCTTTAAATCTTGTCACATAGGGAATTACTTGCCCTGCATCTGCTGAGCTCAGTGGGGCCTTATGACCAGGAAAGAGGCTGGTCTCTGACCTCCCTGGGTTTTTCCCTTAGTACCCCTGAGTGCTGGATGCCTAGAAAATAGTGTGAGTGAACTGTGATATCCTGGGGGTCATATCCATAGAAAGAATAGAAATGAGCTGCTAGTCCTACAGCCTCATCCTGTCTGGGCACTGCCACCTCTCTCCGAGCGTATCAGAGGATATTAGGCAAGGCCCATCTGGGGGCCCAGGAGGCATCAGGATATGAAGACCCCTGTTCCCAAGTGCCCGTGAACTTGCAGATCATGAAGCTGGGAGTGGTGCGTGTGGAGGTCCCATCCTGCCTGTCGTCAGTGCTCTCACACCTCCACATATCCCCGGCCAAGTGGAGCAAAGGGGCTTGCATTCCTAATGCAGTCGGTTCAGACTTTTGTGCTGACCAACCCGATCTTCACTCGAAATCCTGCTAGTTGTAGGTCAAGCCCAGACTTTGAATCTTCCTCCTTGTCACTTGTGTCCCCAGTCCACACTGCCATTTCTTCCACCAGGACCACCACATTACAGGAGCCTCCTAACTGGAATCTCCACTTCCTCTAAACTACCCTCCATTCAGCATTCGGAGTGAGCGTTAAAAAAAAAATCTCCAATCGTGTCATTCCCGCTACTCCAAACTATTCCATGGCTTCTCATCAGACTCGAGATAAAAATCCAAACTCAGTTGGTCCTGTACAGTCTGGCCCTTGTGCATCCTACATCCCTCCTCCCAAGGCCCCCTTTCACTCCTCAGGGGCACCAGCTCTGGTGGGGCCTGCCTTCTTCATTCTTCCCTCTAAGCTCCTCAGCCCCACCATCACTGCTTTGCATGACTGCTCCTTCCCACAATGGAGACCCTCAGGGAGGCTTTCTGCATCCATCCTGTCTGAAGTAAGGCCCCTCTAGAATTCTCTAAGACCCTATCGGTTTTTCACAGAATTTATCACAATTTATAACCATTCTATAAATGCACTGGCACATTTACTGTTTAGAATGCAGGCTACGTGTGGAGAGCAATTCTGTCTTTCTCACTAGGGTCTAGCATCTAATGGGGTCTTTTTGTTCACTATTAGATCCGCAGCACCTAACAGGGTGACCAGCACCCTAAACATTTATTAGATAAGTGGATACAAATGAAGGCTCTAGGGCCCCCACTGCTTTTGAAATGACCCCAATATCCTGTCTTGCTCTCCCCCCAGATTCAGCCTGCAACAGAGCAAGGTGGGATGTTGGGGTCATTTCAGAACCTCACAAGACAAAGCCTACTTAGAAGTACTCAGTATTCTCTAGGACCAAGCTAATGCAGGACAACTTTTCTTGGCAGTATCAGGGAATGCTGATTCCCCGAGATGATGAAAATCTCTGGCCCTGATAACGGAAGGTCTTTATCTTGAATACTTCACAATTTAGTGTGAAACGGGAAATTAAATTCTCTAGTTCAGAGAGGAGGAAAGTGATGCCCAGAAAGTAAGTAGCTTGCCTGAAATCACCAGTTTGTTACTGGTACAGCCCGGGCTGGAATCCAGTTATTCTGATTCTGACTCCATTGTTCTTTCTCCTGTAGCTTATTTTCTCTTGTGTCTTCCAGGAGCCTGAGAGTGGCTTACCTCAAAACCATTTATTAACTCATGATTCCGTGAGTAGGAACTTCGGGCTCGTTCTCAGCTGGGTGGTTTTTCTGCTGGCTTACCTGGCTCACTCAACGCAGTTAGAGTCAGCAGCTAGTCTGCGAGGGGCCGTTAGGTCCTGAATGCCATCACTCACAGGGCTGGAATAATGCGGACAAATGGGCTCCAGGTGTCCGGTGTCTAGCAGGATAGCCCGCGCTGGTAGCCGGCTTCCAGAAGTGTCAAGAGAGAGGAAACTCCACCGTGCGAGAGATTTTCAGATCTGTTTCAACTCCCAAGTTCCTAATGCCTCACTGGCCAAAGTAAGCCAAATCAAGGTGAGAATCAAGGGTGGGGAAACAGATTTCGTTTCTTGATGAGCAGAGCTGCAAAATATCGTTTTGTTTTCCCAATCTACCGCAAGGGTGGAGCCCGATGAACCCCTTCAGTATCATATTCATGTTGAGAATATTGTAACCCTCCTATGGTTTATCTAGTCTGTTGGGGGGGGCGTGCAGAAAAGGAGGCTGAGGCTAGAAAAAGCCCCCGGCTGTGAGGTGAGGGAAAAACACAGACAGCAGGCTGGAGACTCTGAGGCCTCAGTCCCCCAGCCCAGGTGGTCCTACGGAAGTGGGCTGACCCAAATACCTGGGAAGAGAGGAAAACACCTCAGACAGCTTAGGAGCTGTGAGCTGTCTCATTCTTGTTGGCTCTTGGCATCATGAGATGCCACTTATATAAATGGTTTGGCCAAGAGAGAGAGAGGGAGTGCATTCCACTTAAAACATAGAACGGTCAGGGCTGTGCCCTCTGCTCCCAAAAATAAAGCCTATAAAGGAAAATGAAGGCTAATGCCCCTGGAGGTGAAACCACAGGTCAGGTGGGCAAAGCTTTTAAATGTAGTGTCTTCTGTATTGGGAACAGCATGGTGACATTCCCCCAAGCTCAAGGAGAGCTTGGCCATCAGGAGGCAGCTTTCACATCAAGGCAGTGATGGGCTGAGCTCACTTTCCGACCCTAACAGAATCATGCTAAACTTCCGAATTTCTCACATTGGTGGGCTGCGAGCAATAAAAAGCAAGAATTTCATTTAAAAGCGGTGTCCTTATTCCGGATTGAGTAGGTAGTTTTCACCGGTGTTTTCAGATCCCTCCGCCAAACCGTCCCTGTGGACCCGGCCCAGGCTGGTGAGGTGACAGCGCCCACCCGGAAGGCAGAGGGGCTTCCAAACGAGGTGAGGGAGGGACGCTGCTCTGAGGACTTTTTCTTGTATTTCCAGACAAATTAAAAACCTCCTTACCAGCCATTCATTCCGAGGAGGCCTCTTCCTTCCTCCACAGGGGGGCTGCAGTGTTGGAAGGAGATCGGATTCTGGGAGGCTGGGCCTCCCGGGGCTCTCAAGGAGGGGGAGCCTGCAAGAATGGAAAGAGAGAGGCCCTAACCCTGAAGAGATTGGCAGGCAGGGAGTGGGGGCAAAGTGCAGCCCAGGTCACTGGGAAAAAAGAAATCTCAAAGTAAGGGAGTGGGGGAAAGTTCCACTTCCAGCCTAATTATGAAAGAAGCCTGGGTAGAGAGGGGCGGGAGAGCCCAAAGGAGCGAGAAAGGGGAAATGAGACGTTGCAGAGAGCAGAAAGAGATTCTCAGGGGGCACGGGCTATTGAAGGAGCTCAGGCAGGGAAAGGTGTCGCCTCTTCAAATGCGGACCGGTTAATAACTGATTTTGAGAGACCTGGAAGCACATTTGCCTGGGACTCCCAAAAAGGGAGGGCAAAATGCCCTATTAAGGGTGGGACGAATTGATTTCCCAAAGAACAGCACCATTTCCTCCAAATGCCCTCTGCAGTTCTCCTTTATCTGCCCTGGAGGCGGCAGGTGACCTCTGCACAGGCTCCTGGAGGCGCCTTTGTTCTGGGCATTCTGCAGCCGCTCCTCCCCCACCCCTTGCACCTGGGCAGCAGACTCAAAATGCACTTGTCCACCCTTGGCTGGCTCACAGGGAGGGATGGGCGGTTGCCTTTGTATGGGAAACGCCACGAGTCCTCCAACTCTTGTTTTCTCTTCAGCTTGACACATTCGCTGATGGTTTTCCTGTTCCTTCTGACAGCCACAGAAACCTACTCCCGGGGAAAAGGGAGTTTAGCCTGCAATACTTTATCTAGTGAGACAAGTTTGTGATTGGGACTACCCAGACGGGCAGACCCTCACTATTCAGGGCAAGAGCCCTGCCATTCAGAAACTCGGGTCTGCCCTAGAATCCCAGGTGGTCCCTGCTGAGTCCTAATCCAGTCCCTCTGAGGTTTGCTAATTTAATTGTGTAATGGTCCACACCTGAGACATTCCCTTAACTATCTTTAGGACATTACTTGGCTTAAAGGAAAGACTAATAAGAGTATTAAGACAGGGACTTAGTGAAAGCTTTTGTCATCTCTAAAACATCTGAGTCAAGCAGAAGAAAACTGGGGGTAGGGGGAGGAGGAGGCGACCTCCAAGTTAGAAAAAGCAACAAGAAGTAATTAAAGTTTTTGCTAGGTGAGTCTGAAATATGTATTTAGCCCTTGTAAATTAAATACGCTGGGTTTTTAAAGAGCGATTTCCCCAAACATCTATTATTCACATCAGTAGGGCAGACGGTAAGCCACTGTAAGATTTATAGAAACTAAAAGACTTCCTATGCCAAAGGTTAATGAAAGTGTAATTTGAATCATGAAATCTTTATGTGTCGGCTCAGTTTACACCGAGGGCTCATTAAGGATGCTTTTGGTTCGGCGGGCGGAGGGTGACGTCACTGCGGGTATTTAAATGGGCGGGGCGAGGCTGCACGGCGTGTAATTCTTTAAAAATATAAAAGCCTCCTTCTTTCCTTCTGTCTCTCCAGCTGTAACAACTTCACTGACTGTCTTGGTTCCACCCCGAGGATTTCACTGAGAGAACACGTTAGAGGGAATCAGGAAGCAGAGAAAAGGTCACAAATAAGCACCTCAGGAACAATGAAAGCTTTTCTCTATGCAGCAGTGGGAGAGTTGCTAGAAAAACTGGAAAGGTATTAATCAGAAGTGGCTATAAATCCTCTGGAGTTTTGCTCTTATAAAACTCCTCAGAGAAAGTCTTGAAGAAAATGCAGGTCAAAGCCCAAAAAAGCTCTTGATCAGAGATTGCTGGAGGAAAATCTTCCCAGACGCCTTTAATAGGCAGCAATCACCCCAGGAGTGGGGAAGCCAAGTACGCTTGAAACATGGTTGCAATTCCTAATAGGTCTTGTCACACTTAAGGCACTGCAAGCTCCATCCAACGAACAGCTGAAGCTAGCTGGCGATTCATAAAGCCAACAGTTTAAAGTTTATTATGATGAAAGCACTTAATGACAGCCATCGCTAGGGGCCCATCATTTATAAAGCTGTGCTGAGTATTAGACATGTAGCATGACCACCAATTTTATGTCACAATTGCTACCATAAAATGACCTTTGGTGATTTTTGCTGCATGTGGTGGACAGCTCTTCCTTCACATTAGTGCTCTGTGGCTTTCTTTGCAGACTATTATGCTGTCTAAAGCTTATTTGGCACTGTCGTGAGCCTCAACCCTTGTTATTACCCCGAAGGCCTGTCTAAAAAAAAAAAAAACCAAAAAAAACACACAAAAAACTCATGCTATATTACACCACTCCAATAATTTACAGTTCTTACCAGCCTTGGTTAGTGTAATATTTTAATGCAAATATGCTATACCATTGCATTTTACTAAAAAAAAAAGTTCCCAAGCATGTGGCTAGGACAATATCCATATGATGGCAATTCACTGAAATCAGCCTCTGATTCCCTGGTCAAGTCTCACTGTATGGGCACTCTTTTCCCTGGGGGGTTAGAACACCTCCAAAGGGGGGGGAGATTAATTAAACTTCCCTTGAGAAAGAGATTAAAAAAAAAATCCTATGTGTGATAAACCCACCTAAGGCAGAAACACCAATTCTTACTTCCTTACATCCCATCCCAATGCAAATTTCCATCTGAGTAACATTATTTAATTAGGATTCCATTTTCCAACCTGCTTTGTGTAGTTAGAAAGTGTTTGAATACCCGGCCACTTTACTGCTCTGATGTAAAACGCTGCTGAAAAAAAGTGGTCTGTCCATGCTTACACTACCTTTAAATTGTGTATATAATTTTATAAATGATATAAAATCTGCTTCTAGTCCCTGAAACACACACACACACACACACACACACACACACACACACACATGGCACACTGCAATTTTGGAAAGATTTAAAATATGTGATTTCTGCTGGTACCTACTGTATTGGGTTTTATATAAAGCTTTTTCAATAAGGTAAATTGTTACATGACAAACTCATCTTCCACCATTATCATCTGCTGTTTGTGTTTAACAACAGGAGTGCCGCTCTAACAAAACTGTTGTAATGGCTGTACAAATTACTCAGCTGAAAGCTTTTCACCAAACAAAACAGTATTAATCAGCAGTTCTTATGAAGGTGCTAATTAAAAACAATTTTCTTCCTCAGTTTGCAATACTAAAGCCATCTTCACTTGCACATTTTCCAATATACAGCTACTGTACTTGCTCACACTTCAGGCCCTCTATTAACTATTGAATCTCCTATTAGCCATTTTATTACATTTCTGTTTACAGGCTTGTTGACATTTTAAAAGTCACAGTATGATCTGTTTTATCTATTAAAAAAAGTATTAATTGAAAAGTCAGGGACAAAAAAGGCAAAATATAGCCTCCAAATGCAGGCTTCCAGGGCGGAGAGCACAGTGAGCTTTTAGCTAGAGCCTAGGCAGTAAGCTTCCTGGGTAAAACAAAGTCTGAGAATGAAAAGTGGCATTTCAAGCTTAATGGTTTGTCAAACACCAAAAAGCTCCTTCCTGATTTGGAAAGAGTCCACTCGGGAAAACATATTTGCCCTGTCTAAATTCAGTTTCTAAGGAGACCCTGACTTTGAAATCAATCTTTCTAAACTATGAGATACACTCTGCATAATTATGACATTTCATGCAGTCTGAACTCAGGAGATTTTGATCTGGGGTGAGGAGTATACCTGCAATCTGGAAACTGGAGTCCCAATCTCGGGTCTAAACAGCTTCATCTCTTGTGTGTGTGTGCGTGTGTGTGTGTCCATACACTATGATTCCCTCCCCTGTGTGGGTGTCCTGCCCTATATCCCCTACCAGAATCCAGTGAAAGGGTCCTGTCGGACAATGCCACCCAATTGTTTGGCATGGATTGGAAACAGGTCGAATGCTGACTAAGCATAAAGACAAACTCCATGGAAGTTGGGTTGAGGGAAGGGATCGGTCTGTTCCTATTAAACAAATAAACAAAAGCCTAACCCTTAGGAGAAGGTATGCTCTACTTTGGTAGTGGGAAGAAGGAAAAAACAACAACAACAAACCCACCACCACCACAACCTCCTGCCTATGGTGTTAAAACCAGCTTCTCCAACAGTCAAAAGCAGTTAACTAGTTCAGGACAGACACCTGGCTGTTGAAATAGGGCTCCAGAGGGCCACTAATCCTTCCATTCACTCAGTTAACTGCTGGATCCCCCAAATTGATTCAACAGGTATGCCTTGGTAAATTCAGCCCATACTGAAGCCAAAGGGAAAATCAGCAAGGGGTGGGCAGCTCTTCTCTGAAAACACCCGAGGAACCAGCCAGAAAAGCTTTTATGGCCCCGACAAGTTTTCTGCTGAATACTGAGCACCTAAATTACCCTTCCCTAATGGAAGTTACATTTTCATGCTCAAAAAGCCGACAAAATACACAATTTATACAAAATAGCATCAACCTCTTAGGTAGTCTTTTCTAGCACTTTTATCCCAATTCACAGCATATATCTTGCTATAAAATAAAATATATTTCTTATAACCAAGTTGTATGTGGCTGTTCATATCACCGCATTAGAACTGAGCATGGGTGATACGGGAAACATTCTTACATCCAGCCCAATCTACTTAGTAGGATAAAGGGAAATCATGAGTTTTATCAGGGGATTCAGGTACATGGAGAAGAGGAATATCATAATAATTCTAATGATTTCCTACGCAGACAGGCTTCCTTTTGAAACAAACACAGGCATAATTACCTAATAGATAATTATGGAAGGGGGTATTTCAATTGCAATTATATGACCCAATAATGATGCATAGAAATAATGCTTAATCATAAAGTTCAAAAGAAATGAAGATGGTAACTTTTCTAAAGCAGATGTATTTTTTCCTTCTCAATATTGGCATTTCATTAAAAATTTGAGAAAATAAAAACACTTTTAAATTCTTCAATAATACACAACATGAGTTTCTCACAAACTTCCAAAGAGCCTGGACTAGAGATATTTCCAGGTGAGGATCCCATAAAGAGCAGATCTACGAAACCTTTAGTATTTTACAGGAGACTCTCTAGGTTTTAATCACACAATAAGCATACTTCTTTACTAGGTATCTTTTGGTAAGAACAGCTCAATTCTTACACCATGCACCATGTCTCAAGCTTAGGAAACTACACATACCGTTCTCAGTTATTTTTTTTAAAGAATGTATTACTACTAGCTCACTTTTTAAAAATAAAATTTCTCCCAAAGAAATAAATGCTGGATTTCTACACCCAGGACACACAAACGCAAATTAAACTCTTGCCAATTCATGTATTTTCGTGAGAAAACAAAGAAAATATTCTCTACATTTCCAAAGAAAAGAAACAGAACAGACCATCTTAGGTGGTACTATAGGGATGGGTTTTCTTTGTCTGGCAGATTTAGTTGCAGGTTTTCCAGAAGAAATCACTTCTGCTGTATTTTCACCAGTATAAATGGAACTACCTGTGTTGCCTTTTAAAACATTCCAAATTCTAATTTTTAAACAAGAAAACATGAAGCCAGTGTGCAACCTATACAGTCGCCAAAGGAGAGCTGCCACTAGCTGAACTACTCAGCTAAATGGCTGGTTTGCATTGCCCTGGTCTTTATCTAGCACTGAGAATAGACTGCTGTTTTATCCAAAGAGGAATAAATTGCTGTTATTGTGATGTTAGCCCATCACTTGGCATTGCAATTCAAGTTTTTGTGAGAAAGAAATGTATGATCTAACTGCGACTTGACCTATGCCTTCTGAGATCCATCTAGGTGCTCTAATGGAGCAGAAAGAGTGGTGAATACAAGGACATGCAAACTGATGGTGAAAAATTTGTTTGATGATAGAAGTGAGCAGAGAAGACGTTTGAGAGTGGCTGTTTTTATGACCGTTAAGTTTGTTTAACATGCAAAAGGATTTGCCCCCGGTCTCCCACCTATCCCTTTAATTGCAGCCCACTAAATACACGCTCTGCCTCGACTAAAGATAGGAGAATATAGAGCTAACCTACTAATGATATTACTGCTAAAGTGGGCCCAGATGATTCCTTACAGATAAACATCTGAATTTCCACAAAAGGCATTAGAGTGTCTCGTGGATGCACCAGGCAAGGATATGCTTGGGTTCCCTGCAGAAAAGTCATTCTCTCTTAATCCTAGGTAGCACCTAGTAAATGTTTACTACACACTCGAATCACAGCATACACCAATATGTGCTTCCTTTAAATCAGGTAATTGTGTGGTCGAGGTTTGAAAAACTCCCCCTGGTTGCAATCTAGTTTATTAGCCATTTATTCAAAATTTCTCTGGCAAGGACCTATTTTGAAAGAGGTCTGGAGAACGGCAGCAGTTAGATGTGAGCCCCGATAAAGGCTCACTTTTCATTCATAGTCAGAGCCTAAATGTGCTCTTCTTGTACCTAAACAGATAATAAGCACTCAGCACACTCCTCCTCCTTGACACAACACATTGAGACTAATCACACATAATTGGAGAGGAGGGGCAGAGGGTTGGCCACGCTATTGTGTCCAGAGGACAAACGGTCAGTTTATGAGGCTTTGGGCTGATGTAGTCATTTCTTATACATCCATAGGGAAAAAAAACATCCTGTTTAAAAGGAGAAAGAGAATGAGTGAGAGGGACAGAAAAAAAAAAAAAAAAAGATGGCAGATTTAATACAATTAATTTGAAGATGAGAAAGATAGGCTTTATTTTTTTTAACCAGGAAAGAATCATGATGTTTGCTGTGTTTACAGATTAAAAAGTACCACCACCAAAACAGAACAAAGACCAAGATCTTTTTTGAAAAGGGGGGGGGTGGGAATCACCAAAAGAAATTCTGTCTCAATTAGGGGATAAAAGATTTAGGTCTCTCCTGAGTCCAATTCAAATCTCAGGTTGTTTGTAGATGCGTAAAGACAAAGGTTTGGTCCAAGAAGAGCAGATGAAAAAAGGAGTCCAGGAAAGCTGGGGAATGATGTGAGTGAGGACAGGTGGGCCCCATAACCCACATGTGGAATGGGGCAGAGGTGGTGGGGGGTTCACAGATCTCAGGGAGCCAAAGGCTTGCTGCATATCATACCCATCACAGGTTTCTGTTTTTGTGACAATATGCCCTGTGCACTTGGTGTTTTCGTCTTTTGAGCAGCTTAATCTTCTATCCATTTTTGGTTAAAATAAGTAGAAGTGGGTAATGAAGGTTTTCTTCATAGACGTCCTGGTTCTCCTTTTGCAACTGAAAACAATCATAGAACAAAAAAAGGTAAGGAGACTCAGCTTAGGATTTTTTACCAGTAGTTTTTAATATTAAGTATAATGAAGACTTCTTACTTGAATATATTGTTCCGGTAAATAAATCGCAAAAAGGCAATGCAAAGTAATTCTCAGTGGCATTGGCAAGATAGGACTATGCATCCATCAGGCTGGAATCTTTCCTTGGGCAGGGGTAAGGAGGAGGGCAGGGTGCTTTTTCATAAATAGCCGGACCGCATTTGTGACCTCTATGAACTGTGGGGCACTTCAGTGAAGGGAGAACGGGAGGCTCGCTCATCTGCACCAGAACAGCCATTTGGTATAGAAGTTTCTGCTCTTGGTCCACTCTGTCTCCCACCCGCGCCCCAGGAACAAGGCAGGCAGGCATTTCCGATCATCTGGAGACTGGCAGCTCCCGGGTACAAGGGATGGGCTTCCGGGCCCAAGACATTTCAAAGGCTCTCCGGCTGCTTCTTGGGGGTTTTAATAGTAATGATAATTACAAAAATTTTTTTTTTTCTGAGGAGGAAAAGGTAGTCCAACAATTAGAGCTTCCATACCATTCAAGTGAGGTTCTGAGGGCCTTTCCACGGTGGATTTTAAAATCCAGTCAGAGTTTTCAAAGCTAGAGTAAGTACTCTTTTCCTCATTTGGCTAGAAGAATTTTAACAGCCATATTTGTATTTATCCTAGCAAACAGTAATTTGCTATTTATAAAGACAAAATTAACATTTTTGAAATTGGGGTTTTTGAGCCGTTAATTCATTTTGTATTGATAAGGATCGGAAAACAGGTATTTAATTATGCATGGACTCAATTCTTTTATTGTTTTGAATCAGATTACCCCCCTTCACCCCCGAAACTAAATGAATGGCTCCAAACATGACACTTTCCTGGATTAGTATAGGTCTAGGGCATATTACCTTGAATTTTTTGTGTTTCTTCTAAATCATATTCCCAAACTGTGACATACCCTCACTGTTAAGGACAAGGAGCAATGAGACTGCTTTTCCTTTCTTACTGGGGAACAGAAAGCCAAGCCCGTCTTTACTTTCTAATCCATTTTCGTAAGAAATGATGGTACAATCACTGAAGTAACTGCATTCTGTTTTCTTAGATGGAGTTTGCTTTGTTTACAGATGATTAGTTGTCTACCTTAGAAAGATCCTCTGGATTTGTGTTGCCACCAAAGTCGGGACTGTTAATTGTAAGCACACGGTCCCTTAACATCACTCTTAAAAAAAAAAAAAAAAAAAGACCAAGAAAATGGCTTCCCAAACTTCCCAATCCAAACCCACTAACCAGGACCTACCAACTATAAATACCTTTGTTGCCAGTTGCCCTAGTGATAGAAGGAGCTCACTGAAATATTTTACATAGGGAAGAGGGGGCCAAGCTAGCTCAATTCTTCCTCAGGGATTGGGGATCAGGGAAAGTTGATTACTCAGC
>NW_027397072.1:75260683-75320005 GCF_003265705.2 Callorhinus ursinus
TGTCTAGTGATTTATGGAACATGCTATGCTTAGCAGGGTAGTGTACTGCCTTGGAAATAAAAAGAGGAAGTTGCTGTCCCCCAGCCACTGACAATCTTAAGTTCTAGACAAAGGAGAGGTGGCCACTAAGGACTCCAATGTCCCCATACACCTCCAGTCTTGCAGGGAGGAGATGGAGGGTATCAGGCACAACGCTGAACATCACTGCTGGTGGAGAAACTCTTGCCTTTGCTCTCCTGATCTGTGATTGAGAAACTGAAAGCATTTGTTGTTCCAGGGGGAAGGTGAAAGGCATGGCATTGAAGCAGCCATCACCTGATCCCTGTAGCTCTAGCCTGACCCAGGACATTAGCCTGTTTTTGCCCCTTTGGGGAGAGGAGCCCACAGGCCGGTTGAGACCCTTCCCCTGCCAGGTAAAGCCCTCAGAGCCTTTCCTTTTATTCTGGGGAGGGGCTGCAAAAGGGAAAGCCTTACTCTAGAGTGGCAGGCAAGATTTGAGTAACACGCCATTCTCTTTTTATTTTCTGATCCTAAGCAAAGGGCAATCCCACCATCCAGAGGAGGTGATTTAACCCTTTCAGTTCACAAGGCATCTTTGCCCCCCCCCCCAGCACTGCCCCGGGGCGGGGGGCGGGGGGGGGGAAGGGGGAAGCTAAATGAAACCTTAGAGACCCCAGAAGAGTGAAACCATCTCCACAAAGTGAGGATCTTCTCTTGCCTGAAGATCAGATCCACTTTGCATATAATTTTTCAAATGTCAATATACTTCTATATTAGATCATAGTCCTGGGTAACAAAGAATGCTATTCCCATTTTCCCAGGAGAAAATTAAGGTCAGGCCTTTACTTTTCTGCATTCGCAACTTGTAAAATCATGACAAGTTCAAAGTCTTTTGCCCAGGTCAGACTAGCTCAGAGAAGGGAGATTTCTGTAAGGCACAAAATTACAGAAGTAATATATGTTATACTACTAAGTGTGATATGTTTTAGCAAAGGTGAGATTCCTAAAAAGTTTTCAGTGGAACACTTGCTTCTCAGTGTCCTATATTGCTCTATGCCTATAAATAATAAAAAGGCTGATAACATTGCTTTATGTAAGCAAGCTTAGAAATCACTCTCAGATAAGTGCTTTTGACCTAAATCTTGTAGCTCCTTGATCTGACATATAACCCCACAACTGTGAAATTCTGTATGAGATTTAACAGTCTCAAACTGCCAACTGACCCAGCCATAAAGCAAGCAGAGATAAAGATTTACAGTCCAACATGATACAATTAGACATTCACCTTCTATTTATTTCAGTGCAGCTGAGCATTTAACCTACTTAAAAGCCGAAGGTTTTTTCATTAAAATATAAATGCTTGTTTATCATTCATTCTATGCCACCTCCCCTGCATCCTACAAATTAGTCTATTATGAATGAAAAGATTAGTTTGTTTCAGAGAAAGGAGTAAACAGGAATGGTTTCTGTAAAATCCTGCTAGACATGCGAAGATAAAAGATGGCTTTACCACACAAAATAATCAGATACAAATAGCTGTTCAGAAGCAGCACACCTAAGGAGTACTTTAATCAAATATTTAGGTTACCTGCCAAAAAGACCATGATCTCTTCAAAATGCAATGCGGATTAAAGTGTTATCTAACACAAGCAGAAAACTAACCTTGGAGTGGAAGTTTGAAATGTGTTCATCATAATTTTCATGTCTTTGGATAGAGAAATCAGCTTTTTCAGCTAGATTGCAAAACTGGTTTAAAGTATTCCCTCGGCGTGGGGCAAATACCATTGCTTTCCCCTAGAATATTAAAAAGGAAATTCACACATTTTAAAACTGAAAGGCAACCAAACATAACAAACACTAGGTAAAGCATTTAATGTACTGCTCTCAGGTAGGAAACACAATTGTTCTTGAGATGTCCACACAGGATGGACATTCACAGTAAGAATAATTTCAAGGATAGATACACATCAAGTAAGACAAAATATGTATATTTCCTATTCAAATGTTGCTATGTTTTATCCTTTTCCAATCATGCATGTAACAAACAAAACATGGCTCGAAGTTGGTATTCTGTACAATGCACACCTCTCTTGGGTCCAATGGTTCAAACCATCAACTGCTTTTAGAGCAACTGGTCCACGGCAGTGCCACCCACCTGGAGACTCCTTAGCTGTTGCCAATGTGTCCCCAACACAGCTCCAGAGCATGTGGCAATGGATGCTTATAGATGTTAGTTTACTGTACCCTGGAAATTCAATACCAAGAAATCTTCCATATAGAGACAAGTAACAGCAATCTCTGTTAGAGAACTTTCATGTTTCAGCCCTGCCACCAGCCTTTTCTGTGACCATGCTGTCAGAGACAAGGCTCCAGGATCTTGGTTTCCAACTTCATTGAATCCTTCATAATAGTCATCATTAGAGCAAAGCAGCTCCTCACAGTACTCAAATGACTGCTTTTCAAAGAAAGTGGTATAATGAGGGTAAGCAGGCTTTTCTAAATAAACTGCACAACCTCATGAGATTGTTGTAGTGGGGAGAATGGATGGTCTTGAATAAGCTATACACTGGATTTCAGAAGACCACTGGACATGAAACTCCGCGATGTCCATTTGCTAACTCCTGGATGCACATGGACTTTCCCTCGCCCTCTGATATGTGCACAGAACAGCTGAACTTCAGAATCTTCTTTTCTTATTGTTTAAAAGATGACTGTATGCTTCTGTTAACCTCAAGGTTATACTTCACTTCTATGAAATGCCACTTCAGGTTTTGAGGGAATCATGAAAATATATCCCAGTTTCTTATGAAAGGTGGTTTCTCATATATTACTGCCAACTATTTATTGAGCATCCAGTGCATGTCAGGCTCTGGGATAGGAACTCTATTTGTCTCATTGACTCTTCCCACCACCCAACAATGTAGGTATGATCAGCTCCATTTTACAGGATGCTCTGAACGGTTGAATAGTTGACCAAGATGACACAACCGGCAAATGACTGGAAACATACCTGCCTCCGATGCTGATGCTCTTTCCACCTCATCTCATTGCGTCCTTATTAGTAATAGTGATGGTAATAATAATAATAATAGCTACCACTGTGCGAGGTGCTTCATGAACCTTCCCTTTCATCCCATCAACCATTTTCTCAACGACCTTGTGAAGCAGACATTACATTTTACAGATGATTAAACATGCAGCGAAGGCTTTGAAGAATATGAGGATATGTGGCAGAAAGGGTTCTGGGCTTAAAAAGTCTCCACCATTACACAGCTGTCACCTCAGGAAAATTAGAAAGAAAAAAAAAGCCATGGAACTGTTGAGCTAGAAGGGACCTTGGGGATGACATAATCCAATCTCCTCAGTCACCCCAGCTGACCCATCAAGGTTTCTCACTCATGAAATGGGAAGAACAAAGTCTGCCCCCCGCAACTCCATCAAGTCATGAGGATCAAATGAGGTGATGAATGTGAAAATAATTTGAAAAGCAAGGTTATGTAGATGTAAGACTAGAAACATCTCCACCACTTAACAGCGCTGGAAAGATTTTATCAGGTCTCTCTCCCTCTCCCTCTTCCCCTCATTTACCTGCAAGAAAATACACTGATACAGTGTCCTGGACATCACGTGTGTTTTCATACTGTGTTTACACAGACATGTACACACCACTCAGGCACATAATTATAGCAGCACCAATCATACCACTACACTTAAGGTTCTGTCAGCTTTTCCAATATTAATTGCTATTTTCAGGTGTTTTTCAAACTTAGCAGCAAAAATTCATTTTGATGTGAAACTATATATAATACATGGTCTCGGCAGGGGAGCAAAAGTCTTCGTTAAAAAAAAAAAGGAGGTAATACTAGTAGGTCATTTTAGTCATTTCTAAGAGCTGGTTGCCATTCTAGGTTTTTGAATAATGGAAGTTGTTTTATTTTAAAGTCACCTGCAAAAAATTCTTACAGTTACAATTGAAGAGTTGATTTTTAGTAGCTATTATCTAAGCTATGTATCATAATGTTTACAGGGCTATAGGGCTCTTGGCTGGGCTGGTGTTTACATTTATGAGTCCATGCTCCCCACACCCCTAACCCCTTGTTGGTAGGGTGAGCTGTAGGGGGACCCAGCTAAGCATATGGCAGCCCCCTCCACCCAGACATCTCTCCTTCTCTAGGTCTTCTTCTAGCTTACCTGTCCTTCCCTAACCACCCTCTAGAATAGCAGCTGCTTCCCCATTGCTCTCCACTCCCCTCCTCCCTTTACCTTTGTTCTGGGCGCTCATCGCCACTAACACACCTTATATCCTTGTTTGTGATCGCTGGTCTCCTCCAGCTGGAGTGTACGCTCCATGACAACAGGATCGTCTAATGTTTTATTCACTGCATTTTCTCAGTGCCTAGCATATAATTGACTCTCAATCAATACTTATTGAGAGAATAAACTAAATCCAGATGTTGCAATAATTTGAGAAATGCAAGTCTTTGGGAATTCAAAGGCCACATTCTATTGCTTATTCTTTAGCAAAGATTTTCTGCAAGAAGCTTTTACAGAGTCGGTAGCTCTGACGGGATTTCGGAGGGCAGCATTCTGTGCACAATACTGTACCCACAACAAGGAGAGAGAATGAGCAGTAGTTTTAATTTCTAATTACTCAGTTATGGGTTTTAAAATGCTTTCTTTTTCATTTCATTGAATACAGACACCTTTGAGATGTGAATCAATATTTAGGAGGGACAATAGTACATCGTCCATTCATTCAATAAACAGCCACTAAGTGCCAGCAGCTACCCCATAAGGAATGGCTTTAGAATTCCCCTTGTCCCCAGTGGAGCAGGACACTGGTACAATCAGAGAAATATGCCCTACAATCTAGGCTGCAAAAATCAAAACAAGAAAAAAATATATAGATTTCAGATTAGCCCATCACTTTAGAAAAATTATTTTCAATTTACCAAAGCCCAACTTTCTAGGCATTTGAAGTCATAGAATCATCTTAAACTCAGAATGAACACTCAATTGAACGTAAAATTTTGACTGATGGGCAGAAATTTGAGAGAATTCATTTATCCCTGGAGAGGAGAGAGGAGTAGTTCCACTAAACAGCAGTGATATTGTTTACATCATGAGCTCAGTTGTTGTTATTTTCCTAGACTAATCTATACTCATATATTAAAGGGTGTGTACTTCTGGAAAAAATAAGTATGCTTCAGATTTCTTTTAAAAGGAATATGCTATGCCAGTGAAATGCCTTTATTTCTGTTTCATTTCCAGGCAACCAACTATTAAATGCCAATTACATGTTTAAGCTTATGTTTATTCTTTCTTTACCTGGTTTCTGAGATGCCGCCTTTGCCTGCTTCCTCCCCTATGTCTCTCTCAACCCCCTTCCATGGCTTCTCCACCTGCCCCCTTGATTGTCAGTGGTCCCCAGGGCTCTGCCTACTTTTTCTCCCTGTTCTGTACAATTCTAGGCAATTGTACCAAAGTCCATGGCTTCAGCTCTCAATGATACATCAACACTCCCAAGTATATATCTACAGAACCCACCATAGTCCAGGGCCCACCCATGTTCTCAGGTGCCTCCTAGGTTTCTCCGAGGGGACGTTCTGCAAGTACTTTTAACTTATTCTGTCTACAGTGGAACTCAGTACCTTCGGACCCAAACCCCAGATTAGACACCCTGTCCCTGGGATGCCTCTGCTGACACTCCTGGCCTCCACGCTGTGGCTCCTCCCTGCCAGGCACTTCCGCCCTCCGCTTCCATGGCTCACCCACACCGCTGCTATCTCCTTAACACACCGTCAGGTAACTGCTCGCTCGTTTGTCTCTCATGCGGGACGGCGAGCTCCTTCAGGGCAGGATCACGTTGTATCTTACTCTATCCCCAGGTCCTAGCACAGCCTCTGCATCTGAGAAGCACCCAGTAAATGTCTGCTGAATGAACTCCTCAGTGAATATCTGCTCAGTCCCCTCCTCTCCACCCTTGGATCTCCTCTCTCCCAACTGAAAAATTCCATGGACAAGTTGGTCCACGGTGGTGCCCTGAGGAGCTCTGCTGCTTTCAAGCTCTCTCTTACACCACTGCAGCCTCTATGCTGGCCAGTGTGATCTTTCTAGAACCCACACCTGACTATACCACTGCTCAAACACTTTCAGTGGCTCTCTAGTACCCATATAATAAAGACCAGTCTCTTCATATAGTATCTTCAGCCTTTCATAAAATGGCACCCCAAACTAAGTCTTTCACCTCATCTCCTGCCCCTCCCAACCCTAACCCCCAAACCACACAGATTCTCACACTCCAGCTACAGCAAACTTCTCTTGTTGATCCCAAAACACAACATGCTTCTTCATACTCTGTACCTGTGAGCGCCGTTCCCTCCTTCCCTCTTCTAGTCCCCTTCCCTGAAGCTTAGAATGCCCTTCTTACTTTTCAACACCAAAGTCAAATGCCACTGCATGTAGAGAAACATTCCTCAGGCAGTCAGTCACTCTTTCTGGTATGCCCATCACATTGCGTTGTAATTTCTGGTAGCTCAGGCACTAATCTGCCCTACTAAATGGAGATTCTCCTAGTGGTCATGATCCATATTTATACCCGCACCTCACATTCCCAGTACAGTGCCAGGTAGTGAGTAGTTGCTCAACAAATGCTTGTGGCATCAAGACAGAGTCCAAACCCTTGAGTATCTCCCATTCTATTGAAGGTATAAATTAGAAAGATTGTCAAAACAAATATGACCACCACACTATGACCCAGGGATGGGCTGTTATAAGCCGTTTTGCACTGTCCACTGTGATTCCACGTGTGTGTGTGTGTGTGTTACATTTCCACAATCAGATTATAAATTCTTTGGGGGCAGAGACTCAGTACTACGCATGCTGAACAAGCACCTAGGTAGATTTCAGGAAAGAACTTCTAGAGCTAGGCCCTGCTCTGAGGGTCTTAAAACCATCTGGGGACTCTCTATTCCTACAAACGCGAGAGGCAGGTATGGCTGAATACAGATTCTCACCAAGAACAAGGGAGGGTTTGTTGGGCCTGTGGCCCAGCAAGCAGACAGGAACAGAGGGTCCCTCCAGCACCATCTCAGTTCACTGCCCTGAGCCCACACTCACAAGGCATTTCCTTGACATAAGCAAAAACAGAGGTTTGTACAGATGTGTGCAGAGATGTTGGATTAAAAAAAGAAGAAGAAGGAAATCTCCCTGCTCTTCTAAAACCAGAGCCCATGATTTACATTTATAGCCCTCCTTGCATACAGGTGGGGCTCCAGGAATGTGGCAGTTAGTTCCGGCCAGTTTCTAAAGGTTAAATGAATTCCGAGGTGATATTTTTGAATGCTTGACAATTGGTTCGCAGCAACCAGCTGGAGAGCTGTCAACACTGCATCTCCATCCATCTTTTTGTGGTTCTGAGTAAATACACACTGTGTGGCTGGCTTGGTGTCCTTTCCTGTACCAAAAGCCATTTCAGAGGAATATTAGTGGATACCATTTGTTGGTTGTCATTTCCAGGCTAAAGTTCAACTTGCAGGTTGCCGTGGCTGTATTTTAAATCATTCTGGCCCTCTGATATCAGACACTGCTGATGTTCTTTAAAGAACACAACAGCAGGGGGTCACCTGTCAATCATCAGTAACACAGAACCACTCACGGGAGGGAAAAAGTTTGGGGGGACCAAGGCTGGGTGGGGAAACGTTGCTTCTTGGAATAAGTAAATTTTGCTGACTTCATTCCTTGTTAGTATCTATTCTTTTCTTTTTGCCTTTTGAGTTTGCTAGAGAGTTCCCTCTAGTAGTCTGGCAGGAGTCAAGTGTTGCACAGTTACTCTCAACCAACAAGTCGAGGAAAGTTTCCATTTGGGGCTGGCGGAAAACACTTCCTGCTGAAATTTGGGGCTTCCTGTAGTGACTTTGATCTAAGCCATCTGGCTAAGGATCTAAGCCAAGCCAGGAGCCCACCTTGGTGACTAGGCTCTATCTGGGGTCTGTCGCCCTCACTCATGACCCCATGACAAAAACGGAAAAGCAGGAAAACTCCTCCTCCCCATCTACCTTTCTTGCAACTGGGTTGTATGACACCAGACCACTGATTTGCCTTAGCTAGACATCAAGGAACCACACACCCCAAAATGGCAGATTTGGTTTCTTCCCCCCCACCTGAAACCTCTTATTCTTGCCCTCTAGCAGTAATCTCTCTCCACTCGCTCTGTCCGCAGTAAAAAGTGTCATCTCCATCCAGGTAGACAGTCTTCCTGGGACCAATGAGGGAGCTGATGCAGGCATGCAGAACATGGGTGCGGGCGACACGCAGCATGCCCCGGTGTGTGCAGAAGTCACCAAAGTTTGTGTCCAGAGAAGGGTGAATTCCCTTCCTCCCAGCAGCATTTCTGCAAGGAAGATGCCCCGTGTATTCTGTACTCACCACGGTCAAAAAGTCTCTCTGGGTCTTCTTCAAGGTGACAAGAGCTAACATAGATTCAGAGCCAGTCATGTGCTAAAGCTTTCCAATGCATTGGCTTGTTGCCCCCCATTTTACAAATGGGGAGAGGAGGCTTCATGGGACGAACCCAGTAAGTGGCAGAGCCCAGATCTGAACCTTAAGCTTTCAGACTCCAGGGTCCAAGCATACCTTCCCTCCATAAGGAAGACTTAGTAGAAAACAGGGTGAGAGAGGTAGTTCCAAAGCCTACTAGTGCTAATTTGGGACTGGAATTCGGCCCTCCTGTCAGCCAGGCCAAGGTCCCTTTGGACCAGTGTCTCATGTGGATTAACCCTGACAGGCTAATGCATCAGTAAAGAAGAAGCAGTTTTCATTCTGGAACACATCTTGTGTGCCAGGCACTATGCTAGGCATATACGTCAGTAACTATTTTACATCAGCCCCGGGGGTGGGGGGGGACTTATCCTCCCTCACCCCGACGCAATGAAACTCAGGCTCAGAGAGCCTTGATAGAGAGCAGACTTGGGTTTTGTATGCAGCTATCTCTGACTCTTTTCACCCTCCACACTACCTGCAGACACTGCGGCCCTCCTGTGAACCTGAAGCATTTGGCTCAAGTGCAGTTTTTCCGGAGTACCCTGAGAATGTGCTGTATTGCCCATTGAACTCACTGAGCCTTGAATTACCAAGAACTCAGGAGCCACCAATGTAGCCCCTCAAGTTGTTTCTTTGTGGGCCTCCTGTGGCACCTACAGCACCAGGGCCACAGACCATGGAGGAGTTGTCTTGGGCTCAAGAGAAAGTTAAAAGCAGCTCTAAATGTAATGGGGTAAACCTTTAATGTTACCTTAGTCTTGGACTGTGATTTCCACAATGCATACACCAGCAGAGGGAGAGCCTCTGGAAGCAGAATAGCCAGTCCTGAGAGCTTAGAAGAGGAAGGGTTCGGTTTTTGCTCTGGTTACCCCCAGCTCTGGGAACACTTCTGGCCCACTGGCACGGGAGATGCAGCTGCTGGTGGTCACTGCCAAGTCTACGTGACCCTTCTATGGCCCACCTGGTGAAGGCCCTGGGAGCGCAAGTGCCCTGCCTCCCCAGAGCTCCTGATGGGGATGAGATTCCTGAGCAGTCATTTCAGGATATCCATGTGCCACTCACAGCTTGGAGTTCTTCTCTTACGGTGGGTCTCTGACACCTTCAGCTACATTACCCGGCAGCCTTGTGCATCAGCCCCAAGTGAGGGCCCCTATTCCCACTTCAAATACTGCAGTTCGGCCAGGCCCCTCTGACTTGGCCTCCCTGCTCCTCACATAGAATGAGCAAGTACCACCTACCCCAGGGCCCTGCCTCATCCTTCTCCAGGCTAAGGGTGAGTATCAGCTGTCGCTAGGAGGGCGGCCTTGTGGAGCCATACTTCAGGCAAGGTTCAGGGCTTAATAAAGGATACAGGAGAGCTGCTAGAGATTCCAGTCCAATCTGCATTTAGGACTGTTCACAGCCTGGACAGTTCTCTATTATAAATCATTCGAATGATTTAGACTAGATCCTAGGCAAACCATGCAAATCTCTGCAAAATGGAGTATTTGCCACAAATAGGCTTTGGAGGGTGTTGGTGAAGTACTGTTTGTACTTGTTTGTGCAGCGTGAGATCCAGGAGTCCTTGAAAGCATTGTATTTATGTATGATACATTTTTCACAGAGGCCTTTACATCCAAGAATCTCCGTGCCCTCTCTGAAAATCCTGACCTTGCAAAGGCTCACAAGAATCACCCAAGGCTAACAGAGGGGGAATGA
This sequence comes from Callorhinus ursinus, assembly GCF_003265705.2. Lineage (NCBI taxonomy): Eukaryota > Metazoa > Chordata > Mammalia > Carnivora > Otariidae > Callorhinus > Callorhinus ursinus. The sequence continues at coordinate 75,270,923 of NW_027397072.1, forward strand.
AGAGTCCCTCAATTCCTTCTTCTACCCTCAACTTGGGCTGCTCACTCAACCATGACTGCAGCCATCAATAGCTTGGAGCATGCCCCTTCCTTGCCTCAAGACCTGCTACCCACCTCACACGGGGAATTGAGAAGGCCAATTTAATTTAATTGATTACCACTTACCAAGCTATGGTTACTCCTCTGAGAGGCCTATTTAAAGTTTCTGAGCTATACAGAGATAACAAAATAAAAAGCAACAGTGTAAGGCAAAGGACGATTATCAAATTGCTCTGGGAACCTTCAATGTGGAAAAGATATAAAAGATAGATTGAAAGGTATTAGTCTGTAAGTCTCATTGAGGTCAGAAGACTAGAGCAAACCTTCTGAAAAAGACTTCCGAAACAAAACTTCAGAAAATACTTTACACACACACACAGACACACTGTAGTCCTTTCTCAGATAAATATGAGTTCCTGTCTTAGACTGCATTAACATTGTTAACCTATTTTAAATTCCTATGGCACAGCAAGAGTCTTACATACTTATAAGATTTTTTTTTTTAAATGCATGAGCTTTAAACTCGTTTTCTTACTTTAAATAGATGTGTATTAACTCTCCAGTTAGGCTGCAGGACCTCCTAGCTTAGTGTAACAGCCCAACAAAATAAGAGTGGCTACAAACTCTGTAATTTACTCACAGGCATAAATGGATATATAAATGTAAAAATGTGCACAATATTTTATGCCATGCTTGGCTTCATTGTAACCTAATGTTTATAATATGTAAATAATGGCTTCCTTTTAAAGCAAAGAACTTTTAATATACAGATTCATCTGAAGTCCTTTTTCTTTGATATAAACAGAAAGAAAAAGAAAAAAAATATATTCTTTTGCAATAAATAAATACCCAATGACAAAGGTTACCATTGAAGGGATTTAAAATGACAGAAGTCAACAGAAAACTTTCCATATCATACTTCTACTTTAATGTGAAGATATTGTTATCAAAGGAAAAGACTCAAGAAATTCTTTGATAAAAATAATCTCACACTATCTTTGAAGCGGTTTCATTTATTTTACTACCCACTGTGTTCCTTATCGGAAGGCCAAGGGTAAGAAGTTTCCTAGTTATGATTAGGAAAGAATCTGATAGATCAGAAGACCCAATTGAAGTTGGACATAATAAGTATTAAAGTATTACATGACATTAATCCTGCCATTCCATTACTCTCTCCATCTTTGTGCACAGACTAATTATTCTGAAGCCAGTGTTCAGGAGAAAATAGAAACATACTTACTCTGGGCTGGAGTAATCTCTTTATTGCATCAACAAGGCTGGCTCTGTACTGGTCCAGAAACAGGCTGACATTGAGAAGAGAGCAGAATCCAGATTAAACTGGGTTTCCAAGTCTAATGATATTAATGGAGGTAAGTACAAGGCTAATTACACATGTTTACTCAACACCAAAAGGGGAGAAATTGTTTCCTTCCATTCAAGTGTCTCACTGGAAGAAAAAAAGATTGTGGTCACTGTTGTCCAACCAAAGCCAAGTCATCAACATGCAATTGGCCAGGATTCACACATGACTGGGCCACGTATTAATGTTAAAGGGACAATATCTAAGCTGCTATCTGGGGGACTCATCTGGTTGAGATGAAATACTTCCCGTCATTACAGCCCAGTTTCTGTAGACCTGGGCCATGAGCCCACTGAGGGTATTGTGAGGTCACCCTCCAGAAACAAACATCAGCCCTATGATGCCCAAACCACGGAACAGATCTCAGGTGGTGATGGTTTTTAGTGACCAGGAGCAGCACTGAGGTCAGACTCAACCAGTGACCCAGGAGTAAATAGTTCCAAGAACAAAGACCAGATTTGGGCTAGGTATCACAGAGACCATGGCAACTCTGGGTTTTTCTCCCTTGACCTTTATGTTGATTTTTTTCCAGTTCGCTGTGATTTTTCATTATTCTTCTCTGGTCTTCTGAGATTTTCTGTTATTGCTCTGTCACCCCTCTGGTTGGGTCCATCTGAGCCTGTCCTCACCAGGCCTCATCTTGGAAGCTTGGGGCAGATTTCCCTTATCTGGGACTCGTGGGCCAGAGCACTGAGCAGCCTTGTGCATCAGCCATCCCATGACGGGCTAGGTGGAGCCCCCCTGCTCCCATTTCTAATGCTGCAGTTTGCTGTGGGCCCCTCTGACTTGGTCTCCCTGCTCTTCACATAGCACGAATAAGTACCCCTTATTCTAGGGCCCTGCCTCATCCTCCTCTGAGCTAAGGGGGACTATGAGCTGTCAGTAGGAGGGCTGCTGTGTGGAGTCACACTGCAGGCAGGGTGTAACAGCTCTCTGACTCTGACCTTTCTGCTATGTGACCTCTCTGCTATGTGTGGCCTTCACACAAGGCCTCAGTTTCCCGGTCAAGAAAGGCCCACTTACGTGGCTGTGGTGGGCATCAAATCAATAATATATACTAGCTGACAAGTATTTGTGGAACACCTACTACATGCTATTGGCTGTTTTAGGCATTGGAGACAAGCTAGGAAAAAAAGAAAGTTCCCATCTCAAAGAGCTTCTGGTCTCTATTCATTTACGCACTGCAAGTTCTAGCACAGTACTTCATCCTTCCAAATCAAATTTCCCAAAAGTAATTCTTATAGTTCTCTAATAAGTCTTTATTCCAAGCAAGCTGACCTTTCTACTTAGCTCTGATGCAGAATTTATAATGCTTTGTAGGATATGTTGTATGAGCAACTGCAATGTGCTTTAGTGGGAGTGATACATAATCTCCTGAAAATTCACTCCTTAAATAAGTCCTAATGGGCTCAGAGAATAACAGTAGCTTAAGTGGATCTATTTTAAAAAAGGCTGAGTGCGTCACTGATTGGAATGGAGATACCATTTCAACTCTCCCTTCCATTACTGATCAAAATACATCGATGACAGTCAGTCTAGTTTGGCTATTAAAACATACACACACAGCACTCTATATAATGCCCTTGTGGCATCAACTTTTGCTTTGTTCCATGGATCTGAATCACAGATTTCATGACAAAGGAAGGTGCTGGGCCATTCTCACCACCTCCCTTAGAATCAGTCAGTGTTATGCAGAGCACAGAGCATCTACCACTCCACTCATTGGGAAATTAATTAGTGTAGGCAACAAAAAGGCATTTCTCGGCCAGTATCCACAGGAAGGAGGCCTCTATGTCCTCTTGAAGGTGAAATGTGCTAAGTTAAATTCACTGTTTTAGATTTAACTTTCAGCAGAAGAATGGCCTCTATCAGTATTTACCAGCTAATTGCTGTGGAGCTGGGACCGATGGAGGTCTGGTCTCCCTTGGGGCTACCACTTAGGGTGCCAGATCTTTGGCAGTTGCTTATCTTCTTTGGGACTGAGTTTTAGGTATGGGGTGAAAGGGCTGGCTGCCTTTGTGTTAAAGAGTTTTTCAGGTGTAAAGGTTGTGACCTAGAACTATCCATGATCACAGCATCTAGAAGAAAATGAAGAAATTCTGGAGACTGTTTTGAGGAAAAAAAAAATTCTTCCAGAAGAATACCTTAAAAACCAAACTTTACAGAATAATAGAAAATAGAAACAATCCACGGTACATAGTGCAAAAATGCTAAGAGAGCCAGTGAAGTGGTGTAACCTTCCCCCATTTCTCTGCAAAGTCTCAGACTGCACGCGCCGACATTCTATAGCTCAATGTGTCAGGCTACGGGTGGCATTTCAGACTTGCTTTCCAAGCCTTTAGAGAATCCAAATGTACAGAATCATGTTTATTTTTGCAGAGCTACAATAAACTGGAAAGCCATCAAACACTCACTGAAAGCATTCCTTGGATAAAAAAAAAAAATCTTACTTCCAGACTTTTAGATTATTGTGATTGAACAGGAGTCTGGAAAGGTAGGCTGAAAATTAACAATCACTTGCTATTCTAAACTCAGCAAGGACCAGGCTGGACTGCATTCCAGCAGAAAGGAACTCTTATATGAAATTTGATGTTAAATAAGTCAACCAAGGAACTTAATAGGCAGGGTTTTTTTTCTACACCTGTGGTTAAATATTCTAATATTTTGATGTTTGTCAACAGCATCCTTTCACAGGTGTGGCTGTACCTCGATTTTTTCCTTCTGTTTATTTCAAAGTTGACATTTTACAAGTTATTTAGGAACTGTTGAACCATGAAACTATATTTCATTGTCAAAAATGCTGAATGGTGAAATAATGAGTAGCTTTCAGAGCTTTCCTCTTTATTTTATAATCTGGTGGAGTTCCTAAATGTAGATGTGAACTAAGGAGCCTGTCTCTTCTGGGAAATAAGTTATTTCCCCCATAGCCCATGGGCTTATGAATGTTTGAATGTAAATACATGAATATGTGAATGATTTAAAAACATAAACATATCACCTGCGCTCGTTGTAATCATGTGCATTTTACTTGAACCACAATGTGGGTTTGGAATAGATTTGTGAATAGGGCTTGTTTTCATGTAAATGGGATCAAGCAGGACCACTGGTTAGCTATTCAGGGAATCAGACAATGCCACCCTTGCTGGAAATGCTTCAATAAGGAATTTAATCCATGTACCTAATATTTGAAGTCCAACTCTTGCTTCATATTCCTATGGCCTAATCCAGATCTCATTGACTGACAATAACCAAAGGGTGATGTGAGAGAGTGTGATCTATTTATGTGCGGCACCTATTTCTGCCACTGAGTATTTCAGGTTTCATCTTGGAGGTAGTGTCTAAAGAGAGGTGTTTTTTTTTTTTCTCCTCTGTGACACTGTAAAAAAAAAAAATGCGGCATGGTCTGCCTGCCTGTCCCTAGAAGCAGCACCCACATAATAACTGACAGAGAAACACCAAACCGACAGGAAATAAAGAGCTCCCAGAGCGTGAGCTTCACTGCTATGTGCACAACATGCATATTATAAATATCACTGTGCTTTCTAAGTTTCTAAGCAGCTTACCCATCCCTGTGAATATGAAGAGAGACCATTACCAAAGCATTTCTTTTGGAAATAATATCAGCATTGCAGTGAGAGTAGCTTAATGTTTCACATTTACAAATGGGAAATTATAAACAGGCTGACATTCTGGCACTTACAACACCAGGGGGAAAAAAAAACCAACTTAACACCTCACACATAGAAAAGCCATTTATAAAATAAAACTTGGCGTACTTAGTTCATTTGAATCTGTAAATTCTCACATAGCTACCAGGTGTGTGTGTGTGTGTGTGTGTGTGTACATCTAACATTGTACTATGTTATGTATTTGTAATGAAAGCCTTCATTGAATATGCATTATGTATATCAGTTGTACGTGACCCTGTTGTTCGCTAGGGAAAAAGGACTATTTCTCAAACATGTTGTGTGGCTATTTTTAACCTGAGAACATTAATCAGAAAAGAGCTTAAATCTTACTTCCTCTGCTTGTCTCTCTGGTACAAATAGGATGACATGGTGTGAGTGTCCATAACACAAGGTCTGACAAAGCCAGGCTGTTCTGATATTTATGTGAAGGATACATTTAACTCTAAATCTCCTGGCCAGACCTGACTTTCTCCACATATCTGGAGCCCACGCGTGCAACCCTCGTCTAAACCTCCAAGAATATGCTGCCCTCCTTCCCTCTTTCTGCTGCTCTCTGATCTGACTTTCAGGCTTAATCTGATCTAATCCTGCTAGCATTATCTTCATCTGTGCAATGAAACCTGGAGGATCCTTTCTCATATTTGGTGAGGAGAGGCATTTACTAAATTACTTGCTCAAATCATATGGTGAGGTTTTAGCTCCTTATTTTTGATTAGATGAGGGATGTAACATTAGGCACAATATAAATGATTAGTCCAAAATCTGTTTCTCCCTTTTTGGAACAAGGTTTTTCTGAAATCCAGTACAAAGACACTAAAAGGGCCATGGAAAGCTAGAAAATCTCAGCTAGAAATAGAACAGAATACTTATTTTCCATTGAGAAGTATTTTTCAGAAGAAAAAAAGAAAGCGAATCTGATTCCAATGACTTACATAGAAGAGTTAACTCTTGAAAGTCTTATTTAAAATAATAATAAAAATGACTGCCTGAAAATTTCATTTAACTCCCCTCTAGGGAAAGTCTTCTCCAGGTTCTGGATCTTATAATTGGGTTGATCAATACCATAGAACTTCTTCAGAATCCAAACTTGTGTTTTTAAATCTCAAGTGTCATAAAAACATAATGAAACTACAAATAAGATCTTACTCTTAACAGGGAAAATACTTTTGAACTGTCAATGTTTCCATATGCTTAAATAGTTATTATTCAACATGCATGAAGAAAATACCTAAGATTATTTGAAATAATTATTAAGGTTTGATACATATTTATCCTGTAACTTAGGATCAGACTTCATTAACAATAAGTAGACTAAGCCAAATGAGAAGACAAAATATCTAATGTAAATTATTTTTAAAAAGCAGGCACCTGACAGAGATTTTTGTTATTTGCATAACAATAAAATGTAATGTTATAATTCCTGTTTTGTGTATAATTAAATATCTTAATTGAAGACATTGAAAATTTAGATAGCAAACATACATTTTAAGAAAAGACATTCCCCCAAAGATATTGCACAAATACATTTATTTGTTTTGGAGCATATACGTGTGTGTACACACATATACACATATTCCCTTATATCAATAGTCAGATCTCTCCTAAGAAGTAAGCTAATTGAGCTGTTTGTGTTGATAAACTCCTTTTTCTCCAGACTATTCCTCTCCGAGCCATAATTATTTGCAATTTGCCTAAGTCGTCCATTTACTGATACGTCAAGCATGAAACAGAGGCAATTCCAGAAAATGGAAATGCTTCTCAAAATCAATCTTTGGGAAATAATGTGGTAGAAGTTACTGTGTGATAGAAGACTACCTTATAACTGTCACATGGAGATGAATATTAATTTGTTGAGGTTAAGGTGGCTTTGTGCTTCATTTGTTGACTTTGCTTAGCCGTCAGCAAAGCAGCACAGCCCAATTACTCCAGCAAAGCTATTTTTCCTAACAGGAGTTTTATGATTTTTATGTACTTACCAGTCAGCACACATAACAATGTCAAAATGTCCTTCCAGTTGAGAGACATCTGTCTCATTATCCCATCGTAAAACGCTTGAGGAGAAAAAGATTTTTAAAAATTATACTTAGGTGGTTTTTTTAACTTTTGATTTTGAGCTATTAACATTATTTTTTGTGGCACTTGAAATTATTTAAAAAGTATATACAAATTATTTCAAAAGGTATTAATAAAAAAACTAGGGATGGAAGTGTCTGCTCTATATTTTATTTAGTCTTCAAATCCAGAAGAGGGAGAATTCTCTATTTAGACAATAGTTAAGCCTGTGCTAGTTTTTATAGTTTGTAGATGAACCAGGGAAAAATATCTTATTTTTACCATAGTCATTACAATGAGTCTAGACTCTTAACATCAATGAGGTACACATTGAGATCAAAGTATTCCCCATCTGACTGGAATACAAATTTATAAAAGTAAATGATGTGAAATCTAGTGTGTATCTATCTTGCCTGGCATGTCAATTGCATTTCTTATTGACGAAATGAGCGATTTGGCAAGATCGAAAAAAAAAAGGCAACTTTCATTTGGTAGTTCTCAGGTTTTAGGCACATTTTAAAATTCACCCATCCTGACATTTAGTTTCCCAAAAGAGGATCAGGTTTTAAACCTCACATTAACAATAATTAATAATACATATTTAAAAATTCTAGTTGTGCTTATGAAGCCAATGAAAGATTTTGTTATTTTAATTAATAATTGTGATGAATAGCATTTTACCATATTAAAGTATTTTAATGATTCCTCTCTCCACATCAAAACTAATTTGCCATGCTATTTTTCTTTTTTTTAATAATTTTTATTGTTATGTTAATAACCATACATTACATCATTAGTTTTTGATGTAGTATTCCATGATTCATTGTTTGTGCATAACACCCAGTGCTCCACGCAGAATGTGCCCTCTCCAATACCCATCACCAGGCCAACCCATCCCCCCAGCCCCCTCCCCTCAACAAACTGAACCCTCAGTTTGTTCCTCAGAGTCCATTGTCTCTAATGGTTCATCTCCCCCTCCGACTTACTCCCCTTCATTCTTCCCCTCCTGCTATCTTCCTCTTCTTTTTTTTTTCTTAACATATATTGCATTATTTGTTTCAGAAGTACAGATCCATGATTCATCAGTCTTGTACAATTCACAGTGCTCACCATAGCACATACCCTCCCTAATGTCTATCACCCAGCCACCCCATCCCTCCCACCCCCCACCACTCCAGCAACCCTCAGTTGGTTTCCTGAGATTAAGAATTCCTCATATCAGTGAGGTCATATGATACATCTCTTTCTCTGATTGACTTATTTCACTCAGCATAACACCCTCCAGTTCCATCCACGTCGTTGCAAATGGCAAGATCTCATTCCTTTTGATGGGTGCATAATATTCCATTGTGTATATATACCACTTCTTCTTTATCCATTCATCTGTCGATGGACATCTTGGCTCTTTCCACAGTTTGGCTATTGTGGACATTGCTGCTATAAACATTGGGGTGCACGTACCCCTTCCGATCCCTACATTTGTATCTTTGTGGTAAATACCCAGTAGTGCAATTGCTGGATCGTATGGTAGCTCTATTTTCAACTTTTTGAGGAACCTCCATACTGTTTTCCAGGGTGGTTGCACCAGCTTGCATTCCCACCAACAGTGTAGGAGGGTTCCCCTTTCTCCACATCCCCACCAACATCTGTCATTTCCTAACTTGTTAATTTTAGCCATTCTGATGGGTGTGAGGTGGTATCTCATTAAGGTTTTGATTTGGATTTCCCTGATGCCGAGCGATGTTGAGCACTTTTTCATGTGTCTGTTGGCATTTGGATGTCTTCTTTGGAAAAATGTCTGTTCAGGTCTTCTGCCCATTTCTTGATTGGATTATTTGTTCTTTAGGTGTTGAGTTTGATAAGTTCTTTATAGATTTTGGATACTAGCCCTTTATCTGATATGTCATTTGCAAATATTTTCTCCCATTCTGTTGGTTGTATTTTGGTTTTGTGGACTGTTTCTTTTGCTGTACAAAAGGTTTTTATCTTGATGAAATCCCAATAGTTCATTTTTGCCCTTGCTTCCCTTCCTTTGGCGATGTTTCTAGGAAGAAGTTGCTGTGGCTGAGGTCGAAGAGGTTACTACCTATGTTCTCCTTTAGGATTTTGATGGACTCCTGTCTCACGTTTAGGTCTTTCAACCATTTGGAGTCTATTTTTGTGTGTGGTGTAAGGAAATGGTCCAGTTTCATTCTTCTGCAGGTGGCTGTCCAATTTTCCCAACACCATTTGTTGAAGAGACTGTCTTTTTTCCATTGGACATTCTTTCCTGCTTTGTCAAAGATGAGTTGACCATAGAGTTGAGGGTCCATTTCTGGGATCTCTATTCTATTCCATTGATCTATGTGTCTGTTTTTGTGCCAGTACCATACTGTCTTGATGATGACAGCTTTGTAGTAGAGCTGGAAGTCCGGAATTGTGATGCCGCCAGCTTTGCTTTGCCTTTTCAATATTCCTCTGGCTATTCGGGGTCTCTTCTGGTTCCATACAAATTTTAGGATTATTTGTTCCATTTCTTTGAAAAAGGTGGATGGTATTTTGATGGGGATTGCATTGAATGTGTAGATTGCTCTAGGTAGCACTGACATCTTCACAATGTTTGTTCTTCCAATCCATGAGCATGGAACATTTTTCCATTTCTTTGTGTCTTCTTCAATTTCTTTCATGAGTATTTTATAGTTTTCTGAGTACAGATTCTTTGCCTCTTTGGTTAAATTTATTCCTAGGTATCTTATGGTTTTGGGTGCAATTGTAAATGGGATCGACTCCTTGATTTGTCTCTCTTCTGTCTTGTTGTTGGTGTATAGCCACTGATTTCTGTGCATTGATTTTATATCCTGCTACTTGACTGAATTCCTGTATGAGTTCTAGCAGTTTTGGGGTGGAGTCTTTTGGGTTTTTCACATACAGTATCATACCATCTGCAAAGAGTGAGAGTTTGACTTCCTCTTTGCCGATTTGGATGCCTTTGATTTCTTTTTGTTGTCTGATTGCTGTGGCTAGGACTTCTAATACTATGTTGAATAGCAGTGGTAAGAGTGGACATCCCTGCCACGTTCCTGACCTTAGGGGAAAAGCTCTCAGCTTTTCCCCATTGAGAATGATATTTGCTGTAGGTTTTTCATAGATGGCTTTTATGATACTGAGGTATGTACCCTCTATCCCTATACTCTGAAGAGTTTTGATCAAGAAAGGATGCTGTACTTTGTCAAATGCTTTTTCTGCATCTATCGAGAGGATCATATGATTCTTGTTCTTTCTTTTGTTAATGTATTGTATCACGTTGATTGATTTGCAGATGTTGAACCAACCTTGCAGCCCAGGGATAAATCCCACTTGGTCGTGGTGAATAATCCTTTTAATGTACTTTTGGATCCTATTGGCTAGTATTTTGGTGAGAATTTTTGCATCCATGTTCATCAAGGATATTGGTCTGTAATTCTCCTTTTTGATGGGGTCTTTGTCTGGTTTTGGGATCAAGGTAATGGTGGCCTCATAAAATGAGTTTGGAAGTTTTCCTTCCATTTCTATTTTTTGGAACAGTTTCAGGAGAATAGGTATTAATTCTTCTTTAAATGTCTGATAGAATTCCCCTGGGAAGCCATCTGGCCCTGGGCTTTTGTTTGTTGGGAGATTTTTGATGACTGCTTCAATTTCCTTAGTGGCTATAGGTCTGTTCAGGTTTTCTATTTCTTCCTGGTTCAATTTTGGCAGTTGATACATCTCTAGGAATGCACCCATTTCTTCCAGGTTATCTAATTTGCTGGCATAGAGTTGCTTATAATATGTTCTTATAATTGTTTGTATTTCTTTGGTGTTGGTTGTGATCTCTCCTCTTTCATTCATGATTTTGTTGATTTGGGTCATTTCTCTTTTCTTTTTGATAAGTCTGGCCAGCGGTTTATCAATCTTGTTAATTCTTTCAAAGAACCAGCTCCTAGTTTTGTTGATCTGTTCTACTGTTCTTTTGGTTTCTATTTCATTGATTTCTGCTCTGATCTTTATTATTTCTCTTCTCCTGCTAGGTTTAGGCTTTATTTGCTGTTCTTTCTCTAGCTCCTTTAGGTGTAGGGTTAGGTTGTGTATTTGAGACCTTTCTTGTTTCTTGAGAAAGGCTTGTATTGTTATACACTTTCCTCTCAGGACTGTCTTTGCTCTATCCCAAAGATTTTGAACAGTTGTGTTTTCATTTTCATTGGTTTCCATGAATTTTTTTAATTCTTCTTTAATTTCCTGGTTGACCCATTCATTCTTTAGTAGGATGCTCTTTAGCCTCCATGTATTTGAGTTCTTTCCGACTTTCCTCTTGTGATTGAGTTCTAGTTTCAAAGCATTGTGGTCTGAAAATATGCAGGGAATAATCCCAATCTTTTGGTACCGGTTGAGGCCTGATTTGTGACCTAGGATGGGATCAATTCTGGAGAATGTTCCATGGGCACTAGAGAAGAATGTATATTCCATTGCTTTGGGATGGAATGTTCTGAATATGTCTGTAAAGTCCATTTGGTCCAGTGTTTCATTTAAAGTCTTTATTTCCTTGTTGATCTTTTGCTTAGATGATCTGTCCATTTCAGTTAGGGGGGTGTTAAAGTCCCCCACTATTATTGTATTGTTGTCAATGTGTTTCTTTGCTTTTATTATTAATTGCCTTATATAATTGGCTGCTCCCACATTAGGGGCATAGATATTTACAATTGTTAGATCTTCTTGTTGGATAGACCCTCTAAGTAGGATATAGTGTCCTTCTTCATCTCTTATTACAGTCTTTGTTTTAAAATCTAATTTGTCTGATATAAGGATTGCCACCCCAGCTTTCTTTTGGTGTCCATTAGCATGGTAAATGGTTTTCCACCCCTCACTTTCAATGTGGGGGTGTCTTTGGGCCTAAAATGAGTCTCTTGCAGACAGCATATCAATGGGTCTTGTTTTTTAATACAATCTGATAGCCTGTGTTTTTTGATTGGGGCATTTAGCCCATTTACATTCAGGGTAACTATTGAAAGGTATGAATTTAGTGCCATTGTATTGCCTGTAAGGTGACTGTTACTGTATATTGTCTGTGTTCCTTTCTGATCTATGCTGCTTTTAGGCTCTCTCTTTGCTTAGAGGACCCCTTTCAATATTTCTTGGAGGGCTGGTTTTGTGTTTGCAAATTCCTTTAGTTTTTGTTTGTCCTGGAAGCTTTTTATCTCTCCTTCTATTTTCAATGATAGCCTAGCTGGATATTAGTATTCTTGGCTGCATATTTTTCTCGTTTAGTGCTCTGAAGATATCATGCCAGTCCTTTCTGGCCTGCCAGGTCTCTGTGGATAGGTCTGTTGCCAATCTAATGTTTCTACCATTGTAGGTTACATATGTCTTCTCCTGAGCTGCTTTCAGGATTTTCTCTTTGTCTCTGAGACTCGTAAGTTTTACTATTAGATGTTGGGGTGTTGACCTATTTTTATTGATTTTGAGAGGGGTTCTCTGTGCCTCCTGGATTTTGATGCCTGTTTCCTTCCCCACATTAGGGAAGTTCTCTGCTATAATTTGCTCCAATATACCTTCTGCCCCTCTCTCTCTTTCTTCTTCTTCTGGGATCCCAATTATTCTAATGTTGTTTCGTCTTATCGTATCGCTTATCTCTCGAATTCTGCCCTCGTGATCCTGTAGTTGTTTATCTCTCTTTTTCTCAGCCTCTTTATTTTCCATCATTTGGTCTTCTATATCGCTGATTCTCTCTTCTGCCTCATTTATCCTCGCAGTTAGTGCCCCCATTTTTTATTGCATCTCATTAATAGCCTTTTTGATTTCGACTTGGTTAGATTTTAGTTCTTTTATTTCTCCAGAAAGGGTTTCTCTAATAACTTCCACACTTTTTTCAAGCCCAGCTCGTATCTTTAAAGTCATGATTCTGAACTCTAGGTCCGACATCGTACTAATGTCAGTATTGAGTAGGTCCCTGGCAGACGGTACTACCTCTTGTTCTTTTTGCCGAGGTGATTTTTTTTGTCTTGTCATTTTGTCCAGAGGAGAACAGATGAAGGAGAGAACAGAATGCTAATAGGTTAACAACGTCTCTAGCAAATATACTCTATACAAATCAGAAAAGACCTGAAACCAGGGGACAAGAAAGGGAAAGAAAGAAGAGAAAAAAAAAGAAAAAGAAAAAGATAAAAACAGACAAAAACAGAACAAAACAAAACAAAAAACAGAATATGATCAAATATGATCAGGCTAGTGCATAGATCAGTGCCACACACTAGCTTTTGGGCATATTTTGGTCTGTTAGAAGAAAGTGCCTGCTAAAATTTTAAAGGAAGAAAGACTTATATATGTACAAAATAAGGGTTGATATAATGAAGGGATTGAAGATGACTGTAAAGATGAAAATTATAAAAGATTTTATAAAAGGAATTGATAAGAAGTTGTTTTTAAAAAGAAAGAAGATTTAAAAAGAAAAAGAAAAAAGAAAAAAAAAAGAAAAAAAAAGGAAGAGAATGTGATCAGGCAGGAGAATAGAACAAAGCCATACACTAGTGATTTAGGGTATATTTTGATCTGTTAGAAGAAATTGTATCTCAAAATTTTAAAGAGAGAACAACTTATATATATATGGCAAAAATAAGGGTAACTACTATGAAGGGATAAAAATATGACTCTAAAAATGAAAAATAAAAAAATGTTTTTTTTTAAAAGGGATTGATAAGATGTTTGAAAAAGGGAAAAAGAAAAATTCAAGAAAAACAGTTAAAAAAATTAACTTTGAAAAACTAATGAATTATGGTAAAAAAGCCATGAATTCTATGTGCAGGATTCCCCTAGCGCTGGAGTTCTCCTGCTCTCCTTGATCGGTAAACTTGGTCTTGGCTTGCTGGCTGTTCGCGCTGATCTTCTGGGGGAGGGGCCTGTTGCCGTGGTTCCCAAATGTCTTTGCTGGAGGCGGAATTGTCCCGCCCTTGTGTGTCCGGGCTAAGCAGGCTGCTCCGGTTTGCTCTCAGGAGCTTTTGTTCCCTGCAAGCTCTCGGTACAGCTTTGGAGGACCAGGGTGAAAATGATGGCCTCCCAATCTCCGCCCGGAGGAGCTGAGAACTCGGGGCCCCGCTCCTCAGTGCGTCCCCAGAGAAAAGCAGTCACTCCCGTCTCCCCGGTCTCCGGCCGCACTGCGTGTTCACCTGGTCTGTGATCCAGCGTTTCTATGTCTGGCACCCGACCCCGTGTGGAGTCTCCAAACCCAGCAGATCCCTGCAGTGCGCTCCTGCGCCGCTTCTACCAGGGGAGGAAGGGGAGTCTCCCTGGCTTTGCCGGTTGTTGAGTCCCTGCTGGAGGAGCAGTAGCCCAACTGGGCCGCGGATCACAGTTTATGGCAACCCCGAGCTGAGAGCCCGCGCCTCGGCTCCGTCTCTGCAGCCAGCGTCCCCGCTCCGATACCTGGGAGCTCTGCCGCACTGAGGCACCCCCAGTGTTTCTGTGACCCCGAGGGTCCTGAGACCACACTGTCCCGCGAGGGTTCCACCCCCCGCTTAGCCACTGGAGCAACGTCCCTCCGCGGAGCCGACTTCTAAAAGTTCCAATTTTGTGCTCCGCGGCTCTATCACTTGCCGGAAGCGGCTGATGTAGGCCCCCTCCCCTGTCGTCTATCCTCCTGAATATCGCCTCGGATTCACTTCTCTGCACGTCCTACCTTCCAGAAAGTGGTCGCTTTTCTGTTCAGAGTGTTGTTACTATTCTTATCTTCGATCTCCCGTTGAGTTCGTAGGTGTTCAGAATGGTTTGCTCCCTATTCAGCTGAATTCCTGAGACCAGACGAAATCCAGGTCTCCTACTCCTCCACCATCTTGCTCCACCCCCTGCCATGCTATTTTTCAAAGTAAAATTGTGCTCCTATTTTCTATTTTGATTATTATTTAAAACCAAACTAAGTGAGCATATCCTACCCTGTCCAGTTACATTTGCTTATCTTGGTGGGTTCTTTATTTCTTCTACATCTTCCCAGAGTGAAAAGCCATATGTTTGAATACAAAAATAAGTCTTAATTTGATAAGTCCAAAAGTTCTTCCCATGTACACTAATAAACATTAGTGCTAGTGAATTTCTTAAGGTAGAAAAAATTGAACACATCACCATGAAAATATCTATGCAGACTGAGCATCAGTTGCCCATTCACTCATTCAACTCATCGTTACTGAGCACCTACTATGTGGCAGGCCCTGTGCTGGGCCACAGGTGGTGCCTTCTTGATGGCAGCCAAGCAGGACATGCGGACACATAAATCCATAATTCCGATGCTGTGTCCTATGTGTTGGGTAAGCATATAGACTTAGAGCTCCAGGGAGGGCTTTCCAGAAGAACCTGTCATTCTATGACACTTAAACAAGCTTTATGAATTAACTCTACTCCTGTATTTGCTTAGGCCTACTGGAGAGTCAAGGAATGGAGAAAACCAGGAAAGCCCCAAGAGATTAATGCTTACTTTGTTTTTACATTAATTCCTCAGAAACTCCACACACCTGGAGAGAATGGGACCAATAACAACTTTTATGGAAATGCTGAGGCCTCCTGTGCAACTGGGACTCGGGCTTGGTGGGAAACCAGGCCTGTTCATCCCTCACCAGAGACCTAAGTGTCTTAGAAAGTTTCTACATGAACAATCTGGTTTAAAATATAGATCTATACTTGACTTTTTCAAATCATAAAAGTAATGTACCCATCACACAAATTTTGGGAAAAAGAGAAAAGTATTAAAATTACTGATAATCTTACCATTCCATAAATCATTATTTAGAAAATGTTTCTAATACATAAGTAATTACTAAAGCTCATTAACAGAAAGCGCAGGAAATCCTGTGGTGGGTATTGGATACTGGATTCCTGAGGAGTTTCAGCCTCTTGGTTCAACAAAGACAAATGGAGAGATGGGGTTTAGGCAGCAACTGGCTATGGATTATCACAGCAGATGTAACAAGAGTAATTCTAAAAGAAACTGAAATGCACTGCTTGGCCATGTGGACCACAACACATTCCCAAAAAGCATTTTTTCCTAGTTCTTATGAGGCTTATGGCTATGGTGTCCCCATAACCATAAGCATATGACAAAGAGTGGTATATAGAACAGAGTTCAGCTTTGGTGTGACAGAGCCTCCCAAAAAATTTTGGTTCCTTCCTTGACTGGCTGTGTGAACTTGGAGTTTGCTTTCCCATCTGTAAAATGGAGATAACAATGACCACCTTCTTGAACACTCACAGAGCACCATTCACACTGTATTCTGGATTTGTGGTGTTCATGTAGTATACAATGAGAAGAGTGCCCCCTGGAGCTGTGCAATCAGGAGGGCTTCTATCTTACAAGGCAATTGGTGATGGTGACTTCTATATTCAAGGAACTGGTCCTTCCAACGTTTCTCTTCCAATGACCTTGCCCTCCACCCTTCTCATATAAATCACATGACAATCATCTAGAGCAGTATTTTAGTTGTGGAGAAGGACCAGACTTTTTGTTGTTTATATCCAATCTGTTGCAGATTGGCAGTTTCATAAAATACAGTAAAAATTAATAGGCAAATGAGATTTTAAAAGCCAAGACATTCTAAACACAAGTCCACTGATCATATGCTTGGATATCACAGTAGTGTTCCTAAATATTTACTTTCAATTTCTGAACTTACCTCATTGCAGATCAGTAACATGCAGTTCATGGACTGGCTCCAGTGTATGGCCTATTTGTTGAGTAGCATTGTTCTAGACCTTGTCTTTTTGAATAACTGAAACTCTGACCTACTCTCTGACCAGCCCTTTCATAGCTCATCCCTTCCAGAAGGTACTCAAATCCCAACCATTCTTCAGTCCCGCTGGCCAACAATCTGCTAATCCCATCACCATGTCCCTATTTCTCTTCCATAATGTTTATCTTCCCTCCTTACCCAGCTTACATCCCATAGCCAATAATTTTAATTACTCCTTTGCATACATCCTCTACTCCTTTTTCCCTTTCTTATTATAAGTTATTTCAAAATAACTTAACTACGACCCAGAACAAAATTCAGAAACATTTACAGGAATATAAAAACATTCAGATTCTAAGAAGGTAAAATATAAAATACCTGGGAGCACCTGGGTGACTTAGTCGGTCAAACACCCTAATCTTGATTTCAGCTCAGGTCATGATCTCAGGGTCATGAGATTGAGCCTTGTGTTGGGTTTTGTGCTGGGCGTGGAGCCTGCTTGGGCATTTCTTTCTGCCTCTCCCTCTGCCCCTCCCCCCCCCAAAAAATACCTGGCACACAATCAAAGATTACCAGGCATGCAAAGAATTGAAATAATACAACCTATAATGAGACAAATCAAACAACTAAAGCCAGCCTAAACCTAACACAGATGTTAGAATTAACAAACAAGAGCATTAAAATAGTTACCATAGTGATATTCACTGTATTTTAAAAAATGAATAGAGACAAGAAAGATACTTTTAAAGTCCCAAATCAAAATTCTAAAGATGAAAACTACAATGTCTGAGAGGAAAAATACATTGGATGGAATTAATAACAGATTAGACATTTCAGAAGAAAAGATAAATGAACTTGAAAACAAAGTTATAGAAACTATCCAAAATGAAATACAGATAGAAACAAAGAATGAAATAAATTAAAAGAGGATCAGTGAATGAGCTGTGGGGCAAATTTAAGTAATCTCAGATATGTGTAACTGGAGTCCCCAAAGGATAGAAGGAGGGGAGGTCCAAAAAAATTTTTTTTTTCTAGAAATAATGGCTGAAATGTTTTCAAATTTAATGAAAACTATTAACCCACAGATCAAGAGATTTCAACAAACTCCAAGCACAAGAAACATGAAGAAAACTATGAGGTACAAATAATCTAATCAAATTGTCCAAAAGCAATGATGAAGAGAAAATCTGTAAAGAACCCAGAGGAAAAGAAAAACACAGTATATATAAATAAAGGTAAGGATGACAGCATATTTCTTGTGAGTAATGGACAAGTCAGAAGACAGTGGACTGACATCTTTAAAGTCTGAAAGGAACATAAAAACCCTGTCAACCTAGAAGTTTATAGCAAGTTAAAATATTTCCCTTCCAAAAGATGAAACAGATGTTTTCAGACATACAAAAGCTGAAAAAATTAATCACCAGCAGATCTACATCATGAGAAATGTAAAGGAAGTCCTTCTAGGCAGAAGAAAAATACCAGACAAAAATATAGATCAAAAGGAAGAAATGGTGAGAACCAAAACTTGTAACTACATGGGCAAATATGTAAGATTTTTTCTTATTATTTCACTCTCTTTGAAATATTACTGACTGGTTAAAAAAACAAGTACTGCGAAGTTTATAACATATACATAAATAAAATATAGGGCAATAGCATTAAGATTGGGAGGGGAGTAATAGAAGTTTCCTATGATAAGGTTTTTATAGTGTAGATGAAGTGGTACATCACTTGAGGATAGACTACAATAAGTTAAAGATGTATACTATAAAACCTAAAGCAACTACTAAAACAACTAAACACAATTACAGCTAATAAGTCAACAAAGGAGAAAAACTAGAATAATAAAATATACTCACTTAATCAAGGGAGACAGAGAAAAATGAAAAGAAGAAGAAATAATACACGGAACAAGCAGAAAACAAAAAGCAAAATGATTTAAATCTAACCATATCAGTACTTGTACTAAGTGAAAATGGTTTAAATGCCCCCAGTTAAAAGGCAGAGAGGGTCAGATTGGATTAAAATGCTAGATGGAAGTATATGTGGCTTACCAAGTAAATGTATTTTAAATGTGAAGCACAAATGGATTAGAAGTAGAAGTCATACCAAGCAACACTAGTCAAAAGAATGCCAGTGTGGCGATATGAATGCCAGACAGTAGATTTCAGAGCAAAGAATATTACTGGATGTAAAAAGGATTACATTACAATGTTAAAGGGCCAATTCAAGAAGCAGACATAACCCTTCTAAAGGTTTATGAACTGAGTAGCAGCTTCTAATTTGAAGCCCAAATGGGTATTACTGCAAGAAAACATAGACAAAGCCACAATTATAATGAGAAATTTCAATACTCCTCTCTCAATAATTAATTGAATTAGACAGAAAATAACCAAAGTTATAGATGATTTTAACAATGCTATTAACCAACATGACTTAATTGATATTTATAGAACACTCCACCCAATAATAGCAGAATACACCTTTTCTTTCCAACTAGGTGTGGAGCATTTACCAAAACATACCCTTTTTGGGTCATATTTTAACTTCCAACAAATTTAAAGGAATTCTAGTCATATAAAAATATGTTCCTTGGGGCACCTGGGTGGCTCAGTTAAGCATCTGACTCTTAGTTTTGTCTCAGGTCATGATCTCAGGGTGGTGGGATAGAGCCTCATGTCAGACTACACGCTCAACATGGAGTCTGCTTGTTTCCTCTCCCTCTGCTCCTCCCTCGCCCCCAATCTCTCTCTCTCCCTCTCAAATAAATAAATAAAATCTAAAAAAAAAAGTTCCCACACTATCGAATTAAATTAGAAATCAATATTTTCTGTAAAATCTCCAAATATTTGGAAAATAAATAATTCACTTACAGATAACATAGCATCCAAAGAAGAAATCAAAGTAGAAATTGAAAAATATTTTTAATTGAATGAAAATGAAAATACAACATATAAAATTTGTAGGATGCCACTAAATTTGTCGGATGCATAGAGGGGAAATTAATAGCACTAAATGCCTATATCAGAAAAGAAAGGTCCAAATCAATAGACTCAGCTCCCAGCTAAATAAACACACAAAAACAAAAAACAAACAAACAAAAAAGAGAAGTTAAACTCAACATAACCAGAAGAAAGGGAGTAAAGATTAGAACAAAAATAAATGAAAGAGAAAACAGAAACATAATAGAGAAAAATCACTGAAACCCAACACTGGTTCTTTGAGAGGAGCAATAAAATTGATGAACCTCTAGCCAGAGTGAGACTAGGAAAACAAATAAATCACCAATCACCAATATCATGAATGAGTGAAGCGGCATCACTACAGATTCTACAGATAGTAGAATTGTAAAATTATGCATACAGTTTATTGGATGCCAATTTTACCTCAACAAACTGTTAAAGAAAAGCTAAAGAGGAAATGTTTTTCTGAAAGAGAGCAGGGTGTCTACATACATACTACTAGGCCCCTTGGCCTATATGAACTTTACAATCTAAGGCATCACATTCAGATGCAAAGACAAGTAAAGGATGGTTCTTCTAAACCCCCAAATCATGCCCATGTGTTACCTATAATTATACTGACACTGAAGTAAAATGTATGTTTTCTCCATTTTATTTCACCACAATGTCAAAATCTTATTTCTGTTTGAAATTCATTACAAAGCCAAGTACAATTTTACAGAATCACTACAGAATTCCTCATGCTTTGGAAAAATCTTAATAGCTACGGGCATGGCAAACCTAGTAAGTCTAACAGATATTGCACAGGAGGAAGAATACTGGGCTTACAACTAGCTAGAAAGCTCTGAGTTCAAATACCAGCTCCACCACTCACAGGCGGGTGGGGCTGGGAGATACTGAGTAATGGCCTTCGTCTGTAACAGACATTAGTTGCATTGCACAACGGATAAAGAATCCAGTGAGCTAGAATACATGAAAGTACATTATCAGGGCTCAATAAATATTAGTTTCCTTTCCCTTACTCTTGCATTAACTTAGATTTTTTTCTTTCTGGCTTTGACTTCAGAGTGTCAACCTGAAATGCAAAGCTAAGTCAATTTCTGATAGGATTCCTACCTTGTGATTTAAAACTCACACTAAAAAATAAATAAATTAATTAAATTAAATTAAAAAAATTCTCAAACAGAAAGTCTCTATTTTAAGTTTGTAATAAAACCCAGTGTCAAACATGTTTAATCTAATTTGTGTTTCACTGTGGTGCTCACAGATAGCTCTCCCCCTACAGATTTAAGGCCTTTCTTTTCCCACATTCCTACAGTTAATATTTGTTTACCATTATATTTGCAAACTCCTCACTGGGGAGTGAGTCACAATCTTTAACTCTGCTGTTAAAAAGGTCATCCCTTGTGTTTTTGCAAAAGTAGCGTATTGATACAATTCTTGATTATGCTTGCCAAATGTAATGAGCTGAGAGTTATTAAAAACAAACAAACAAACAAACAAACAACTAAACAATCTGTTTTACCAGCAGTGGGGAAGCCAGTAGTTTTCTTCACATAGATATTACGGGCATTCTTCCTTGCAACAGACTCTGGGAGCCCTTCCCACAGTTTGTATCTTACACCACAAAGCCT
Organism: Callorhinus ursinus; assembly: GCF_003265705.2. Lineage (NCBI taxonomy): Eukaryota > Metazoa > Chordata > Mammalia > Carnivora > Otariidae > Callorhinus > Callorhinus ursinus. The sequence continues at coordinate 75,292,360 of NW_027397072.1, forward strand.
GTCTGGGTGTAGCTCACCCTTACAGAGGGGCCGTTCAAGTCATTTATAGTATTTACATAAACTGGGGAATCATTTCTCGTCTTTCAAATACTTCCCTATTTGTCACTTGTCCCTCCATTTTTCCTGATCTTTTATAGACTTTCAAAATGCCATACGCTAGAACATTCTATAATAGTGTTTTAGACACTTGGGGAAAGGAATCTAAATCTAGAATGGAAAACCAAGAATGAGAGGGAACACTAATCTGTTGATTTCCCAACCACAGTGTCACTCAGCACTTCCCTGGAGGCTGTGAAGGGTAGGACAAAGAGCACCTGTTTGTAACAAAATTAAAACAGTCAAAGGAAACAAATAAGTCTTATTTGGAAATGAAACAAAATAATTACAGATTGTCATGTTGGGGACGGAATGGTGAAGAAGGTGGAAGGTGGAATGTGATTTTAAGGCAGGATTTGGACAGGAAAGAGGAAGAGGAGTTAAATCTTAGACAAAGTGTACAGGAGACAAGGGTTTGGAGGCTGGATGCACACATCCCTGTTTTCAGCTCCCCAACATTCCAGGTCTTTGTTCTTTAAGATGACCTCACCGTGAGCGTGGGGCTATCTGATATCTTTTCCCTCTTCATCTTTTCTCTTTGCCTCTTGTCTAAAAACAAGTAGGGTTACTCATCATTTCAAGGACAGCCTCCTCACCTATGTGCAGGATTAAACCACTCCCTTTTTCCTCTAGCTTAGTGGTTTTCAAACTTGAGCATGCATCAGAATGCTCAGTAGGTTTGTTAAAACACAGATTTCAGGCTTCAATCCCAGAGTTTCTGATTCAGTAGGTCTGGGGTGGAGGCTGCAAATCTGCATTTCTAACAAATTTCCAAGTGGTGCTGATGCTGCTGGTCTGGGGACCATACTTTGAGAAGCACCACTCTAGGCCTTGCTCCATCATATCTGCCCCCACCCCACCCCCCTCACTTCCTATATTACTTAGTTCTTCTTCCTCGGCTGTGGTGGCATGCCTAACAACATGCTCCCCTCTTCCCCCAACTCTGCCTCTCCTCGATACACATACTACTTGGCTCTTCGCCTTCGCCATCAACGCTCTGGCAGGAGTCTACTCTCATTGATTCACTTGTCCTCGAAATCTACCCTTTCTCACAACAGAGAGGAGCACTGCTTCACAATTTGCTAGACCTTCAGTGATCTGCAGTAGCTAACACTGCTGGTCCCCCTCTCCTTGAAACTCTCTCCTGGACTTGCTTCCGTCAAGGAGTGGTTTTATACCATACCACCCTGCATTAGCCTTCCTGTCTCCAACTCCTTCTCTGTATCCCTGACTGGTCCCTATTAGTCTGCCCCCCAAACAGATATTTCTAAGATTCTCTCCTTAGCCATCTTCTTTTATGTTCCAGTTTCCATAGTTCTGCTCTACTCTTTTCATGTTGTTTTCCAAATCTCCTAGCACATTTCCTGAGATTTGAACTTTAACTGCCTTAACTGGTTCTTAACCGCCTACTAGTTACCGTCACATACAGAACACACATTTATGTTCTACAACCACATGAATGTAGCATGTCCCAAACTGCTCTCTTACTCCTCCTCCTTTCTTTAGTGCCCACAGACAGTCAGTTCTCCAGAATGGCCTCTGTATTTGCTCACTGGTTTCTGCTCTCATTCAGGCCTGGATACCTTTTTCTCGTTCTCTGGAACCACTGAGATAGCTTTCGAAACAAGCAAAAACGAAACAAAACAAAACAACCCTTTTTATTGTAGAATAAAACACTGAAACAGAAAACTACATGAAACAAAAAATGCCTTAATTATGAGGCAAATACCTTTGTAACCACAACGCAGATCAAGAAATAGAACTTTGCCTGATACCTCAGAAATCCCTTTACAATGCTCTGTCCCATTTGCCTCCCCGCTCCACCTCAATGCAATGACTTCTGTTTAACTGGTCTGTTGGCCTCATCACACCAGAGAACTAAATTTGCCTGGACACATCTTTTCTTTTCTTCTTCTTTTTTTTTTTTTTAAGATTTTATTTATTTATTTGAGAGAGACAGAGCAAGAGAGCACAAGCAGGGAGAGGGGCAGAGGGAGAGGGAGAAGCAGGCTCCCCGCTGAGCAGAGAGCCCAACACGGGGCTTGATTCCAGGACCCGGGGATCATGACCTGAACAGAAGGCAGACACTCAGTCTGAGTCACCCAGGTCCCAGGACACATCTCTTCTACCTCCATGCCTTTGATGATTTCCTCCTTGCTTTTCATACCTACAATGCCCTCTTCAACTGCCTTTCTTCACTTGCCTTTCATGTGCTGAATCACATCTTAAGGGCCACCTCCTTCACCCTTTCTCAGGTCCCTCTGCCTTGGATTGGCTGATTTTCTCTTTATCCTTACATAGCACAGTTAACCCAACTAGAGCAGACTCTGTCTTATGCCTTGGTAGTCGGGCAAGTATCTGTCTCTCATTTGGATAGCTTGAGCTTCCTAAGACAGAAACCTCACCTTACTAGTATTTGTAACCTCTAAAGAACTCACTACAGTGCTCTACATGGAGCAGACTCTAAGGTACATTTTATTACCTTAGACTGAATGATACAAGTTGGACTAGAATAACAGCTAATTTAGTGAAATATTTTAGGTAAAAATGTTATTCACTAACAAACTTAAAGAGTGTACGGGGCACATAGGTGGCTCAGTTGGTTAAGCATCTGACTCTTGATCTCAGCTCCAGTTTTGATCTCAGGGTCCTGAGTTCAAGCCCTGCTTTGGGCTCCACACTGGCTGTGAAGCATACTAAAAAAAAAAAAAAAAGAATAAGAGTGTATGTAAGACAGACACAACAACAACAACAACAAAAAAGTCCAAAAAATAAGCAATGCTATGAAAGATAAAAAGATAAAAGAGATCCAAGTGTTATTTCTGGATCTCCATTTTTCTCAACTAGTGTGGAATTGTTTCTCAACTGGAGTAGTATTGGCATTTGGGACCAGACAATTCTGAATTGTAGTGGACTGTCCCTGGCACTGTAGGATGTTCACCATCTCTGCTCCCTCTGGTACTAGTAAGATCCCTTGGTCATTGTGACAAGCAAACAGGAATGTCCCCCATAATTACAAACAGGTGCAGAGGTGGGCACACAGTCCACCTCTAGTTGGAAACCACAGGTGGATTATCTCAAAGGCCTCTTCTACCTCTGATGTGTGCTCCTTGGTTGACTCCCAAAAGTTAGAGCTGTGATGCAGACAGGAAACTGATCAGAATTACTCCCTTGTCTGTATAACTTTCCCCTTCCCACTGCCATGCACATCATTAAGATGACACCATAGAAATTCAGAGTCCAGGGCGCCTGGGTGGCTCAGTCAGTTAAGTGTCCAGCTCTTGATCTCAGCTCTGGTCTTGATCTCAGGGTTGTGAGTTCAAGCCCTGCGTTGGGCTCCAGGCTAGGTGTAGAGCCTACAAGAAAAGAAAATAAGAAAAGAACGAAAAGAAAGAAAAGAAAAGAAAAGAAAAGAAAGAAAAGAAAAGTAAAGAAAGAAAAGAAAAGAAAGGAAAGAAAAGAAAAGAAAGAAAAGAAAAAGAAGAGAGAAGAAAAGAAAAGAAAAGAAAGGAATGAATGAATTGAGTCCAAAGTGAGAAATAAAGCCCTCTAATGGAAGGTAAAAACAAACAAACAAAAACAAAAACAACCTCTCCTAAGGACAAACAGCAGGGTGTCCACAGATTCACCTTTGTGCTTTTTTTTTAAATAATTTTTTATTTATTCATTTGAGACAGAGAGATAGAGAGAGCAGGAGCAGTGGGGAGAGGCAGAGGAAGAGGGAGAAGCAGACTCCCTGCTGAGCAGGGAGCCCGACGTGGGGCTCGATCCCAGGACCTGGAGATCATGATCTGAGCTGCAGTCAGACGCTTAACCATCTGAGCCACCCGGGTGCCCTATATTCACCTTTGTGCTTTCAGCTGGTATGCTACACTGAACAGCAATCTAGGGGTAAAATGAGTTGATCAAAGTGTGATCTGTGATCCAGATATATTAGAATCACCTTGGGAGATTGTTAAAATGTGAGATTCATGAACCTCAACCCTCAAGAGTCTAATTCAGTAAGGAACTTTTGTTTTTAAAATAAATTTAATATAAATTAAATCCTGTTTTGGTGAATCTGTAATGTTGCTTCCTTCCCTTAGTGATCCAGTGGGAAGTGTTTTTTTTTGTTTTTTGTTTTTATTTGAAGTATAGCTGACACATGATGTTATATCAGTTTCAGGTGCAGAGCATAGTGATTCCACAAGTCTCTATGTTATGCTGAACTCACCACATTATTATAGTACCATTGACTATATTCCCTGTGCTGTACCTTTTATCACCATGACTTGGTGGCTCTTTCTGGAAGCCAGAAGCTTGTATCTTCCACCCCCTCTTCACCCATTTTGCCCATCCCCTCACCTTCCTCCACTCTGGCAACCATGTTTGTTCTCTGTATTTGTGGGTCTATTTCTGCTTTTTGTTTGTTTATCCATTTATTTTGTCTTTTAGATTCTATGTGTAAGTGAAATCATATGGGCTTATTTCATTTAGCACAATATCTAGTTCAGCAGTTCTCAAGCAAGGTCTCCAGACCAGCAATAGCAGGGTCACCTGGGAACCTGCTAGAAATGCAAACTCTTGGGCCCTACCTCAGTCTCTCCAGGGATAGGACCCAATAATCTGTGTCATAACAAGTTCTACAGATGATTCTGATACTAAAGTTTGAGAACTATGGCTCCAGCTTATTATATATCTCTGGACTGACTTTAAAACTGATCCCACTCTCTGGATCTGTGTTTTTGTCTGTATTTTAGCTGAAATAAACTTATTTCAGAGTCCAAAAGTAAGACGGATTTGCCTAACATTTGGACCCCTTAAGTTAGTGACCAGTATATTCTACACTGGTTAAGGAGGACTGGTAAAGTTTTGAGATCTTGCAATGAAAGGTACTAATTATATTTCCCATTTCAAATATCTCTGATTCTATAATTATGACAGCTGATTAACTTACATGGGAGTAAAACAAAGTGATGATAAAAAATTAGAATTAGCTTTAATTTCATGTCAAATTTTGACTATGTGCCATTAAATGTGAAATCACAAAATTAATTATTGTTTTTTCATGTTTTCATTCACTTTTCTTTTTTGTTCATTTTCAAACTTATGAACTTTTAAGCACAGTGTATTTTAATATAAGAATTTCACTATTTGTTGCCAACTTCAAATTATAACTTCCAGAATAATGGGGTAAAAATTGCTCTGATCTAGCATTATGGTAGCAACTTAGGGTGACCCAGATTAGATGGCTCAAAAGATAAGAAAAGTTTCCAAATTCTTTTAAGAAGTCAGCATACCAGTGATATTAAAATCTAATAAAGATAGTGCAATAAAACTGTGGACCAATTTTACTGATGAATATCAATGCAAAAAGCCCAGATAACATCATATACTGCTGTGGGAATGTAAAATGATTCAGCCAACTTGGAAAACAGTCTGGCAATTCTCAGAAAGTTAAACAGAGAGGTACTATATGGCTATATACATCCAAGAGAAATGAAACTTGTCATAAGAACTTATACACAAATGTTCACAGCAGCACTATTCATAATAGCCAAAAAATGGAAACAACCCAATTGTCTATAATGAATGGATGAATAAAATGTGGTCTATCCATCCTCCAAAACACTACTAGAAATGATGAACGAATTCAGCAAGTTTGCAGGATACAAAATCAATGTACAGAAATTTGTGGCATTTCTATACACTAATAATGAAGCAGCAGAAAGAGAAATTAAGAAAACAATCCCATTTACAACTGCACCAAAAATAATAAAATACCTAGGGATAAACTTAACCAAGGAGGTGACAGACCTGTACTCTGAAAACTATGAAACACTAATGAAAGAAGTTGAAGACAACACAAACAAATGGACAGACATTCCATGCTCATGGATTGGAAGAACAAATATTGTTAAAATGTCCATACTATCCAAAGCAACCTATAGATTCAATGCTATCCCTATTAAAATAGCAACTGCATTTTTCACAGAACTGGAACAAACAATCCTAAATTTTTTTTAACCATAATTGTTTTATCAAGTCTTTTATTTATTTATTTATCTAAGATTTTATTTATTTATTTGACAGAGAGAGACACAGCAAGAGAGGGAACACAAGCAGGGCAAGTGGGAGAGGCAGAGGGAGAAGCAGGCTTCCCGTGGAGCAAACAGCCCAATGCAGGGCTCGATCCCAGGACCCTGGGATCATGACCTGAGTTGAAGGCAGACGTTAAATGACTGAGCCACCCAGGTGCCCCAAACAATCCTAAAATTTGTATGGAGCCACAAAAGACCCCAAATAGCCAAAGCAATCTTGAAAAGCAAAACTGGAGGGGCACCTGGGTGGCTCAGTTGGTTAAGCAGCTGCCTTAGGCTCGGGTTATGATCTTGGGGTTCTGGGACTGAGCCCCACATGGGGCTCCCTGCTCAGCGGGGAGCCTGCTTCTCCTCTCTTCCCTGCTTGTGTTCTCTCTCACTCTCTCTCTCTCTGAAAGAAAGAAAGAAGGAAGGAAGGGAAAGAAAGAAAGAAGGAAAAAGAAAGAAAAGCAAACTGGAGGTATCACAATTCCAGACTTCAAGTTATATTACAATACTACATAGCTGTAGTAATCAAAATAGTATGGTACCTCACAAAAATAGACACATAGATCAACAGAACAGAATAGAAAGCCCAGAAATAAATTCACAATTATATGGCCAATTAATCTTTGACAAAGGAGGGAAGAATATGCGATGGGAAAAAGTCTCCTCAACAAATGGTGTTGGGAAAACTGGACATCTACATGCAAAAGAAAGAAGCTGGACCACTTTCTTATATCACACACAAAAGTAAACTCAAAATAGATTAAGGACCTTAAACCACAAAAATTCTGGAAGACAGTGCAGGCAGTAATTTCTCTGACGTTGGGCATAACAACATCTTCCTATATATGTTTTCTGAGGCAAGGGAAACAAAAGCAAAAATAAACTATTGGGACTACATCAAAATTTAAAAAGCTTTGGCACAGCAAAGGAAACAACCAACAAACTAAAAGACAACCTACTGAATGAATGGAAGAATATATTTGCAAATGACATCTGATAAAGGGTTGGTATCCAAGATATATAAAGAATTTATACAACTCAACAGCAAAAAAAAAAAAAAAAAAAATCCAAAAAAACCAACAACCAAAAAACCACAATAAAAAAATGGGCAGAAAACATGAACAGACATTTCTCCAAAGAAGACCTATACATGGCCAACAGACACATGAAAAGATGCTCAACATCACTCATCATCAGGGAAATGTAAATCAAACCCACATGGATATATCACCTCACACCTGTCAGAATGGCTAAAATCAAAAGCTCAAGAAACAACAAGTGTTAGCAAGGATGTGGAGAAAAAGGAACTCTCATGCACTGTTGGTGAGAACGCAAATTGGTGCAGCCACTGTGGAAAACAGTATGGAGGTTCCTCAAAAGTTTAAAAACAGAACCACCCTATGATCCAGTAATTCCACTAGTGGGTATTTATCCAAAGAATATGAAATACAAATTCAAAGGGATATAGGCACCCATATATTTATTGCAGCATTATTTACAATAGCCAAATTATAGAAGCAGCCTAAGTATCTATCAACAGATGAATGAATAAAAAGGATGTAGTATATACATATATACAATGGAATATTATTTAGCCATAAAAAGAATGAAATCTTGCCATTTGCAAAAACATGGATGGATATAGAGTATAAGGCTAAGTGAAATAAGCCAGACAGAGAAAGACAAATACCATATCATTTCACTTATATGTGGAATTTGAGAAACAAAACAAATGAACAAAGAAAAAAGAGACAAACCAAAAAACAGACTCTCAACTACAGAGAACAAACAGATGGTTACCAGAGGGGAGGTGGGTTGGGGGATGGGTGAAGTAGGGGAAGGGGACTAAAAGTACGCTTACCTTGATGAGCACTGAGTCATGTATGGAACTGTTAAATCACTATATCATATGCCTGAAACTAATACAACAATGTATGTTAACTACACTGGAATGAAAATAAAATAAACATGTTTTATCTGTACAGTGGAATATTATTCAGCCATAAAAAATGACATCCCAATACATGCTAAAACATGGATGAACCCCAAAACAATTATGTTAAGTTAAAGAAACCAGATATGAAGGACCACATATTGTATGATTCCATTTATGTGAAATGTCCAGAAGAAGAAAATCCATAGAGCCAGAAAGTAGATCAGTGGCTCCCTTATGCTAGGAAATAGAAAGGGGGGAGGGGCAATGGGCAGTTGCTGCTAATGGGTCACTTTGTTCAGGGGTGATGAAATTGTTCTAAAATAGATCATGAGGGTTGCACAACTCTGTGAATATCCTAAAACCCATCAAATTGTACACTTTAAGTGGGTGAATTATACAGTATGTGAATTATATCTCAATAAACTTGTTATAAAAATTCCAGACAACACACTAGTATTGAATACAACAGCATGTTGAGATTAATTAAGACACCGTGACCAAGTGACTAGAAACACAGAGATGCTATAATATTAAGAAACCTGTTATATGAGTTGTCATAGGTACAGATGAAGTCAGAAAAAACATTTTGATCAGCTCCATTCATGCTAAAAAGGTACGGGCTGAAGTTCCATATTTATTTGAAACACAATCTCTTAAAAACAAGATCAATAAAAACTTCCTTAACAAGATAAAAATATCCTATATATTTCCACTCAAATGCTAATCCATGTATAATGGTGAAACATTCCAGGAGTCCCAAGAAAGTCGGGCTCAAAAATGCCTATCATTTAATATCATCTGGGAAATTTTTATTCAATAAAATTATACGAGATACAAAATAAGAGGTATAAGAATTGGAAAGAAGTAGAAATCATCACCATTTGCAGATGATGGGATTATTTATTTGGAAAACTCAGAGAATAAACTGACAAACTAGCAGAAATAATAACTCATGGAGGTGACTGAACATTTCCTATACTAAACCCTATAGCTTTCTTTATATATATACAAATAACAACCCATTAGAAAATATAATGAAAGAGAAGATCTCATTTATAAGAGAAACAAAACTAGTTTCCGAAAATAAACTTAACAAGAAAAATGAAGAAAGATTTCAAATGCTAATGAAACATCTAGAAAAACTTAAATAAAAAGAAAATGCCCTGTTCTTGAATAGGAAGTCTCAGTCATTAAGATGTCAAGGCTTAGTAAATTGTATTTCTTTCAATCACAATGAAAATGCCAGTATAATAAAAATACCAACACAATTTTAGAAAACTCTAAAAGAAAGAATAATGACAAGGGACTAGTGTTAACAGATAGGAAAATATATTACAAAGTTGTAGTAATTTACACTTTGGTAGAATCATATGAATACGAAGTTCACTTCTGAAAATTTGTTCCGTAGATATACTTGCAAATGTATAGTCTATGTACAGATGAGTTCACTGCAGCACTGTTTGTAAAGGTAAAATACTGAAAACAGACTATTATTAAAGTAAAAAATTATTTTTTAGCAATGGATTATGATATGGTCATACTCTAAAAAAATTTTTTTTAAGATTGCCCCTTGTCCATTTTAAAGTGAGGAAATCTTTTGAAAATGATGACCTTTTTATCTGATATGTAACTTCGGTGATATAAATTTCTATGAAGGAGTGATTTTTCTCCTAAACCTGGAAGGCATTTCCACAGAGGATATAGTAGTCTGACCTGCACACCTGGCTATCAATATAGAACTTGACCAAATTTGGGTGGTGAGCTTTTGATCTTGGTGAAGAGTAGGGAAGTGCATGTCCAAAGAGTTAATACAATGTTATTCTAGAATAAAAGGCCTTAACTTTTAATTTGCTGCAGTTTAAGAGGATGCCTAAAAAAATACAATGTCCCCAAATGTTAAAATCTGGCTCACTTTAATACAAGAAGGAGAACTCCAACAAAATATCAGAAACTGGATAACATGCCTCTGGGATGTTATCCCTAAATCGTAGGGGACATGGGCCCATCTTTAAATTTGTCAGGCAAATAAAAAATGTTTGCAATAGAAAGCACACATGGTAATTTCATTTCCCCATATTCAGAATAGCAATGGAAGGAAAAGGGACTGTGGCATCTCTAGAATTCTCAGCAGTTCTCAAGATTCTGTTACCGTAATTGTAGCAAAACCCACTAACAGGTATAGTTTCTCAGGAAATTTCTCAAAGAGAGCCCTCAGCCTCCTTATCTTGGTTACCTTCTTCTAACCTTCCTCTTCAACCTGACAAAGGAGAGATAAACACCTACTTACAATGTCAGTTTGTCTACAGACACGGCATGTGCATGCCTGAGAAGAAGCCTAGCCTGAAATGAAAGTCAGCTATCTGATGTATAAACTGATGTCTTAGTCTCTAAAGCCTGACTCACTCGTGCTAAAAATTATTTGGTTCCATAAGCCTTATGGATTCAAGGTGCTCCAACTACAAATCTTAAAACCTCTCCTATAAGAGGGATAAAGTGTACTAATTGCTTCAGGGAATACAAAAATATATTAAGCAGAATCCTTGCCTTCAAGAAAATTCTCGGTCTCCCCCGCTAGAGCGTGAAGTCCAAGAAGGCACGGACTTTCTCAGTCTTGTTCATCACGACACCACCAGCACCTAGAACAGTACTTGCTGTACAGAAAGTGATTGAAATATTTGTCAAGAAGTGAATGAACCAATGGCCACAAAAACAAAGACAGTATGCTTTGAGCAATAAGAGAATATGGCATATTTGACTGTGGGACCAGTCTAAGGCCAACAGAAACTAGAAGGATGACAAGATCAGGGCCAGAGAAGGCAGGAGAAAGGTTAATTAGGCCATTCGACAAGGAAGGACTTAGGAGCACAAGGAGAAGGGAAACAGGCCTGGCTAAGGCCAGAGACAGGGAAGACTAGATGTGCCCACAAAGTGCAGAGGCTCCGGTGGCCATGGGAGAAGGCCATGGGGGAAGGTGTGGGGGGGGGGGGGGGGGGGGGGGAGCAGAAGGAGCTAGATTGAATGGGGAGAGTGAAGGAAGTGAGGGTAGGCTGCAGAAGGTCTAGAAAAATCAGCAGCAGGATTCCACTTCTTTGAGATTTACGCCTTTAAAATCATTTTTCATACACCTGGTTTTACCTTTAGAAGAAAATGAGCCTCCGAAAAGATATAAATCTTAAAAAGCAGTAGGGCAATGGGGCCAATAGCCAGTCCTGGGGGCCCACATAAAGGTGAAATTTGGGTTATAAAGAAGTCTTCAATATTATAATAAGTTCCATAGTTTACTAAAATTAATGGTTTACCACAGAATAATAAAAGTCCCGGGCCTAAATTCACTAGCAATTTTCACACAAAGATAAACTCTTTTCTTAGGCAGAAACTGACTTTTAATATCACAGCAGGGTATATTTGATAGGTTTTTTTAAAAATATTGTAACTGTTAACTAATATTAACCAGAGAATGATGCCATTCACTAATTCTGGAACACCTAGAAACATATAGACGTCAAAAGCTCCAAATCCTTCTTTATCAGACAGTCGCAGGTTTGAAGACAGCTTCAGATAAACCTCACTATTGAGAAGCCGTAAATATCCTTGCTCTTTCAACCACTCTCTAGCTATATTTAGCAGCACGATCTCCTTTGTTCACGAGCTACTCTCGATAACTCTGTATTTATGCTCCCCAAGACAGAATACCTTGGACCTGTTAGGTAAATGAATGGATAGCTGCATGGATGGACAAACAAATGAACCATCAAATGACTGTATTAAGATCTGTGAGACGAAAGGGATATGATGCTTCATCTATGTACGTCCTAGATCTTTCTTGGTCAGGGCTAAAGCTTCCAGGCCTCCACAAACATGTCTGTCACACAAAGCAAAAATTGGGATAGGAGTGCCTGGGTGGCTCAGTCGTTAAGCGCCTGCCTTCGGCTCAGGTCATGATCCCAGAGTCCTGGGATCGAGCCCTGCATCAAGGCTCCCTGCTCAGCGGGAATTCTGCTTCTCTCTCTCCCACTCCCCCTGCTTGTGTTCCCTCTCTCGCTGTGTCTCTCTCTGTCAAATAAATTTTAAAAAAAATCTTAAAAAAAAAAACAATAGATTGGGATTAAAATGGAACAGGGAGTAAGAAAGTTTTGTTCTTAAAGGAGGAGCGTTTTTCCAGGCAAGGGCGGTGATGAAGAGGGGAGCAGGGGTAGACTCCCTATGTAGCTGCTGAAGCTTACGTGTTCAGGTCCCTCACCTGCACAGATTCCTTCCAAGGCCCACCAGGAGCCCAAGTCGTTGTTCACATGGTCAAATGCTTCCAAAGAATTTGCCAAAGTAAGGTATAATCAAATCTATTCTCCTCATGAGGACCCCCAACATAAGTTTCAGGCCCCATGCAGCCTGGGTCCACCCTGGCTGAGAGGCAGGAGTGCAGGTTGTCTCTGAGCAAGCACCCTGTCACAGCCTCGGGAACGGGAGCTTGGGGGCTGTTCACATTCCTCGGTGGTTTCTTGTTCCTTTTTAAAAGCCACCATTTCCTAAGCCCAGAGTTCTCAATACCATGATACTCCTTTCTGCTGCTACATCGTAATGAAGTCACAGGAGACATTCAGCTTTTCCAAACTTCATGTCAAGCTTTGAAGTGCTTTTTAATAGCAGAAATATTTGGCTCACAGGTGGGCTTTGTAGCTATGGTAAATACCTCTCAGTTATCTGTCGCTACCGTTAGTCCACACCTCCAGTTTGGAGGAGAAATTCTGCATATGCATTGAGGCACTGAAAAAGAAGAGTGAACTATATCTTAGCTCTTTTGTGAACAGTTTCCTTTTATTTCTTCTTGCATGGAACTAATGTGCTCATCATATTGTACTGGTTATGGGTGGGAAAGCAGTGGAGAGAAGGGAAATGCTGATTATTACATCACTGGTTGGCAGTTCCTCTTAGCTTCTGGAAGGTTAAGTGGTCAAGTAGCTTCTTAATATGAGATCAAGGCATTTCAAGGACTGACTCATCCCCCGGTTTTCTGGCAAAGTGCTTTAGTAGACTTTGGACAAAATGCTTACAGTGGTTAAAAGAGAAAAAACTGACAATTAATATGAGATAAAGAAAAAAAAAAACCAAATCCCTCATCTTGGAGGTTCCTGAATGACTACTGACATGTAGACTATATGTCCACAATATAGTTAGAGCATATCTGAGAACACAGAGACAAAGGCTATTTTCGATACATCCTGTGTTGAATAATGACATTTTGCTTCTTTATGTAACTTAATTATTTTATGAAGAGATGACAGAAAATACTGTTACACTCCCTAAGTTAAAACACTTGACATTTTTTATTCCTCAAAATGGAACATTTTCAAAATCTAGGTATGTTTATTAATTAGTGATTATTAACACCCAGTAAACAACATTATGTCTTGTAAAAACACAATCTCTCTTCACAGCATGATGCTGAATCTATTATTCCCTGATTCTATATGCTGAAATACACTCAAATGGTCACAAATGACCGGAAGCATTAAATAAATGAAAATGAGGACAACATAGAAAATGTGCTTTTGATTGATAACTAAAAGACCAGGTTGAAAATCACGTCCCAAAATGAAGTCCTCCCCAGAAGGGTACGGCAGTCCTAACTGTGGTGTAAAGGCCTCCCTAAGAATGAAGAAGACACAGGTAGAGGATGGTTTTTCTCCTGACCTGCCCGAGGCTTTCTGGGAAACGGAACTGGTTTGTTATGAGAAACACAAGGCATCCCGCCCCCTGTGCCACCAGCTTACGCTGACATTCTACTGCAGGATTTTAAAACACATATATGGCCACTTCCCTACCTACACTAGCTGACATCAGAGAAAAATAATTACTGCTAAGTTGACCACTGGAGGTTTTTTAAGTGTTGTTGCTGTTCATTCATCTTTTTTTTTTTTTATCCCCAAACTGAGTAGTTGGGGTGGGAAATCATCTTTAACACAGAAAAAACTCAAAATATCAAAGGATGACAGATTAGCAGTAATAAATAAATAAAATTTATTTATTAATAAATTAGATTGTTCTTCTAATGTCTGGGGTTCAACATATAAATGAAAAACGCACAAACACAGATATTTCATGTGGGGAAAGTAAGAAATGATTCCTCGCTCTTCTAGGTCCTATCATCAGGGCAAAAGAAAATGTAGCATCACCGGAAACACCATTGTTTTGGTTGAGGGTAAGCATTTCTCCAACTATGAATAAAAATGAACAGAATCTAAAAGGGAATGGATACTAGACTATTTTAAAACCACGAAGAGAGCAGGGTTTCTCAATGTTGGCACTACTGACATTTTGGGCCAGACAGGTCTTTGTCGTGGGCACTGTCTTGTGCGCTGCAGGAGGGTGAACAGCCTCCCTGGCCTCTGTCGACTACATGCCGCTAGCAATCCTCCCCCACTGAGTCAGGACAATGAAAGAGAACCCGGGGGGGGGGGGGCAAGACAGCCCCCAGGTTGAGAACCAGAGGAATAGTCTTCATAAGGAGGTCCCAGGAAGGCTTATTTCAGCCTCAGACTGTATACTCTCAATCCTGAAATCATTCCCAACCCAGGGTTCAATATACTTCAGTTTTCCTCATTGACCAAAGATAATGAAAAAGCCTGCCTGCCTCCTTACGGATTCTTCTGAACATTAAATAAGATATTTTTAAAGTACTAAGAACAGTGCCTGACCCACAGTAAGTGCTCAGTAAATGTTAGCTATTATTATCTTTAATTATCATCCATAGAGAAAACCAGAATGTTTTAATGCAGGAAGGTATCTTACCAGCTTGATATTTTCCGAGTTTTAAATGCACCAGCCTTCTGATTCCTTGTGATGATGTCTCTCACATCTACAGGACACAGTTAAGAAAGCTTCTGCAGTGACTGTCAACTGAGTCCAAAAAAAAAAGGTCCACAAACACAGTGATCTTCTTACTGTACACGGGATCAGCACAGTGAAAAGAGAAGAGTTGTAGGGTGTGAGGCAGGAGAAGAAGGGTCTAGACCTGGCTTTACCACCAAATGTTGAATTACTTGCCACAGACAAGTTCTTTTAATTCCCTGGGCTGCAGTTTTGTCACCTGCATGCATGCTGGCAAGGCCCAGGGTTATGGGCGCTGGTGGATGTAGATGACTACCGCATAGGTACCATGCCCTACTTGCTTAGAAGGGCTACAAGCCCAAAGGCAAGCCTCCAGTCAGTGGGAAAGGACCTGTACCAAGAAAAGCCATACTTCTGGAGGAGATGTTTTGAAGAGCTGGTCCATTACATCACACAACGCCATCTTGATGCAGGTCCGTGGGAAAAATCATATCAAGTTCCAACACTGGGCAAAGCTAGGCTTGAGATCAACCCCTTTTGCTTCAACTTCTGGACACTAAATCTTACAACTGTTTTTGTTTCTCTTCTTGCTCTGGTCGCTTTGCAACCCAGAGCCAAATGGATGACCTAACTCTATCAACCACCAGAGCTCTCCTGGCATATACTTTCTGTACTGACCTCTCATCCTGGCTTCATCGTATTGTCCTGGCTTTCTGATTCAGATTGGCCTCACTTTCTCATTTATTTTATATGGCATATCCTATGTGTCACTGTAAAAAGCCGCAAAGTTCCTCTTCCAGAATAAAGCAGTTTTAAATAAACAAGAAATAAAATAATTCCAGTGAAGGCTGCAAGCTGAAATAAATTGGGCCCATGGGGAGGACACCAAGCAGATGAGCGATGTTCCCCTATTGCTCAGAAAAACAGATTTCCTGAATGGTCGGAACAAGCATTGGCCAAGATCTCCCTGCAAGAACAGAGCCACAGGACTTTTTAACCCAAATCTCTGCTTGAAACATCAGGCACACCCATTTCTTCTCTGAGTGAATAAGCAGGTACTGTGATAGCTTTCTCCCCCCCCAGGAGTGGGTAGGAAAAATCAATTAGGTCTCCTAATGAAGGGCTTTGTGGAGGTTTACAAAAGTGCTATAATGCAGACTTTTTTTTTTTCTGTGTGAACTTTCCTGTATGCAAATTAAATACCGTTAAATTACATTCATTAAAAAAATAAAAGAGACTAATTTGCCTACTTGTTTTGATTAACTAAAATGACACATCGGCCTACAGTTCTGTCTATTTCAGGAAGAAAGTATTTCAGGAAAGTCTTCTAAATGAAATGTCTTGCAGAAAAGGACAGCTGACATCTTTATTCTGAGAAGAACAAAATTAGTGAAGAGTCAATTGACAACTGCTTTTCGGTTGAGCTCCCCCCCTCCGGCCACACCCTACTCCACGTTTCTATGACATCCAACCGCACGCGGCAATATGCCCGGTACACCTGTAGCGTCGTGTGAGTACATGACTAATCTATCAAGCAAAACATATTATTTTGTTAGTGGAGGTAATACTTTTTATAAAATAGTCACAGGGAAGTTAAATTATATAACTCTGAAAACCTATTACTAATTTTTAGTAAACATCTTAACGCTATATGCTTTTATACAATTTATAAACCCATGACTCCAGGTGGTCAGGTTGAAGCAAGTGTACATATTTATATTCTAGAGGTGCTTTTTTTTTTTTTAATGAAAAAATTCACAGCAGTATTTAGGCTGCTTTATTTTTAGAGCTGGGAAGGAAATATATTTTATGGTTTAGGAGGTGTTTTATATTAAAACAAGCACAAAGAGAAAAAAGAAATGGCAAGAGCATATTAAAATAGCTTAAGAGATATATTCTGATATTCTGCTCCCCCATCCTTCACTTTAGGTCTGGCTGGCACTGTGTCTAATAATACATTTTGTCATTTTTCTGTGTTAGAGTGATAAAGGACATCCAATCAAATCAATACACCCAGGATAGTGTTCAACAGGGTGGACCAAATCCTGTTCCCTGTCCTGTACCCATCTTCTAGAAGTCTTCAGTGGGAGGTGCTGGGTGCAAAGAAAGCTTTAATGTGATTTCTGATTAACTGGATTCTGAACAATCACCTCCAGTCTCCTTGTCTGGGATACAGGATCAATGCTTGTGGCTAGAAGAAACCACGTTTCTACATCTAGGTTTTCTTCCACCAAAAAAGCATAGTTCAGGAGTGGGGCTCCCTTTTAATTTTAGTTCAGTTGAGTTTTATTCTTAAAATATATATTTTTTGTACAATAACAAGTTACTTAAACAAGTAACTTTAACTTTATGTATCTAAATATAATTAATTACATATAAAATACTATTTAAAATATTAGCCTCCTCCAGCAATTAGTGATTGTTATATTTATCAGTAGTCGCATCTACATTTCGGGACTCGGCATCATTCTTTAAGCAAGAAAGTTATTTTTAAAATAATAACATTGTGATCCACAAAGCATTACTTTTTCAGTGTATGTTACCTTTATTTTCACTAGACCATCCAAGCTGAGCGTAGGAAACCATGAAATTATAATATAAATCCTGTTCATTTTGATCTCTAAAGGATTTTAAAAATGCTGGATGTGGCAATATTTGCCAATTTAAAGGCTGCAAAATATTCTTAAAGGTGCTTGTTATCAAAGGAATTGAGAGGATGAACTCTGTTAGCAATGTCAACTGTTATGTTTTTGGATGAGAGGCCTTTTCTTCCTGAGGGTCCTGAGGAAACTAAGACGACACTCACCAAACCAGTCTAGGTTTTGGTGAAACAGAATGGTTTAATGGGGGGAAATAAAAAAGCTTTGAAGTCAAATGAACCTGGCTGGCTTCTAAGCTGATTCTGCTACTTAGTAGCTGTGTGAAGTTGGGTAAATTAGCCTCTCTGAGCTCCATCTCAAAAACAGGAATAATGATCCCTATTTTATAGGCTTAATGGAGTACCACATAGGATGAGCCTGACCATATAGGTGCCTAATTCATGCCAATTCATTATCTTTTTCAATAATTTGGGCAAAAGCTTCAGAGGGATGAAGAGGCTGGTGAGTAACTAAAATGAGGTTTGGCAGTCAAGCTTTATTTTCTCTCCCTGCTGCTCAGAACTAATTATGTGGACATTTATATTGTAGAATTTAAATAACTGGAAGGAATCAAAGAACTTTTGCCCTGTGGATTTTCAGTGTCTTTCACATGTATAAATGTGCTCTGGCCAAGGCTAGTCTGTGTCCCACAAGAACAGGGACTTGGTTTGTCTTGTCCACTGCTGTGTCTTTAGCGCCTGAAATGGCATGCAATTAATGGTGGTTGGATTAATTTTAATTAATTAGTTAGATTAATTTATTACTTAATTTAAATTGAATTTTCAAATCTATTTATTGGGCTCCTACCCAGTGTGAGGCACATGGAGTCCATTAATGACTCCATCAGCAAATAGAAGTGCACAGGATGATGGCCAAGCTTTGCCAAGGTCTCCACCATCAACAGCACAGGCTGTACAATCTGGAGGGAGCTTAATGTATTAGTTACTCAAGTCAGAGATGCTGTTAATAAATAAGGTAATGGTAAGCCAGGGCTATCTCCTTAAAAATGCACAGGAGATTCACCAAGTTGGGATGAATCCTAAGCTCGAGATCATGATCCAGACTGTGCATGCCATGGGAATAAGATGCTTGGATCGGGAGCACGAGAAATGGGTCACCAAGCACTGCCACAGTCTGCAGATAACATGCTTGATGCTTCCTAACGATGGGTCAAGGCAGGGTGCTTTGTGAGTGTACCAGAGAGGGCTGCTCACCTCTAGGTGTTGTACTTTTATTCATCATGATTTGGAAGAGGCTCAGCATCAATAATAACTCAGTACACTGTTTCTCCCCTCTGTTCTTATGTCATTGTCATCAGCAGCTATGAACTTTAGTGAGTTATTATTATCTGTAGGCACTTGGAGATTTCTTCCTTTATTACACCAAAAGGACTGTGCCAAAGAAAAGGGAACATGTTTCAAACTACCTTAGGTGAAGTTGAGAACTGGATGAACCAAATGATGCCATTTCTAATTTATCCTTTGTTCTCTTTGGGTACAGATAAAATGGCATCTGTAAAGAGGGGCAGCTCTTGGGTAAGGGGGGCCCCTGGGTTAGATCCAGCAATGCAGTTTAAGGACCAAGGAGAACCTCAGGGACATGTACCCACGAGCCTGAGAAAATATTTAGGACTTACATCATTCACTTACACCTCAAGTCTTAATCTCTTTTCAGATATCTCGGTTTAATAGATCTCAAATCAACATCTAGCTTTCCAGGGTCAAGGGAGAGAGCTCTGGAAGACATAGCCAATCCATCTGATACATCTTAGGGAAGATTATAAATAATCTCACAACTGGTTGATAGGCTTTTATGATATAAACATTCAGAACTCATCCATTCATTACCTTACATATTTAAAAAATAGAAATAATTGAAGATAAAAAGGAAGCATCAAAAAATACTATTTTTTTTAAAAAAGGTAAAAATCAGAACCTTAGAAGCTTAAGCGACTAGGAAGTTAAGATTCAGTTGGATTCATTAAATTTGGATGTGAAGAAAAACAAAACAAAAATAATTTTTAAAATAATGAAAATAATATACAGGCCAATACTCAGATGTGATGTGGGATTGCCAGGTCGATTTTCAATCACATTTCACTGATGTATTCATTTGTTTCTTAATGTGCTCATCTTGCCCATTAAGAATAATTAGCAGCTTTGCTTAGAGATTTTCTGGTTTCTGGCAATGTTTCTCCTTTTTTTTGTTGACATCTACTTTTACTTTTTAGAAAGTAATTTTTGGATAATATCCTACAACTGCTATATAATTTAGGCTTCCTAAAATTTTAAAGGAAAGATGTAAACAGTAATTTTTAAATGAATTTGTTTCAATCTATATGCATCAACAGTATGTGAGTCAGTGAATTAGTTATTCCTACAGAAAGTGGGCACACAAATAGAAAAAAAAATTTCATTCATATTAACCTCACTCAGCACAACAGCTTTACAACGAATGCCAATTATAAGCTCTGTTAGCAAATCAAGAATAACATAGTATTAAAAGCAGGAAAAACACATTGCCAATTTTTAAGGCCTTAGGCATGCTTTTTTTTTCTCTTAATTAAAAAAAATTAGATCTAGTTACAAAAGAAAAAAGCCCACAAACACGGAACAACTACATGATAAAAACTGAACTCCATCAGGAAAGTCCTAAGAGATGAAATAAAACACACTGCCGGTTTTGGTCTGCATCCTGAAAGGACCTACTTTATCTACATTGTAAAGTTCTTCCCCTCCTGCCCTTTGGCACCCCGCTATATTAAACCCATTGTAAAACCCAGCACAATAAAGCACTCTCAGGGCTGAGCTTCTGAGGACCAAATGTTAAAAATCCATTTTCTTGGGAGGGGGCTGTACCAATCATTTCTTTGAAAGGCCAGCAGAGTGAATACAGAATCTGAGATTTCCTCTCTGATTTCAAGAGCTGGCATGGCATCTTTGCTGTTTAAAGCAAAGGTGTGCTAATTAATGACATTAGCATTGCTTCCCTTCTCTGGAAGCGCTGTACTTTAGCTCAATAATAATTTTAGTA
Organism: Callorhinus ursinus; assembly: GCF_003265705.2. Lineage (NCBI taxonomy): Eukaryota > Metazoa > Chordata > Mammalia > Carnivora > Otariidae > Callorhinus > Callorhinus ursinus. The sequence goes on from NW_027397072.1 coordinate 75,312,957, forward strand.
CAATTAAATTTACATACTGACTACCGATGTTCCTATAGTTTGATAAAAGTTGTAATTTGTTTCTGCCGCTATTAAATGGGGCACCTGCTGATTTGAGAAAAACCTCAGGTTGCGGGCCCAATCTGAAAGTTTCTGTGGCTAAAATGACCCTCTCCTGTCCAATAATCCTCATTCCTTCCTTCCTTTGCCCCCCCCCAAAAAAAACCATCCACTGGGGCTGAGCCAGCATACCTGCCTTCCTCTCACTCTCTATGCTCCCTGACATGCGGAGGAGGAACACAGTGAAATGATACAGTGCAAGGCATAACTCAGAATAAAGCAGAGTGAATGAAACAACATCGGCTCATCTTCGGGAATATTTTGAGAAACTTGCAACAGTCTGAAGATCATGATTAAAATCCTGCATCTTAAAAAAGGAAGCACCTTTTGTGATCTCTTTCCCTTGTGTGAAAGGCCAGGATTGTGATTGGCTGTTTTTCCTTCCTGAATTTTTTTTTTTTTTAAAGTCTGTCAGGCAATTAGTTGGGTGGGGCTCTGTAGAGCACACAAGCGCTGCTGAACAATATTAGCTACTGTGCTTCTTGTACCTCCTTTCTCCTATTTGAGCAGCCTGATAGAGCTGCTGCAAATTTTATTTTTAAAAGATCATACAGCAAGGGTAGAAAAAGAAAATCGAAAATGGGCTTTCTGTAAGAAGCTGCAAAAATCGAAACTGCTTTGGCATTTTAGGGGGCTAAGATGCAAATAAGTGGATTGCCTACTTCATAATGTAAATGTAAGGCATACCAAAAATCCAAAGCAAATATATCTTCCACTTCTCTTCTCAATTTCTAATGGTTGTTAACTGCGCCTGAACAAATCAGCTCGATTGCTAAAGTAGCCACAAATTATGCTTGCTTTCTTAGTTAAAGTACAGTTCAATTTTCATGAACTCTGTGTACATATTAGTAAAGCATAATCTAATATAATGGGCTTGGAACTGTAATAGCATAGCAGGAAAAAAAAAGAGAGTGCTTTTATAATCCTAAATAAAAGGAAATAATGAAAAACTGATAGCTGTTTCCAATGGGGAGCTATAGGTAACCTCTCGGCAATTAGAAAAGGTCCCATCCTACCTAGCACATACTCAGAAGATCAAACCCAAGGAAGGTCATAATGAACATGAAGCTGGAAGTTAGTTTTTATAAGCAATAGTGGATATAATAAATATTCAATCATTTAGTTTATACCAGGAAATTTCAGTGACAATAAAAGGACAAGAATGCCTGAAAATTATTCTGAAACAAATGTTCTTATTGCCTCGAGTGGTCCACAAATCATGGGCTCCTTTCACAAGAAGTGACTGTAAAAAAAATCTATCGAAATAAAAGAAAAACAGTCATCGCCAATGAATTCCATATATTTCTACTTTTTCTTAATTACTTATCATGTGTGTGGGGGGGATTCTTTTTTAATACCCCATGCTGTCTTTCTTTATATCAATTGTTACTTAGCCGGGAAAAAGGAATGAGCACAACAAACCCGTTTTCTATCTGAATAAGGATACTTCTGATGGCCTTTTCATTCCCATCAGTTAACAGAACTTCTTTGACATCTGCAGAAATAGCAACCTGAAAAAAAAAAAGGAGCACAGCAAACAATGAGCAAATATGCTTGTCTGTGTGGAAGTGAAGACAGGAGTGACAAGCCTTCAGTATCATGCTTCCTCACCTATTTCTCTGTAACAATCTTCAATCTTTTTTCATTTTATGTCTGCATTATTTTAATCATTCAATCAAATCAGTCAATACTTTTATCATTCCATTTGCGGGAGCCTCTATCTTGCTATCATTCTGTTCGGTAATTGCATTGTGACAGCGGATGATGGTATTCTGAGAGGCTTTCATTTGTGGGCTTCTGTTTATCTAGTAGAGCCATCATACAAGGCTGTCACTCTGCCTTTCAGCTTGCTTCTGTCTGACTGCCTGATGCCCTTCATATAACTTTGCATTGCAGGCAGATGGCTTTGTGAGGGTAATTTTTTTGTGAGCTTTGACATGCTCGCACATTGGGCTGTAACCTCGACACATTGTGTAAGAGCGACAGGTTTGTCAAATGCCAATCAGTGTAACAATATGCTTTTATTTGCAGAGACATAAAAACTTGTCTAATGCACTGTGCTGCTACATAATATCTCCTGAATACATGACTCAGAACCCAGAGAATGGGGAACGACGTTCCTGAATGGCCAATCTAATTCAAAAGAATCTAATTACTGAGCGCTCTGGATCATGTTTGTTGGTGTAATAATGCAGGCAAAACATTAGCAGCTATATCATGGTGCTCCAACTGTGATTCGCCGGGCTATTCCTGTATCTTAGCAAATGGGACTATAATCTGAAAAAAAAAAAAAATGCTTTCGCTATGGCAAAGAAAGACCGCGCGAGGCCTGGAATGTCACAACAAGCGATATTGACTACACGGAGGTAAAATGTTTCTGCTCATCGAGGCAACCATAAAATCAATATGATCCGAAAGTAAGTCAATCTAGAAGGTCTCTCAAGACCCGGCAGCTTGACCGCAGCTGATGCTGTTGACGGTTCTCTGACCCAGCAGTTGGAGGCCCTGGAACATTTTTCCTTTTGTTCCTCCCTCTGAATGGGATTGGAATTGAGAAAAGACCTACCATGAGCCCAGCCAAGCATGTCATGCCACCCCCTAGCTCACACACAGCAAGGTCTCTGAAAGAGAGAAAAGAAATGGTAGAACCCATACAAATTAGATGAAAATGGTCAGAGAGATATATATGTTACAAGAACAAATTGCCATCTGCAGTAAGAACGGCGCTACCAGGAAGTTGTAGAGACAGGACTAGGCTACCTCATGTTGCTTTGCGTTTTAAAAATAATTATGAAATAGAAAAGTCACAAAGCAGGCAAATCAGTGGGGGTTCCCTCATTAGTGTTCACTGCAACATTACCACCGCTGAGCTGAAAAATCTGAGAAGGTTCCCTTTTTTTCCCTTGTCAATGGCGCTGTCTTTTAGAACTAAACTAGCTAGAGTAGCGAAAGATAATTGTTAGGAAAGGGTAACACTGTTAATCCACATTCATTCCTTCAAAAACAGTTAGACAAGCAAATGAAGAACATATATGAGTGTGTATATACCTATATTATAGTCACATACACACAACACACACACACACAAATAAAGGCAATCTTGAATTTTTTGAAAAAAAAAATTGAAACCAAACTGAAACATTTTGGAAAGCTGAACTGCCCCCATAAAGAACAATTACACAAAGAGCATTTAGCAATTAACACTTAAATCACAAATGACCCCAACACAACACAGTGAATAAACAATGCAGGGACATAATATGGTTAAGCCAGCAAACCCAGGCTAAAGTAATGACTGGGCTCTGACTTCACCACTCAAAAGTAAAGCGGCTCAGAGTTAAAGCTGACAGCCTAGTGTGGCACTCTGCACTCACCTTCCCCTTTGTGCCTAAATATCAGCCCTCAACGTGTGACATTCTTACCCTGGCCCACTGCTCGATGATTGGAGCTCCAGTCAAGCTTAAGCACAGCGAGAAGAGCAAATGCCAGGCTCCCAGAGCAGCTCTGCAGCCCAAATTCAATACTGCCTTGTGCTCATTTTATATGCTCAAACCCTTAAGAGTGTTTCTTCTTCCCAGGTTGGGAAGTTTATCACCTCAACAGGAGGAAAAAAAAAAAGAGAAGGAGAGAATTGAAAGGGAAGGAGGGGTGCAAAGAGAGGGAAGAGGCGGAGAAGCCAAGAAAGAACATTCATATTCTGAAATACACTTAATGAGTATTTAATTGTTCAAAGCAATTATAGACTGGTTGGTAAATATGGACCCACAGAGCTTCAAAAAATACATATTATTGACCCAATCTTGTAAGTACATATTGTTAAAACACACACCATGATCACTAATGACTTGTCTGGAATCATAATGGGCTATTTGGGAAGCATATGTTGGGTGACTTTTATAAAATGAGAATGAAAAATGAAAAACCTGTATTTTCTGGACCTACCAAACATCTTTAGAATTTTTAAATAAAAGGAGGGTTTTTTTTTTTCTTTTTCCTAAATCCCATCCATGGGTTTGATCCATAATTGCACACTGACAGTTGAAAACCTTTATTTCCGTAGCATGAATCTGTAATAGTGATTTATATTTTACAAGTACATATTGTTAGGTCTACAAAATACCTTTAAAACCAGGGGTGGGATGGCATCTTTAAATAATAGCTGTGGGGTATTTATTTATCAAATATTCTGTAGTGATTTCCCTAGCAGAAGTTTAAAGAATATCTTTATTGTGGTTTTTTTTTTTTTTTCTTTTTTTCTTTTTTTTTTTGACCTTCACAATCAGTAAGGATTGATTGGAGCTTCACTTTTGTTTCCCCAAAATCAAAGTGAAATAAAATGCCTTGAGTGGAAATCAAAAGCCTTTGACATATAGCAAAGAGCTTGCTGGGCAGTATTAGTACCCAAAGGCAATTCAGATTTCTTTTCAGAAGCAACATGTTTTCACCATGAACTTTTTTCCTTCTTTTCTTCCTTCCTTCCTTCCTCCCTCTCTCCCTCCCTTCCTTTTCTTTCTTTCTTTCTTGCTTTTCTTTCTTATATTTTTTTAAACAACTTAATTTGAAGAATGTAATCACAGCAATCTTTAATATGCAGATACAATACCCATAATGGCTAAAAAAATATCTTTTTAAGTGCAGCTTTGTACCTGAATACATTCCTGTGCTTGAGGCAGTAGTAAGCCAAAACCTCTTCAGATGGCCAGATGCCTGGAAAACACAAGAGGATACACTTTTTGATTATAGGAGTCTGTTCTATAATCATTCTCTATAGTCATTCTCTTAAGAAATGGCTTTTAAAAATAATGTTCAGTACAAGCTGTTTCAACTTGAATCAAACTTAACATAATTATTACTTGTAATATGTCATATCAAATGAGTTTCTTTTGTTGTTGATGATAGCTCTTTTCCCAGGAAAACAGTAAAATATCCCAAATAAATTTTACTAAATTTCTGTTACAAGACAGCAAAAACATAACAACCAAAATTACAAATACTAAAAGTTCATTTTTAATGGTATTTCAGGTAGCTGATCTTGTACACATGAACCTTCTTTTCAGCCAATTCATAAGCATCAGTTGAAGACCTAATGTATATGCAGCCCATGTGAGGCAAAAATAAACGGAAAAACACTTGCAAGGAGCAAAGAAAACCACTGAGGTCATTATACCTTTCTCTTTGATTCCATCCTAATGTTTTCAAATACGCACAATTATTTTCTTTTTTCGATTAGAAATATCAAACTGGAGATTAAAATTAAGAAATTTAAATTTCACCAACTTTGGCACATCTTTAAATTTAACCATAATCCTCCCCAGTAAACTCCATGGATGGGCATTTTCTAAAATCATCACTTGTAAATCATTTCTTTTGAAGACTCAGTCTTCATGAATGAATAGGAATGCCTTAAAAAAAAAAAAAAAGACAAACATGTTTGGAAATGATAGTCTCTAGCGGTTATCACAAGGTGGTAGGTTGTAAGTGCTTTTGATTTTTTTCTTTACACTTTTTGTATTTTCCAAAGATTTTTACAATGAATATGTATCACTCCTATGATTGGAATAAACCACAGCCTTAGACAAAACTGAGTTTTCGCTAAGGCGTCAGACTCAAAGGTCAGGCAGGGCACTCGCATCCTGCTCTGCCTGAGGTTGAGAAGGCCCCACCGTCCTGGGAAAGAGCAATGAATGTTCACTGCCTTCGCACTAAACTCTCTTCTAATGGGTCTGGAGGCAAAGTTGAAATACCTAATGAAACTTAATTTTTTTTCCTCCTAGACGCATCTCCAGCTTCAAAGAGCGAGAAATCCGAGCATTTCAGAGAAGAGGATGTCAAAGAAATGGTAAGTAAAATCCTAATGGAATCAGTGGGTAAATAGATGAACAGCAAAGATATTGACCCCAGAGAAGCATTTGCGGCAGGAAAGTCTGGACAAGTGTAAACTAGCTCAGCCTCCATGGTATTTCTGGTAGAAATGACAGTTTGGGAGAGAACAAAGTAAACCAGCAAGAAGTATTTGGAGTCATATTTAGGAAGAAAGTGAGAAAGGCAGTGGAGTATAGCAATTAAGATCCCAGGAGCTTTGGAACCAGACCCTTTGGGCTCCAGTGCCAGCTTGTTGGGCTGCATTCCCTGGCTGAGTGACCTTGGATAGTTTACCTAATCTCTCTGTGCCTCAGGTTCCTCAGCTGTAAAATAATGTAATTGTAGTATCAACTTCACAGAATGGTTGTGAGGATTAAATAAGTGAAATACATGAAATCTATCGAGAACAACAGTTCCTAACTCATAATGAGCTCAAAGAAAAATTAGTTGTTAATGTTATTCTCCTGCAAAAGGGGATAAAAGGGTAGAAGAGAGAATATGCAGACCCCGACAATTATCCCAAAGACGAGAACAGATGGAGAACCTTTTTGCCCTACTCCCACCCATGAACTTTACCACAACCCTGAAGTCCTAATACCTGGCATACCTCCATAGCAAAAGCACTCTGTAAAGAATAAGGTATATAATAAAAGTCTCTGAAGGAAGAGCCCAAGACAGTGTTCTACACCAAGTCTATATAATCACCAGAATAAGGAATTTCTTTATGCCTTTAGTAGATGGCTTTGAGGTTTAAAAAAATAATGATAGGGGAAGGGTATTTAACTAAAATTCAAGCTTTGATTAAGTACAAAAATGTGACTTCTAAAATGCATAGTCTTTTAAGAGAGTTTTATAATTTTCTCAAAAAATTACAGAGGTTGATTTTTAACTAAATTAAATACAAAAATATGTAGAACAAAATTAATAAAATCACCTTAAATTACACCACTAGTATATAGCCCCTAGTAACATGTTAGACATCATTCCAAAAAAAAGCTCTCTAAGCACAAAGATATTTTATACAAATGGGATCTTATCATGCAGGTATTTGACAATCTGACTTTGTCCCACTCAATATGTGATGAATA